>NC_053394.1:338988829-339306642 GCF_905171765.1 Bufo bufo
TCTCGCCCCTCCCTCCCGGCCCTTCTTCATACATCTCCCGTAGGGTATGCCCCCTTTATTTGGCCTACCCTCGTCACGTGGCTAAAGGCACACCACTAGCCACCTAGTTAGATTAGGTTCAGTCCCACTCACCAGGCTTCGCGCCGTAGCCAGGACCACAAATATATTATATACATACACACAGGCCGGGCCCCACCCTAGCGTTGGCGTGACTCCGCCTCTGCGCCTAGGAACAATATATAGGGGGGCACATAAGATACCACAGTCAAAAATGGGGGGCGCTAATAATTTTCACCACTTAAAGGGTTTCTACCACTTCGTTTCACATAATTAGCTGTCAGACACTAGCGATCCGCTAGTGTCTGCTCTGCCAAACCATCCTAATATAATTGCTTTTGGGGCAGCCGTTTCGCAAAAAAAAGAACTTTTATTGATATGCTAATGAGCCTCTAGGTGCTATGGGGGCGTCATTAGCACCTAGAGGCTCGGTCTACCTTCACAAACTGCTGCCGCCCAGCGCGTCCCTCCAGCCCGCCCATCTCCTCCGAAATGCGATCCTCCCTGTGAGCGTATGTATTCGGCGCATGCGCAGTGAATGTCTGACTGCTTCCCTGCTCAGACATGCGCACGGCGCAGGCGCAGTGGAGATATCTGAGCAGGGAAGCGGTCAGACATTCACCGCACATGCGCCGAATACATACGCTCACAGGGAGGATCGCATTCCGGAGGAGATGGGCGGGCTGGAGGGACGCGCTGGGCAGCAGCAGTTTGTGAAGGTAGACCGAGCCTCTAGGTGCTAATGACGCCCCCATAGCACCTAGAGGCTCATTAGCATATCAATAAAAGTTCTTTTTTTTGCGAAACGGCTGCCCCAAAAGCAATTATATTAGGATGGTTTGGCAGAGCAGACACTAGCGGATCACTAGTGTCTGACAGCTAATTATGTGAAACGAAGTGGTAGAAACCCTTTAATCATACTACTGAAAAAAACTAAATAAGTATATATAAATAAGATTACAAAATACGAGAGTATTGCGGTATGCAGGGATACCTTTTTATTGTACTATCCTAATACTTAAAAGACAAGCTTTCAAGAGTTTTCCTTTCTTCCTCGGTATTGCTTCAGACCTGAGAAAGAGAGAAACAATCTCCAAAACTTTTCTTTAGAGTTTAAAGTAGTTTCAGCACTATAATAAAATAATTTACTTACAAAATAAGCTATTCAGTCGTCTGCTGTGCCGTCCTCTGCTTGCTTCCACGGATCTTCCCCTGCTTTCAGTCTCTCCTCAATGCGCAGGTGCACTGTTATGGGGGATCTGTGGATGACACAGTGTTATGGGGGATCTGTGGATGACACAGTGTTATGGGGGATCTGTGGATGACACAGTGTTATGGGGGATCTGTGGATGACAGTGTTATGGGGGATCTGTGGATGACACACTGTTATGGGGGCATCTGTGGATGACACACTGTTATGGGGGCATCTGTGGATGACACAGTGTTATGGGGGATCTGTGGATGACACAGTGTTATGGGGGATCTGTGGATGACACAGTGTTATGGGGGATCTGTGGATGACAGTGTTATGGGGGATCTGTGGATGACACACTGTTATGGGGGCATCTGTGGATGACACACGATTATGGGGGCATCTGTGGATGACACACGGTTATGGGGGCATCTGTGAATGACACACTGTTATGGGGACATCTGTGGATGACACACTGTTATGGGGCATCTGTGGATGACACACTGTTATAGGGGCATCTGTGGATGACACACTGTTATGGGGGCATCTGTGGATGACACACTGTTATGGAGGACCTGTGGATTACATATGACTGAGGAGGGCTATCAGGGGATATTATACAGGGGGTAATATAACTGAGGGGTATCAGGGTAAATTATACAGGGGGTAATATAACCAAGGAGTATCAGAGTACATTATACAGGGGTAATATAACTGAGGAGGGCTTTTAGGGACATTATACAGGGGGATATAAGTTATATTACCCCTGTATAATGTCCCCTGATAGCCCTCCTCAGTTAAGTTACCCCTGTATAATAATGTCCCCTGATACACCTTAGTTATATTACCCCTGTATAATAATGTCCCTTGATACCCCTTAGTTATATTACCCTGTATAATAATATACACTGATACCCCTTAGTCATATTTCCCCGCCCTGTATAATTTAACCTGATACCCCTCAGTTATATTATATAACTGAGGGGTATCAGGGTACATTATACAGGGGTAATATAACTGAGGAGGGCTATCAGGGACATAATACAGGGGTGAGGGGTAAGATGAGTTATATTACCCCTGTATAATGTCTGATAGTAGCCTAGCCCTCCTCAGTTATATTACCCCTCATGTACCCTGATACCCCTAGTTATATTACCCCTTGTATAATATACCCTGATAGCCCTCAGATATATTATATAACTGAGGGGTATCAGGGTAATACAGGGGACAACAGAGGAGGCGTAGCACTGTGGGACAGGGGGTTACAATACTTCTTTTTTTATATGCCCTCAGCCCTCACCCTCACCTCACCAACTTGCAGGCGCGCTAGTTACACACAGATGCAGCATGACGTGACGGCACCGTACGGCTCCCTCTCTGCCTCCGCTGGGTCCAGGACTCCACCCCCTATGTGAATACTAGCCACCGCCCGCCGCGGCAGCCAGCATAACAGACAGGGGAATCAGCGGGGGGCAGTGAGCACGGAGGTGACTATTAGGGTGTGCCCAGGCACACCCGGCACACCCCGTGCGCACGCCTATGGGTGTAGGTGTTGGCATGCCTGCAATGTTACTCACGTGGACCTCAAGGCTAATTCTATATAAGGGACACTCCTTCCTGGCAATGTGAATTGGGGCATATGCTTTCCGCAGTGACAATGCCCTGTGTTATTGACAAGTTGGGGTACCTGGTTCTTCTCTCTGATATAGCCTACATGGGGAGGGGGCTGAGTTTGGTGCTTATGCTACTCAATCTGTACCGAATTATGCCAGGGAATTCCCAGACTTGTAACTAGCAGGTGCTATGGTGGCTCTGCAACTAGCCACAGTACCACAAAAAATGCCACTTGTACGTTGAACTGTTATGAACATTTAAAAGCTCTAAGTCTCAGATAAAAAAGACGGTCAGGCACACCATACTACTGGCCAAACACCTGGTGCTAGAGGCCACATTTTTGTGCTGTCATATCCAGTCAGTTTGATGGTTTTGTTGCACCTACTTTGTGTCTTTTGTACCTGTGACTCACCTGCACCACAGTTAACCCAGGTCTTACTTAAAGTTAGCTCCATGTACAGTACTACTACACATAGTGAGGAGCAATGAGTAACGTCTCAATGTTGAAAATCAAAGCAACAAAATATCTTACCTCCAGCCTCACGTTTTTAGAGATGCAACTTATTTCCAAAATTGAAGACATGGGGGTTTAAGTTGAAACCATCAAGATTTAGTCAGTGATTATGCCATGAGTGACAGTGGTGCCAAAACTGGCTATTCATGATAGGACCAAAGTATTCAGCAGAAGGATCAGGAGCTGCCCCACATTGTATTTACCCCACAAGGTTAGTCACTGCCCAAAGGAGTTCATTACAAGTACCTTTCAAATCAACCAGAGGTTTGAAAGTCTTCGATCCATACAACCTGATGCCTTCTCCAGCTAATTAACAGTATTAATTAAAAGCAGAAAGAAACTAGCTTTGTCATTAGAAGGATGAGGCAGAAGGTTGAAAAATACAAGGTTATTATTGTTGGAATGGAACTGACAGATTCTTGAATGGAACAAGCAATAAGATGATGGTTGTTCTCATATTTAACAGTTTTGCCACAATTCCATGCTGTGTGTTTTCCAGTTGTCAGATAATCTGATCTTTTGGATGTATTTTGGATTACGTGTTAAGCACTAGTTTTCTTACAAGGAGATATACATTTCTTCCAAAAATGTTTATCTCAGGATTGATGATAAATGTATGATCACACCACTGGGATCACCACCAATCAGTCCTCTTCACTTTGGTCATGCGATTAGAGGGAGTTTCAATGGAGTTGCTGTTACACAAGCACCCTCCCTGCCACTCCATACATTGTCTATGGTACAAAGCACTGTGGCTCTAATGATATCGAATAGCGTCAGGTTGCATGCGTGACCAAAACTCCTCCGCACTATGCTTGTGCATTGAGGAGGGAAAGGAGACTGGCATCCCAGTGGTGTGATCATACATTTACCACCTATCCATAAGCTAACCCCTTGAAACACAAGCTAAACACAAGATGCACCATTCCTGAAGCTAAGCTCATGAAAAACTAACAGCACAAATTCTGCATTAAAATCTAATATTGATTTCTTTGGAAATCCATTTCTCTATTCAAATGCCTGATTTCAAATCACTTCATAGAAAATAAATAAGAGACAGGCCACTTATTGAGGTGGATTCCTCATTATCACACTGAATGGGCGCTTATCGGCATATGGATCTGCAACATATCAAATTGCAAATCTGTGGCAGAGATCCAAGCCTCTGCCCTGTATTTCAGCCACAGATCTTCTTACAAACCCATGTCAGATTTTCCATCTCAAGTAATTAGGCCTAGTTCAAATCTCAGTATTTAATCATTGTCAGTGATTGTGAGTCAAAACCAGGTGCAAAAACACAAAACAGGAGGAAATATTGATTATGATATGTTCTCCTTGTGTAGGCTCCACTTCTGGTTTAGGGTAATAATCAAAGATGGATAATCAAACAACGCCATGTGAACTAGGCTTAAGACTATGGTCAGGTAATGAGTACTTGATTTTGGGCCAATTATCGGGGATCAGCATTGGGCCAGTTATCGGGAATAAACATTTGTAGAACAATTGTGATTGTGTCTTTTGACTGGCACCAAAAATCTATGTTTCTGTGCAGCAGGTTAAACTGTATAACAGGATTCTGCTGCCCAGAAACAATGATTCTCTATGGGGACAAGATATCACTGTAGCGTTCTCCTTTTAGGATCATCAGGCAATTATCAGGAATGATTGGTTCTTTCCCGATAATTGCCTGTAACAGAGGTCTATGTATAGGTACGGCCACATGTACAGGATTCCTGATTTAGTTTTGAAAGCCAGAACCAAGAGTGAATAAAAAAAAGAGGAGAAGTTGTATCTCTCCTTTACATTTTCTCTCCTTTTATGATCTACTCCCGATTTTGGCTTCTGAAACTGCATCAAGAAACCTGAACATGTGACTGTACCCTGAAGAGTGGGGAAAGCTACAGGATCCTGTGATTTCTCAAGCATAGACACATGGCGGCTTAATGAATACATTCAGGTACAAGTCCAAACAGCTTATATTTTCCATCCATTACAAGGCAGTGGCAATGAGAAAATGCCGTACTGGAGTGGGAGAGAATGGCAGGTCCCTCTATAAACCTACCTGCCATTCCATAAAAATCCAGGCCCATGAAATGCCTCAGCAAACACTTTGCAGAAACAACACAGATTTCCTGGATTCTTTTAACTCACACATCTAAGCATTCTGGGTTCTCCAGGCGTTTCGTGCACCAAGAGGATTCATTATCCTGTGAAGGTGAGCTGGGATCTGTTGTACAGCTTAACATACAGTAGGTAATTTTAGTTTAATTGGTTCTTATTAATGCTCATAGCTACTAATAAATAGATAATATTCTCGTCACAGTAGCACGCAAAAAGCTAAATATCTTGTACTACATGGTTCTGGAAAGTTGCTAGCAGGCAAAGAATAAAAACAAAGACATTGTTACGTCAGCGTTCCAGGTCATGTGCATAGAGATGGTAGCACCCTTGAAACACACGCCTAACCCGTCTCCGTGTACCTGGAGGGCCTTTCTCAGCTTTGATGTGGTTAATCAAGGAGAAAAATAATTATGGTCCCAAACCCCTCTGGATTCCCCACAACATTACAGGACACCTTGTAGAGAGGCAAACATGAGCTAGTGTACCTTCATTGTAACCCATTCATTTAAAAGAACAAAACAATCAGCTATACATCGTCTGCACGGTGAAGTCTGACAGATCATTTTTAACATCTGCACTGAAC
This sequence comes from Bufo bufo, assembly GCF_905171765.1. Taxonomy (NCBI): domain Eukaryota; kingdom Metazoa; phylum Chordata; class Amphibia; order Anura; family Bufonidae; genus Bufo; species Bufo bufo. Next base: position 338,994,911 of record NC_053394.1, read on the forward strand.
ACTTCTTCCATCCCACTTCAGAAATGAACTGAAACTCATGCACTTAACACAAAAGTGGTGATAGAAGAAATGGTCCTCAAAGTTCATATGATTTATGATTGTAAAGATAATTAAATCTCTATCACATTCCCAGAGGTGCAAACTTTTGAGCTCATAGTCAACATGGGGATATACGTACAACACACAATTAGAAAAGTGTGATTGTAAAAAATCTGAGCTAGTTCAGGGTTCACAATGGAGCAGAATCAATAAGCTAACATACCTGTTGCCTGCAGTCCACTTTTCAGCTTTGCTGTGTAGACTGGGACAGGGACAGCAGATCTGATCATTAGATGGGGCAGTTTTTAATGACAGACTACAGCATCACTATACACACAGATAAAGCTCTGTATGCTGCTGCTCTGCCATCCCCTGGTGTCTGAGAGATACTATGTCCCTTCTTGGAGACTGTACCCATTTATTGACACTTTTCTGACCATTAATCCGTATTTATTGTAGCTGATTTAAAGCAACCATACCCATACAAAAAATACAGGTTCACAATGGGACAGAATCAATAAGCTGACATTCCTGTTGTCAGTGGCGTAGGGATCGAAATAGCAGCCATAGCAATGGCTATGGAACCCTACGCCACTGGGAAATCGCTATTTTTCCCTTATGGTGTTAGGATGTGGTGTTTTATTCAATAAATCAAACAAATGTGCTTTAGGACTAACTTACACATATTATCCTACACCTCCTAAATCCTAAAACTTAACCTTTAATAGTTCATCTTAAATATCACCTATAAGAGTTTATTTAAAATAATCAGTAGTCACCTAGTCCTATATTCGGTACTAGTACTAGCCTCCTACCTATGATATCTATCTGGAGTGAGACTTATTGGCTTGACTGGCTGCGCGCTGCCAGTATTGATATAAGCACAATGTGATATATATTCCTATATATATTAGCTACGTGACTTTACTGTATTAAAACTAAATGTCCACGCTGCCCCCCGACATGTTTCGCCGTGCTCCGGCGTCTTCAGGGGTTTGGGCAGAGTGTGAGCGTGTGCTGACTCGGCTGGATTATATCACTTCCTTTTGTGATGAATGCACTCTCCCAAGCCAGCCCACAATCCATGACATCACAAACGGAAGTGATATAATCCAGCCGAGTCAGCACACGCTCACACTCTGCCCAAACCCCTGAAGACGCCGGAGCACGGCGAAACATGTCGGGGGGCAGCGTGGACATTTAGTTTTAATACAGTAAAGTCACGTAGCTAATATATATAGGAATATATATCACATTGTGCTTATATCAATACTGGCAGCGCGCAGCCAGTCAAGCCAATAAGTCTCACTCCAGATAGATATCATAGGTAGGAGGCTAGTACTAGTACCGAATATAGGACTAGGTGACTACTGATTATTTTAAATAAACTCTTATAGGTGATATTTAAGATGAACTATTAAAGGTTAAGTTTTAGGATTTAGGAGGTGTAGGATAATAGGTGTAAGTTAGTCCTAAAGGACATTTGTTTGATCTATGCCACTGGGGGCCCGCCACCGACTGAGGATTAAAAAAAATAAAAAAAATTCATGTGGCGAGTGGGCCGGGCGTGGTGCTGTGATAGGGGGCGGTCGGACTCGTACTGTCTCGTAGCCGGAGGTAGAGACTAGAGAGGCAGTCTGGGCGGTGGTTCGCTGGAAGTGGAGGAGGCGGAGTCGCAGACTTGGAGTGGCACGTACAAGGATAGGAAGCTGTGAGGTGAGCTGCTGGAGTAAGTAAGTGTGGGTGGGCGGCTGGCTGGCTTGGCGGCGCGTGCAGTACAGGTACGGTACGGTCATCGGTGTCGGTCCCGGTCAGTTCAAGTGGCTGAGGTGAGGGCTGGCTGGGGAGTGGGACTGAGTCTGTCACTGTTGCGGTGTGTGTCCAACCGAGGCGGCACGCGGCAGCATCAGTCAGTGGAGACGTGGAGGAGTACTGTAAATGGAAACTAGTGTAGTGTAGTGGACAAGTGGAGACTGTGGTGTTACTTCATCTGTGTGTGTGTGTGTGTGTGTGTGTGTGTGTGGTACAGCCGGATCTCAGTCAGCATCTTCCCTAATCCCTATTCACAGACACATATACCTGCTCAAGCCTGGCAGGCTCAGCTGCATTATTTAATACTGTGGTGTGGTAATGGTTAATGGCATTGGTGAAGACACAGACACCTAATCCTATCTGAGGACCCCTCAGATAGGATTAGGGTACTTTCACACTAGCGTTTTTCTTTTCCGGCATAGAGTTCCATCACAGGGGCTCTATACCAGAAAATAACTGATAAGGCATATCCCCATGCGTTCTGAATGGAGAGTAATCCATTAAGGATGCATCAGGATGTCTTCAGTTCAGTCGTTTTAACTGATCAGGCATGCTACGGTTTTATCTCCGGCGAAAAAAACCGAAGACTTGCCTGAAGGACGGATCCGGCATTTTTCCCCATAGGAATGTATTAGTGCCGGATCCGTCCTTCCGGCCTGCGCATGCGCAGATCGGTAAAAATGTGAAAATAAATACAAGACGGATCCGTCTGTCCGCATGACAAGCGGAGAGACGGATCCGTTCTTGCAATGCATTTGTGAGACGGATCCGCATCTGGATCCATCTCACAAATGCTTTCAGTCACATCAAAATCAGTGGATCCGGCGGGCAGTTCCGATGACGGAACTGCCTGCCGGATCACACTGCCGCAAGTGTGAAAGTAGCCTAGGTTGCTGTTTCTTCGCCAAAATGCCATTAACCATTACCACACCACACTATTAAATAATGCAGTTGCGCCTGCCAGGCTTGAGCAGGTATATGTGTGAATAGGGAAGATGCTGAGATCCGGCTGTACCTAACAGTGAGGTACAGCCAGATCTCAGCATCTTCCCTAATCCATATTCACACATATACCTGCTCAAGCCTGGCAGGCACAGCTCCATTATTTAAAGGGGGGGAGCATAAAAATGTTTTGCTATGGGGCCCAGTCATTTCTAGCTACGCCCCTGCCTGTTGTGTATCCACTTTTTTGTTTTGTTGTATAAACTGAGCTAGGGACAGCAGATATGATTATTAAATGGTGGCAGGATTTATGAACTGCTTTGCTGTGTAGATTGGGCCAGGGATAGCTGATCTGATGATTAGATGTCGGCAGGATTTAATCACAGATAACAGTTCTGTTCCTGCCTAAATAAGGCAACCTAGCAACGCTATACACACATATAAAGCTCTGTAAGCAGTTCCCTTACCATCCCTTGTGTCTGGGGGATACTACATCCCTTCTTGGAGATTGTATCAATTTATTGACACTTTTCTGAGCATTGATTTACATTATTATAGAAGCTGTACTATCTATACAGGAAATGCAGGGTTCACAATGGAGGACAATCAATAAGCTGACAGTGTGTCCACTTTTCAGCTTTATTGTGTAGTCTGGGACATGACAGCAGATCTGATTATTAAATGAAGGCAGGATTTAACAACAGACAACAGCCCGTTCTATTGCTAGATAAAGCTACTTTCATATATGCATTTTGGCATTACAGTTTTGAGATCCAACAAAGGATCTCAAAACTGGGCCAAAACGATTCCATTTTATCCCCATGCATTCTGAATAGAAAGGAGATCCAAATTTTTTTTATTTGTCATGCATTGACTTGTATTTAGTGACCTTTCCTCTTATTTCCGTTTTGATTTTCACACAACCGCATCCTAACTGAACGGAACCGTTTTGGTCAGGTTTTGAAGTCTTCTGCTGGATCAAAAACAAGATACAATTTCAAAATTTCACTTTTTTGGCAGATTTTCCATTTTAATCCATTTTTTTCCAGTAACAAAGCAAGGGTTAACAGCCAAGCAAAACTCAATATTTATGGCCCTGATTCTGTAGTTTACAGAAACACCCCATATGTGGTCATAAACTACTGTATGTGCACACGGCAGGGCGCAGAAGGAAAGGAATGCCATACGGTTTTTGGAAGGCAGATTTTGCTGGACTGTTTTTTTTGACACCATGTCCCATTTGAAGCCCCTCTGATGCACTCCTAGAGTAGAAACTCCAAAAAAGTTACCCCATTTTAGAAACTACGGGATAGGGTGGAAGTTTTGATGGTACTAGTTTAGGGTACATATGATTTTTGGTTGCTCTATATTTCACTTTTTGTGAGGCAAGGTAACAAGAAATAGCTGTTTTGGCACCGTTTTTATTTTTTGTTATTTACAACATTCATCTGACAGGTTAGATCATGTGGTATTTTTATAGACCAGGTTGTCACGGACACGGCGATACCTAATATGTATACTTTTCTTTTATTTATGTAAGTTTTACACAATGATTTCATTTTTGAAGCAAAAAAAATCATGTTTTAGTGTTTCCATAGTCTGAGAGCCATATTTTTTTCAGTTTTTGGGCGATTACCTTGGGTAGGGTATGATTTTTGCGGGATGAGATGACGGTTTTATTGGCACTATTTTAGGGTGCGTGTGTCTTTTTGATCGCTTGCTACTACACTTTTTGTGATGTAAGGTGACAAACAAATTGTTTATTTAGCACAGTTTTTTTTTTTTTTTTTTTACGGTGTTCATCTGAGGGGTTAGATCATGTGATATTTTTATAGAGCCGGTCAATACGGACGCGGCGATACTTAATATGTATGCTTTTTTTTATTTATGTAAGTTTTACACAAGAACAGCTTTTTTAAAACAAAAAAAATGATGTTTTAGTGTTTCCCTATTCTGAGCCATAGTTTTTTTTATTTTTTGGGCGATTGTCTCAGGTAGGGGCTCATTTTTTGCGGTATGAGGTGACAGTTAGATTGGTACTATTTTGGTGGGCAAACGCCTTTTTGATCGCTTGCTGTTGTACTTTTTGTGAAGTAAAGTGACAAAAAAATGGTTTATTTAGCACAGTTTTTATTTTTTATTTTTTACGGTGTTCATCTGAGAGGTTAGGTCATGTGATACGTTTATAGAGCCGGTGGATACGGACGCGGAGATACCTAATATGTATACTTTTTTTCCCCCCTATTTTTTACCATTTTTTTTTTTACTTTATTTGGGGAACATGAAGTTTTTGTTTATTTTTTCTTGAAACTTTTAATTTTGTGGGGGGGGGGATTTTATTTTTTCAACTTTTATTTTCACTTTATTTTTTGTCCCACCTTGGGACTTGAACTTTTGGGGGTCTAATCCTTTACAATGCATTCCAATACTTCTGTATTGGAATGCATTGGCTGTATGAGTAATACAGTGAGTATTACTCATACAGCTTCCGGCCTGTGAGATCCAGGGGGGTGGATCTCACAGGCTCGTCACTGGAAGGCAGCGCAATGCCTTCCTTAGGCATCGCGCTGCCTTCCATGCCATCGGGTCCCCCCTACAGCTGCATGGGGACCCGATGGCACATCCACATGCCGCCACCGCAATAGGTAAAAGCCGCAAACCGCAGGTCTGAATTGATGATCGCCGACATGCGGGGGTCAAGGGACTCCCCCGTGCATTTAGCCGAGGTGCCTGCTCACTGATTTGAGCAGGCATGGCTTCCGATCACCGCCTGCCGTGCGGCGGTGATCAGAAATACACAGGGCGTACAGGTACGCCCTGTGTCCTTAAAGGGAACCTGTCAACGGTATTTTGTGTATAGAGCTGAGGACATGGGTTGCTAGATCGCCGCTAGCACTTCCGCAATAACCAGTCCCCATAGCTCTGTGTGCTTTTATTGTGAAAAAAATAAATATTTGATACATATGCAAATTAACCTGAGATGAGTCCTGTACGTGAGATGAGTCAGGGACAGGACTCATCTCAGGTTAATTTGCATATGTATCAAATTGTTTTTTTAACACAATAAAAGCACACAGAGCTATGGGGACTGGTTATTTCGGAAGTGCTAGCGGCGATCTAGCAACCCATGTCCTCAGCTCTATACACAAAATCCAGGTGACAGGTTCCCTTTAAGTCCCAGGACATAAGGGCGTACCTGTACGCCCTGTGTCCTGAAGAGGTTAAAGCAACCATACCCTGTTGTACTATCTATACAGAAAATACAGTTTTTATTTATAATTAATGGGGTTCTGCAGTTTGTTTAAACTGATGATCTATCTTCTGGATAGATCATCAGCATCTGATCGGCGGGGGTCCTACACCTGGGACCCCCGCCGATCAGCTGTTTAAGAAGGCAGTGGTGCTCCAGGAGCACTGCGGCCTTCTCACTGTTTACCGCAGGCCCAGTGACGTCACGACTAGTATCACTGGCCTAGGCGGGGCTAAGCGCTGTTCACTTGAATGGAGCTTAGCCCCGCCCAGGCCAGTTGATACTAGTTGTGACGTCACTGGGCCAGCGGTAAACAGTGAGAAGGCCACGGCACTGCTGTAGCGCTGCTGCCTTCTCAAACAGCTGATCGGCGGGGGTCCCGGGTGTCTATCCAGAGGATAGATCAGCAGTTTAAACAAACTGCAGAACCCATTTAGATACAGTTCTATACTGTATAATTTTATAATTATACACCCTGAAGAGCATCAATGATGATACTATAGACCAGTGATGGCGAACCTTTTAGAGACCAAGTGCCCAAACTGCAACCCAAAACCCACTTATTTTTCGCAAAGTGCCAACACGACAATTTAACCTGAATACTACAGTCCAATATAGTATATCTTCCATGTACTTTATCATTTAGCTATAATAGCCTGCGTAAATTCAATGCTCCGCCTGTGCTGTTCATAGTGCGCCCTGCGCTGATGAATGGCAGGAAGAGTCTAAGGTATATTGGTACACCATAGACTTTTTCCAGGGTGCGGGCGCCCACAGAGAGGGCTGAGAGTGCCACCTCTGGCACCCGTGCCATAGGTTCGCCACCACGGCTATAGATCATTGGAACTGTATGGGACTGAGAAGATTTTTTTTCCAGAAACAGAGGCACTCCTGTCCATGGGCCATGTCTGATATTGCAGCTTAGCCTCACATACCTTTGTGAACTACAGTATTAGACTCAGTCTATGGACAAGAGTGTCATTGTTTCTCAAAATAAGTAAAACTAAAACTTTTTTCCAATTTCATACAACATCTTTTAGTTGGGATAACCTATGTACTTTTCACCCATTTTACACAATCCACATATTCTATCTTGATGTTTAAAACCATAGGCCACCCCAGCTTTGAAGTATCATTAAACATATCTCAGGTTTTACACTAGGGGTATGTACATACGATATGGTCAAATCTCGGTATACTGCTGTTATCACTACAAAATCATGGCCAAATTATCTGCAGTTTCAAAGTACTCACAGCAATGGATCGCTAAGTGAAAGGTATCATTACATTCAGCTGATCTAGCCCTTCAAGGCATTGTGTTTGGTTTATCAGTGAATTTCCTGGTGACAGATTCCTTTTAAGGTGTCCCATAAATATAAAAGCAAAGTTGGCCAACCTACCGATTTTGTTGGGATGAGCCAACTATCTTATGTGGATGGGGTGGGCAGAAAGAAGGATTGTTGTATTTCATCATGCCCAATGTATTGTTCTCCTGGGAGATAAGTCACCACCATGAGGTCTGTTAGGAGCTTACTCCCCTTTAAAACACATTCTCCCTAGAGCATGGGGGGAGTCGGGAAGAATGGCTGTCAGGCAAACATTTAGTTGAACTGTTGAGGCTGTATGGCAACTTTCAGGAGCAAAAAAACCCTCCTGTGGAAGTTACTTTACTGAACATTTCAGCTCAATCAGCTGAAGAAAAAAATAATAAGATCCACCCATCACAAATAATGCCCCCATTTTAGACTCTTAGGAAAGGGTTAGCAGTTTTTGCCTACCATCCAAACACAGCAAACCTGAAGGTTATCATACTTTCTAATTTTGTTGCATATTTTGGTAGCTAAATCTTGCTTTCCATATAAAACTTGCCTCCCTTTCTTTCAACTCTCAGTTCTTCCAAATATATGGAAGCCTTTAACGTGTTCCACTTCCTTTGGATGTGTGCAGTCTTGGAGGCACCTTTCTGTCAGAGGTTGGTGAGAAGGTCACTGACTTGCTGGGTATTTTGAAAGGTCTGCATTCCCAAACTCTTTTGTGGTTATTCTTGGCTCGCCAACGCTGTGGGTTTTGACATGTTCTCAGGAGACCAACCAGAGCAGTGAGTCAGGCCTTTCATCCCAGGTGAGGTGGCCAAATGTCCTTCTCAGAGGTTATGGCAGGGGTACCAGGAAAACTATATCAGGAGAGGGGCCCAAAAGATCCCCTGCTGAGCACACATCTCTGTACGTAGCACAGGAAACCAGACCACAGGCGCGCCAGGCTACGACTGTAACTCTCCTGCCCTATGTTTAATAGTGACATCCATATGTCTGTGTATAATGAATACATACTGCAATGTAGAGTACAAACGCTAATGCAGTGTGCTGCAAGAGTAATTCAGATGTACAGTACAATATATGTACATTCAATGTGTATCCTTCAAGACTATACTGTACTGTACAGACCACAGGTACACACTTCACACACAATGTACACAGTTCCTACTACCCAATGATTCAAGTACACACTTGTAGTCAGCTCACCTGGCTTCTTAATTGTAGTCCTCTGGGTGCACAGAAAACATGAAGAAAGCAATATCCAACATCCTGTGAGCGGTATAAAGCCTTCTATACTTTATTTCAAAACATCGACATGGATACATCTTCAATATCGTTGCTTACGCGTTTAGATCATAGTGTTGATCACGAATATTCGAATTGTGAATTTTTATCGCGAATATCGTCACTTTGAGAATTCGCAAATATTTCGAATATAGTGATATATATTCGTAATTTCGAATATTCGAGATTTTTTTTAAATCAGTACACAGGATCCCTCCCTGCTTCTAGCTTGTGGGCCAATGAGAAGGCTGCAATATCTTTGACTTTAGGAGTAGTGTTGATTGCAAATTTTCGTAATGCAAATTTTTATCGTGAATTTTTCAATTGCCGATTTCCGCAATCAAGAAAATAATGACTGGGGATTACGAATTCTCGAATTCACGAATATATGGAGTATATTCGCCCAAATATTCGTGAAATATTACAAATTTGAATATTGCCCCGCCGCTCATCACTATTATCATAAGATCTTAGTCATAGCATGCTCAATTTTCCATACCTTAAATGCACACATTCATGAGTATGAGGCTCAAAAATTAATATTTCCTTGTAGCAGTAGGGTGGGCCCCAGAATCAATTCCACAGGTGGGTCCCTAGGCACTCTAGTCCAACACCAGGGCATTACCTTAAATTGTCAAAAAAAATTAACCCATGCAGTATACTTTTTCTGCTGGATGCCCAAAATCATAGTCAACCTTGCTAATACATAAAAGCCTAACATATGCCAAAAGTACAGTACACTCTTTTGGCATACTTTAGGTCCCTAGGACGCTATGGACTGAGTTACCCTATATGTCAGGATCATTTATTGGTGTCAGTGGTGGACTGTGAACTTAAAGTAGTCCTTGAAAAAACATGAAAGTGGCCTCACGGGTTCAAATTGATAGAAGGCAGGGACAACAGAAGTAGTTGGGGGCCAGCAATACCTTATTGCAGCACAAAATACAGCCCCAGCAGAACCAAAGACCACAGTGCAGCACAAAATACTGCCTCCCCTGCTGCAGTATTAAACTGTATCACTCTCCTGAGTTTGGCAACACAGTAAAATTCAGGCGGGCATCTGCGGCTGCTGGCTAAGTACATAAGTACCTGATGCTTAATGCTGAGAAGACCAGATCATTATGTGCCTGGCCGGAGGACGTGAAGGGGGCTCAGGTGGCCCCCTGGGCATCGACCCACCAGGAAAGTTCCCTGTAGGGTCTATGGACAGTTCACCCCTGACTGCCTTGTATGTCACGCTGTGTGGATAGAGCTGTATTTATTTCACTTCTGTCAACAATGCATATCAAACTGACATGATCTAATCAGATGACAAAAAAATGAATAAATATAATATTTAAAAAAAAACATACTTGGCAGTTCTGTGCCTCTGCAGTCTCAGGCCATTTATACCAAGTCACCCTTCAGTTTAGGTTAAGAAAACCCAGCAGCTTCTTAGCATCTGTGCACCCTGCAACCACCACACCGCACCCACGTGTGGGAACTGAGGTCGGGTGAAGTCACTCCTGGCATGAAGTCTGTTTAAAGCTTTGATCTTCAAAAGCTTGGCATCTATCAGAGATAAACTGTCACCCAAGTGACACCTCCTGGGCCGCTTTGTGTGGTAATTTCTGATGATTAATGTGTGTTTTTTAGAGAAGTAAAGTACTTAAGATACAGTTGCTAAACTGTTAGATATTAAGATGAAACTTGCATGTCCCACCCAGTCTGCCCATTTCCGAGCGGCTGTGCAACCTCAGAGCTTGTTTGATCCCTGTTCACTCACAGCACTGTTTTCGTCTATCCCAAGTGAATTTTTTTTTGCCTGTGGCAATTTTTGAAAAGATATCAGAGAGAACAGATAAAAGCACCTGGTGCTTACAGCAAGCACACCCTACAGCTTTGTAATAGCAACAACTGCCTGGCCTTAAAGGACAATTCATTCCTAAACTGTGTCTCTCCAGCTACAGCTAGAAGGCCACTGGAGAGCATTGCCTAAAAAGCGTTGTCCAGGAATTGATTTTCAATTTCCCCTCCTATCAGCTCTGGCCCCAGGAGCTCAGATAAAGAAGGCATGCTCAGAATAAAGTCATTTATATGATTACTACAATGATCGCTATAGAATGGGGGCAGAACTGAAGAAAAGACTGTATGGAGCACTAGACCATACGGCTCAGCCACCCAGAGGAGGAGAGAAGAAGATGGACATAGTAGTAGTGGCTTTAAGGTACTCAGAAATCACGATGGCAATCTCCACATTGGCAATGCAGTAACTGGAGGGTGCACCCTTTCTTCCACTCTTTGGAGTTGGGGCTCTTAACTGGTGGTAGTTGGGGTGCCCTTGGTGTTACGTATTTGTCTGGATGCAAGGCAGGAGAGCAGGTGAAGTGCCGACAGATGGTGGAGTCAGTAACCAAGACCTTTGGTTGCGATAAAGAAAATATCTCTTCCAGTTTATATAATAGTGCAATTTTTTCCCAATAGCAGCATATGGACAGCAGCAATGATGGAGATTGTAGTATTCATTATCTCTGCCTCTCCAAAGTTTCTCAGAAGAACCATATGCATGCAATGGGGCTCTGGGTAGATGCTTCTGCAATTCCCAGGCAGAGGGGTGCAGATTTAAGATATGGTTGGACGAGCTGTCTCAAAGAAATGTACTATACACTATTCAGATTTTTATTTATAAATTTTTTTGAAAACTATGTATCATTTCTTTTTAACTTCCCACATACATGCCATTTTGTGTTGGTCTACCACATCAAATCCCCCAAAAATACATTTAAGTTTGTGGGTGTAAAGTGAAAAAATTACAAAAAGTGCAAGGGGCATGAATACTTTTTCAAGGCACTGTACATATTACAATGGCAAACCAGACATCTCCAGCAGCAGTTTATCTCCCAGGTGGACAAAAGGTTCAGCTGAAAAAATTTACTTTGTCCCATCCTTTTCTCCTCCAAAACAGTCGTTAGCACCTCAAACACATACAGTATCTAACAAAAGTGAGTCCACCCCATATTTTTGTAAATAGTTTATTATATCATTTTATGGGACAGCACTGAAGATATGACACGTTGATATAATATAAAGTAGTCAATGTACAGCTTGAATAACAGTTTAAATTTGGTGTGCGCTCAAAATAACTCAACACACAGCCATTAATGTCTAAATCGCTGGCAACAAAAGTGAGTACACCTCTAAGTGAAAATGACGAAATTGTGCCCAAGGTGTCAATATTTGGTGTGGCCACCATTATTTTCCAGTACTGCCCTGAAGGCTAGGTACACCTGTGGAGTTGATTTTTTTATGATTGCATTTAACTTATTTTTGGCTAAAACTCATATTTTCAATTGGCCTTTATTAAAAATATTGAGCTGTTCAGTCACAAAGGGTTAACAGTTTTTCTAACTGTGTGACTGATACTTTAACTTTGTGCAGGTCATCTAATAAACCTTATTTCTAAACTACTTAGAGGTGATAAACACTTATTTAAGCCACATTCTTATCAGTAAAATAAGAACTGAGCTATAATGAGTGTTTATGATGTGAGAGAGCAGAGATAAGGAGTCTGTCTGCTCCTCAGAAGACAGAAAGGACAAAAAATCCACAGGCAGCTAGTAGAGCATGTCAGCTCTGTACATAAAATAGGATTCCATATTGTTATTAAAGACCAATTGAAAAAATTATTTTTAGCTCAAAATAAGTATAATGCAATAATAAAAAAACATTGCCCCCAAAGGTGCACATAGCCTTTAACTCTCTTGGGCATGGAGTTCACTAGAGCATCACAGGTTGCCACTGGAATCCTCTTCCACTCCTCCATGACAACATCACAGAGTTGGTGGATGTTAGAGACCTTGTGCTCCTCCACCTTCCTTTTGAGGATGCCCCACAGATGCTCAATAGGGTTTAGGTCTGAAGACATGCTTGGACAGTGCAACACCTTTACCCTCAGTTTCTTTAGCAAGGCAGTGGTCGTCTTGGAGGTATGTTTGGGGTCGTTATCATGTTGGAAAACTGCCCTCCGGCCCAATTTCCGAAGGGAGGGGATCATGCTCTGCTTCAGTATGTGACAGTACATGTTGGCATTTATAGTTCCCTTAATGAACTGTAGCTTCCCACAGCCCTCAGCACTCATGCAGTCCCAAACCATGCCACTCCCACCACCATGCTTGACTGTAGGCAAGACACACTTGTCTTTTTACTCCTCACCATGCTTGACACCATCTGAACCAATTAAGTTTATCTTGGTCTCATCAGACCACAGAACAGGGTTCGAGTAATCCATGTCCTTAGTCGGCTTGTCTTCAGTAAACTGTTTGCGATCTTTCATGTGCATCATCTTTAAAAAAGGTTTCCTTCTGGGATGACAGCCATGCAGACCAATTGGATGCATCGTCAGGTGTATGGTCTGAGCACTGACAGGCTGACCTCCCACCCCTTTAACCTCAGCAATGTTGGCAGCACTCATACGTCTATTTTGAAAAGACAACCTTTGGATATGACACTGAGCATGTGCACTCAATTTCTTTGGTCAACCATGGTTAGGCCTGTTCTAAGGGGAACCTGTCTTGTTAAACAGCTGTATGGTCTTGGCCACCATGCCGCAGCTCAGTTTCAGGATGTTGCCAATCTTCTTATAGCCTAGGCCAACTTTATGTAGAGCAACAACTCTTTTTTTCAGAGAGTTCTTTGCCATGAGGTGCCATGTCATTATGAGAGAGTATGAGAGCGATAACACAAAATATAACACACCTGAGACCCTGTAACACTAACAAATCACATGACTCCAGGGAGTGAAAATGTCTAATTGGGCACAATTTGGCCATTTTCACTTAGGGGTGTACTCACTTTTGTTGCCAGCATTTTAGACTAGACATTAATGGCTGTGTATTGAGTTATTTTGAGGGCATAGAAAATTTACACTGTTATACAAGCTGTACACTGAATACTTTACATTGTATCAAAGTGTCATATCTTCAGTGCTGTCCCATGAAAAGATATATATATATATATATATATATATATATATATATATATATATACAGTACAGACCAAAAGTTTGGACACAAAGAGTTTTATTTATTTTCATGACTATGAAGGCAACAAAACTATGAATTAACACATGTGGAATTATATACATAACAAACAAGTGTGAAACAACTGAAAATATGTCATATTCTAGGTTCTTCAAAGTAGCCACCTTTTGCTTTGATTACTGCTTTGCACACTCTTGGCATTCTCTTGATGAGCTTCAAGAGGTAGTCCCCTAAATGGTCTTCCAACAGTCTTGAAGGAGTTCCCAGAGATGCTTAGCACTTGTTGGCCCTTTTGCCTTCACTCTGCGGTCCAGCTCACCCCAAATCATCTCGATTGGGTTCAGGTCCGGTGACTGTGGAGGCCAGGTCATCTGGCGCAGCACCCCATCACTCTCCTTCATGGTCAAATAGCCCTTACTTTCAACGTTTTCCCAATTTTTCGGCTGACTGACTGACCTTCATTTCTTAAAGTAATGATGGCCACTCGTTTTTCTTTACTTAGCTGCTTTTTTCTTGCCATAATACAAATTCTAACTAACTGTCTATTCAGTAGGACTATCAGCTGTGTATCCACCTGACTTCTCCTCAACGCAACTGATGGTCCCAACCCCATTTATAAGGCAAGAAATCCCACTTATTAAACCTGACAGGGCACACCTGTGAAGTGAAAACCATTTCAGGGGACTACCTCTTGAAGCTCATCAAGAGAATGCCAAGAGTGTGAAAAGCAGTAATCAAAGCAAAAGGTGGCTGCTTTGAAGAACCTAGAATATGACATATTTTCAGTTGTTTCACACTTGTTTGTTATGTATATAATTCCACATGTGTTAATTCATAGTTTTGATGCCTTCAGTGTGAATCTACAATTTTCATAGTCATGAAAATAAAGAAAACTCTTTGAATGAGAAGGTGTGTCCAAACTTTCGGTCTGTACTGTATATATATATATATATATATATATATGCAAAAAAAGAGGGTTAGTCAGCACCTCCCAGTGCGCAGGTGCACGCCGCCATGGCAAAGACCTAGAGGAAAAAAAGGAGACAATGCGGCAGCACTCTGCAAATCAGACAAAGTACAACAATGCTTACAAAAATTATGATGCTAATACTACGCTTAAAAAGCGAGATGCTTGGTCAATGCATTTTGTACAAAACCATCTAAGCCCGTATGCCAAACGTCAAGGCGATCTCTGTTACACGGGTCCTAACACTAAATACTACCTGTTATGCGCCATAATGACCGCCATAAAATTCAGGGAGTGTTGGACCCACATGCATGCTGGATCCACTCTGCCTTTTTCCGTTTTTTGTGCCAAAATGGCCTCCATTACAAGGGATGCAGGTACCAACATGCATGCTGAGCCCACTCTATACCCTTCCTGGTGCTAAACAGCTTCCAATGAATGTAGTGAGAGCAGGCCACAGCTTTATACTGAAAATAATTAAAATCAGCCTATGGGGCAGACAGGCTAATCAGGAGTGCACGACTCGCTGGAGTGCCACATCTCCAGCATTGTAAATTTTGTACAAAACCATCTAAGCCCGTATGCCAAACGTCAAGGCGATCTCTGTTACACTCCCTGAATTTTATGGCGGTCATTATGGCGCATAACAGGTAGTATTTAGTGTTAGGACCCGTGTAACAGAGATCGCCTTGACGTTTGGCATACGGGCTTAGATGGTTTTGTACAAAATGCATTGACCAAGCATCTCGCTTTTTAAGCGTAGTATTAGCATCATAATTTTTGTAAGCATTGTTGTACTTTGTCTGATTTGCAGAGTGCTGCCGCATTGTCTCCTTTTTTTCCTCTAGGTCTTTGCCATGGCGGCGTGCACCTGCGCACTGGGAGGTGCTGACTAACCCTCTTTTTTTGCAGATTTACAATGCTGGAGATGTGGCACTCCAGCGAGTCGTGCACTCCTGATTAGCCTGTCTGCCCCATAGGCTGATTTTAATTATTTTCAGTATAAAGCTGTGGCCTGCTCTCACTACATTCATTGGAAGCTGTTTAGCACCAGGAAGGGTATAGAGTGGGCTCAGCATGCATGTTGGTACCTGCATCCCTTGTAATGGAGGCCATTTTGGCACAAAAAACGGAAAAAGGCAGAGTGGATCCAGCATGCATGTGGGTCCAACACTCCCTGAATTTTATGGCGGTCATTATGGCGCATAACAGGTAGTATTTAGTGTTAGGACCCGTGTAACAGAGATCGCCTTGACGTTTGGCATACGGGCTTAGATGGTTTTGTACAAAATGCATTGACCAAGCATCTCGCTTTTTAAGCGTAGTATTAGCATCATAATTTTTGTAAGCATTGTTGTACTTTGTCTGATTTGCAGAGTGCTGCCGCATTGTCTCCTTTTTTTCCTATATATATATATATATATATACATACATAAACCGTGTATAGCTATATATATATATATATATATATATATATATATTTATACATATTTTCGGGGGTACTCTTTCTCATTATGGAGAGCGTGGGCCAGCCAATGCCCCTCTGGGTTTCTGGGAAAGATATTTAAATTAACTGTCTGATTACAGCAGATGTAAGATGTGCTAATTTTCACACATTTTTACACAGGAACTTAAAGGAACGTTGCCTACCCTACAATAGTCATCCAGTACATTAATTGATCTGCATTGGCCTAGTTGAGCCTCTCAACTGGAAAAACTGATTCTATCTGCTTTGCTCTGAAAGAACTAGTTGCAGAATTGAGGCTTGCTTAACTATTTCCCTAGTTTTGCTACATAAATATGTTTATAAAGCTGAGCAATGATGGGAACAATATGCTATGGTTGTGAAACAATCAGCTTTCTTTAAATCCTTTTCGAAAGAAAGTTGAAATACACGCGTTTTTCATGTGAGGATGTTTCTTTATTTGTCTGACTTGAATTGCAAAATATTTGGGTTTGTTAGAATTAAGAATGAGCAAATCCATTTTACCATTTTGGGATTCATTTCAGATGAACCAGAGACCTCCCCCAAAGTAATATTCAACTAAAAGTAAGACAAGAGAACTAGAATATCCCACCAAGGATTACTCTTCGTGATTCTCTTGTTGTACTACAGTATGTGTTTCCTAGTACGAATTTCCCCTAATGTTTTCCACCATGTTTTTCTGGTAGCCTCAAACTGTTTGATCAGTGCTTTTTCATAATAAGATTTTCCACAGGTGGTAGCCTCAAACTATTCAATCAGTGCGTTTTATCTATTGCTATGTACATATTGCTTCTCTGTAAAAAAAAAGACCCACAGGCTAATCTCTTTTCCAAAAGGAAAACTGTCTCATACTAGGAATCCAGCTCTTGCTGAGTAACTACCCTTTAACAGAACTGAACAAATAAACTTTAGCTGCCTGAGAGGCCTTGGTTGGGGTACTATTTCTTCTTATGGAGGGCGCCAAGTATGCATGAGAAGTATGGTAACACAGTCAACGTTGCTATCTGCTGGCATCAGATAGGTTTTGAATATCTTTCCCATAAACTCTGAGGGGCATTGCCTGGCCTACAATACTCCACACACATAATACACATACTGGGCACTCTCTGTCTGTGTGTGTGTGTCTCTCAGAGAGTTATTGCCTCTTAAGGGGATGATGTTATACAGTATTTGCCTGTTGCCACTAAGACTGTGCCCTCATTGACACTCTGAAACTACTATGCCTGTTATAAGATTCCACAGGGCATATCAATATCAAACACTTTTCAGTAAGAAGACCCTTATTCCATAGAGAATAACACTAGTTCTATAATAACATATGGTAGGTCAGGGGCTTAATTGCACATTTTTGATTGCTGGCCCAGGAGCTTCAAGTGACACTTCTGGGTGAAACCCAGGGCCAGGGATTTGAGACTAGTGGGTACCAGGAAGTGTCAGAAATGGAGCAATGGAGGATCAGCGAGGTAGGTCTCGCCTCATTTACTGTTTTAAAACCACTCTGTTCCCTTTGCAAAAATGTTTCCCCTGCCGGACAACACCTTTAGAAAAACAACAACCTGCACAAATACCTTCACAGGTTTATCTCTCCATATTAATTTAAAAAAAATCACAATCAGAAAGGGTTAATATCTGAGCGCCTGTAGGTGGAAATAAAGCTCTCGATTGCCAACAATCCTTCCGATTTGTTTCCTTGCTAATTCTGGCAACACTTGACTTGCAAGACATCCACGTTACACAAAGCCATCACCCAGAGCCAGCTCATCGCTGGCAACCTGCAGTGTCCCCTTTGTGTCTTATCACGTCCCCAGACGGTAGAGTAACGCACAACTCTACAGCACATTAACTTAATAACATGTCTGTGTTAAACATGACAGCCGAGCACAAGATTCTCTCAATTTTTTTTTTCCATCTTCGCTGGAAGACAAGAAACTTGTGTTCTGTTGTTCCCTGGGAGCTGGATCCCAGCCACCTTCTTCTGTCTGCTTTTGCTCAGTGACCTCGAAGATCATCCTAGCTGGATGTTGGCCAAGTTCTCCTGCATAGAAAAAGCAATGAGACAGCAAGCTTACATGTGCATTACTTTATTCCATTGGATAGCCTTTTATTTGATCTTAAACTCGCTTCTTACTTTCACAAATTTCTAGAATTTCTCCACATTGCTGTCCATTCTAAATAATAGTGTCAAGAAATTGAATTTACCATTAGTTATTTGTAGACATGTGCATCATCTATATCATAAACAATGATAAGGATAGGAGGAAGGAAGCAGGGGCATAGTTATAGCCATACAATGATAGCTATTGTTCCCAGGCATTGGTGTATGAAGTGGCCCAAAAGCCCCTCTACCACATAAAAAGACACCAGTATTATAAATGGTAGATAGTTGGTGGAGGACCAGCTACAGATTTTGGAACCTAGGAGTGTTTGTGCCTACTGGTATACAAGTAAGTGTCCAAAATGCTAACTAAGGCTTTTCTCATCCACACAGTGTAAGAAATCACTGAATTGATCAAATAAAATAAAATAAAATAAAACAAACATATTAGTAACTTTGCTTTGGAAAATGATAGTTAGATGTAGATGAGTCATGAAAGTCATGCCATGGGTGTAATTTCATATCTACCAACACTTTGTTTGGTAAATCCTCAGTCACATCCTCAGTCTGAAAAACCTACCAGGGACACCCACTGTTGTTAATATAAACTACACCCATTTTTATCAGGAGTAAGACATAGAAGATAACTAACGAACCTAGACTCTGCATGGCTGAGCATTGGAGAAAGTAAGGTAACCTGTTACCAAAGATTGTTAAGACCTTACTGCAGTGAGGGACACTGTTAAGATATCCTTCACACCTGGACACAACCTGATCAGTCATATGTCTAAAACCCTGTATCTTTCAGTGCACTTCAGTATAGAGAGATGTTTATTCTGCTACATTAGCCTTGGTTACTGACTCCTACACCATATGCTGGCCATTATACTCTACACTCCCTGCCTTGCACCCATACACTTAACATCATAGGCACCCCAACTACCATCATGTAGGAACCTCAGAACCAGGATGTGTCCCGAGCAAAGAAAGGGTGGTTCCTCCTATCACTAAATGGCCCTAGGGAGCAATAGTGTAAGGAAAGCCATTGTGATTGGTGGCAACAGCCAGAGCCACGGCCACTCCCATCCTCTGCTCTGACTCCTCACAATCCCGGCAAATTCAGGACTCTTTGCAACGATGAATCTGTGCAACCTCATGGCGACTCACTGAGTAAGGTGGGCAACTGCAGCCTTAATAGCAGCTCCCTAATGTCTATTAGATTGAACGTAAGGGCCTGAGCTAATGTCATACCTTACAATTACTGAATGATTGGTAGACTGTTTTTACACTGCGTCTGCAGGAAAGCTCCTGGCACATACGGTAAATGTTCCCATAGCCAGGAAAAGGTATTGTTTATCCCTGCAGTACTCTACACTTCTTCCTTTGTGGGGTCATTCATGCTTCCTAGATGGGAAACCCCCACCTATATACAAAACCTGAGCTGCATAGGGAGGCACTTAAGTAAAGTTACAGATTTTTTTTCCCCACCAGGGAATACGCTAACCTACAATTTTATCAGGGCACACTTTCATTTATTTACAAATCCGTAGCTATGTTAGTCAGATTCTGAGGTTGATTTCTTAGGTATCCAGGACTCACCCATTCAAGTGTTTGGGTGTTAGAGCCAAGATACAACCTTCTGTTGCAGCGAGCCGGGACCGTAGGTTGAGGTTGACGGTGGACCGAGGAATAATAACAATTAGTTCTTTACTCACAGTTTTGAGGCTCCCTGGGCCGGGCTGCAGTAAAGAGGAGAACAGCACTGGATTCTCCGGGGCACATTCTATTACAGGGGACACCGGCCAGGTGGTGATCGAGGTGCCCTTGATGGTGATTTGATTTTCTGGGTGCTTGTGCGGCTGGGCCCCTGAATTAGGTAAAATCGTGACACCAGCACCTTGGTGGTGCAAATTGATGACAGTGGTTGTAGTATGGAGATGGAAGAATGAGACAGGGTTCGAATCCAACTAAGAACTTTACTGCAAGCAGGTCTTGACAGCAATTTACATCCAGGTATAAACAGTCTCTCATGTATATGGAGGTTGAATGCTGTAAATCCCTTATAACAGGCTTTATATGCGGCTATATCTCAGGCTATGGTAGGAGGTTGTGTACTCACTGGTATTTAGTCCTGAATATGGTCCTTTTTCCCAGCTTATTAATGGTAAGGCTGCCAGAAGCTAATAAATCCTTCACCTTGAATCCAAAGGTCCTTAAAGCCTGGTAAAATGTCTATTGTCCTTTGTGACCTTATCCACTCCTTCTCACTTGAACTGACTTCTACTAACACTGCTAGCAGCTGCACTCTCACTCCTACAGCTACTACTCCTCTTTCCACCACAACTAGGCCTGAACTGAGCTATATATATATATATATATATATATATATATATATGTATATGTATATTAGTGCTATCCCCATCTAGTGGTGGAATGTGTGAATTACACCTATCAGCCTGTTAACAAGGATTTTACATAAGAGTGCAATACAGCATGATACAACATATAATATAACAACTTTGCAGTATCCACGTACACGAGTGGGACACTACACTGTCATAAGCCATCAGACCTGAGATTGATCAGGAGAAGATGACCACAGGACCAGTTTAATATTAAAGATTTATTTATTTCTTTGACATTAAATACTAGAGTTCTAGAGAACAGTGAACTGATTCAAAACTCACAAAATGTCTTCTTTCAAACAAACCTTAGGTTATGGCAATTCACTTTGGACAAATCCCGCAAAACCGTTCCCGCCATTTTACATTCAAAACTCAGTATACTAAGGGGAAAACAGAGCAGGGAAGATGAAGACAAAGGACTACATGACCCCGGGTATGGCCCTGGTCAGCACACTTTCTCATAATGCTTTGCGGTCAGCCCGACAGCCAATCAGGAGGGAGGATATTGGCTGATCTATTAGGCTCTATGCTAGCTCTGAAGCACATTGTGAGCTCAGCCACGGATGTCATAGGATGTGTCTGCCCTATCTGCAATAGACACAAAAGAGACCAGCCATTTTCCAGTCTTGCAGGGACAGTGTAGAGATTGTGAAGAAGATATATTCAGATAGACTGAATTATTTAGGTTAGTTCCACACCTACATTTAAGCTATCCGTCAGGCTGTTCCAGAAGTGGAACAGACTGCCAGAGTTCACAGTATCTGGCCTATAATGGTACCCGGCAGAGATCCGTCCAGTTTCCGACATAAGTGCTGGTTTTCAGACGATGAAACCCACCGCTCATGTCAGAAACTGTCCGAATAAAAAGCCGGTTCCTATTATAGTCAATGGGGTATCAGTACCTGGTTAGGCCAGATATGGTGAACTCCGGCAGGCAGTGTTTTATAGGCATACTCCCAGCATATATTTCACTGTATACACTGTGCAAATGCGCCTTTTCCTTTCAAAAACCTTTTGAATTTATTTTTGCCTTTTATAAGTGCGTAAATAATGTTATTTTAGTTTGTTAATAGCAGTGTATAGTTTGGTCACATCAAAGCCTGCAACTTAGGCCTGCATTTTTTCCAAAACCATATTAAAATGTGCAATTAAGCATATTTTAGTGTGTCAATATCAGTGTATACTTTGGTTGCAGCCAGTGGCCATTTTTTCACAAAAACCTGTTCCAAGTGTTTTGGAACAATTGTTCAGAACAAGCTTCTGTTTCTACTGACACTGGTATGTGTATGTAGAAACAAAGACAGGCATTCTTCCCCCATTAAGGCATCATTTTTGGACCACTGTGTGTGTGTGTCGATAAACACAGGCAGGCATCTGTTCCCAATAAGGGACAATTTCTGGAATATTTTTTTAATTTTAAAAAGCATAAATTTGACAGCAATGTGTTTTTAAACAGAGTGTTTGTTAACACCATTAACCATGGATTTACCCATACTTATATTTGTCAGTGTCACTCTGATATTATTTACTATTGCTGTCTTTTCATTAATAAGCTTTAATCGTGGGCAAGGGAGACAAAAATAATTTAAGAATGGGACAAGAGAAAAAATGAGGCCTAGGACTAGGAGACCTCAGAGCGTCTTGCAACAATAAGCATTTTCTTATCAAAAGAATTTGAGAACACAATTGACATAAAAAGGTATGCACATGGCTGGCTCCTGGTGTATCTAGGTCATTGGGTGTCAGTTAGGGTATGGCCACACGGTCAGGTTTCTGCATGCAGTTTTGGAAGCCAAAATCAGGAGTGAATTATAAAAGGAGAGAAAGTATAAAGGACAGATACAAGTTCTCCACTTTTTTTAATTCACACCTGGCTTTGCCTTCCAAAACTGCTTGCAGAAACTTGACCATGTGGCCTTCTTCTTACAGTGCACAACCTGATTACCCAGGTATAGAGCCGACAAGAACATGCCATTACAAGTTTTAGTGTCTTTCCTGGTGTCCAAAACCTGCGGTTGTATGTATATTGTGAATACGCATGCACAGATATAAAATATTAAACTTCTATCAGATATAGAATAAAACAATAGGTGTTGTGTTATTCCAGGTCAGGAACTTGTGTTTGAAGCCCCAAAGATAAGGTGCACAGTGGAAAAAAAACTCCCCATTACGGTTTACACTTTGCCTCACATAGCTCTCTGGCCACGTGTGCTTACCATCTTTTTTGGAGGCTCTTAGGTCAAACACAGGATAGCTGTGGAGGAAGCTCATGCTGGGCTCTCAGCTGTCAGAACGATGAAAATGGTCAGCTAGAGAGATTAAGGAAATACAACATTGAGCTCCATATCTACAATAATCATATGGGCTGTGGGCCAGTTGGTCTTCCTTCTCCGTGGGTACCTGGCATTGGTCCCTGGTGCTCTCCATGGATACATGTGGGATTGAGGTTGACGGGCCAAGAGCCAGGATAAATCTTAACCCCTAGTGGCACTTCTAAAATAAATAATCCTTCTCAGTAAATAAATGTGACTTCCACAGGAAAACTAGAGTACACAATGAGAATGCCCAGAAAAATGCAAGTTTCTAGACTAAATATCCTCCTTACTTTGAAGGATGTAATAAATGCAGGATACTTAGTAACACACAATTTCCTTACATCATCATTAGAGCAATGAAACTTAGAAACCTTGGGTGCAAGGTTGATGACTAATTATGAATTTTATGACTTGCCTATTTTTACTCTCATCTGAAGGGTGCATAAGTTGATACACATTAGTTGCACCAGGGTTTTGTAGAAATGTTGTTTTTGCATAATCATAATTATACTGTAGACACATTAGTCAAAATCAAGTTCAAAGAAAGAAAAACAAGAATGAATAAAAAAAACAGTATATAACTTGTATTCCTGGATCCTGTGCTGGGTACCCATGGCCATCTTCTTTGAGGCATCTGGTTCCAGATGGTAAGTCATCAATATGTGGCATTGTTGCCTCTGGAGACCAGTGGCAAATAACACTGATCACCCACTTTTCCAACTTCCCTTTTGTCACATGCCAGCCCCTTCCCTTGCTTGAACTTGATAGGCATATGTATTTTTTCAACAATACTATGTAGCCCATCCCTGCAGCCAATCACTAGCCTCAGCAGTATATAGCATGTGACATATACCTCTAGATCACTGCTGCAGCCTTGTATACAAACACCAAGAGTAGAACCAAAGCTGCGGCTCTGAGAACAGCATTGGAAAGGAGATGAGTATAGGATGATTTTATTTTATATTATAGCATTAATTGGCATGGGGCAAATTTTTGATTACTCAGATAACCCTTTTAGGCAAGTCAGATGCAAGTAAAATCTGACATCTAGAAAATGTATCGGGAACATTTACATAAACAGTTTCCATTGATAATCGATCTGATTAAAGTTTTTTTTTAACAGACATGCACTGTAGTTGCTTACCTCACGTACATCTTCCCCATGCTTCCCCATTTCACTTCCTGTTCCTGTATCCAACCAAACCCATGATGCACTTCTTCTTTCTCTGCCACAGATCCAGCACTGCCCCTAACAACACTCAGCTAGTTACATAGATACACCCCTATCGCTGCCCCGCCCATGGACATAACATTACAGGAAAGAACAAAGATATGCATAGACATAGACAGCCCAGAATGGAAGATATGAGCAATAAAGTTAAAATAAATACATTACAATATTACAGCTGCCTTCATAAATGGTTATTGTAAAGGATGTTGATTAGTGTTGATCGAGCATCAAAGTGCTCGGGTGCTCGAGTAGAACACCTCGGGATGCTTGGGTGCTCTACCGAGTACCTGAGCACAATGGAAGTCAGTGGGAGAACCCGAGCAAGGGGAGGGTGTCTGGTTGACATGAAAAGGTCAGAAATTGATGGAAACACCACTGAAATGGTTCGAGAACAGCATGGGGAGGATGTCTGGATGCATCCTGGACTCCCAGGTCGCTGCTGGGAACGATGGTGTCCGAGAAGTACGCCAATTCTACAGTCTGACAATAATATGCACAAAACCGAAACATTTTCCTGCATATTTACTTGTATATAAAGTGCAAGTGCTGCCAAACATTGTGGTACAATTGTTCAGGTAGTGGGACTCGTACACTCATAAAGCCTATGCACTAAGTGAAAGGGCTGCCACAAATTACAAGGAACCGGCACTTCAATACACCCTTTATTACACATAAAGGAGGGCATCATATACACCCTTGAAATATTATGATCGATAGCCTGCTGGTGACCCTCAAAAACATTAGGAGCAAGGGCCTGCTGGGTACCCTCTAACACATTAGGGGCGAGGGCCTGCTGCTGATCTAACCATCTAAAACATTAGGGGTGAGGATCTGCTGCTGAGCTGACCATCTAAAACATTAGGGGGGAGGGTCTGCTGCTGAGCTGACTCTCTAAAACATTAGGGGCGAGTGCCTGCTGCTGATCTGACTATCTAAAACATTAGGGGTGAGGGACCGGCTGCTGAGCTGACCATCTAAAACATTAGGGGCGAGGGCCTGCTGCTGATCTGACCATGGAAAAAATTATTGGCGAGGGCCTGCTGCTGAGCTAACCATGGAAAAAATTATGGGAGAGGGCCTGCTGCTAAGCTGACCATATAAAACATTATGGGCGAGGGCCTGCTGTTGAGCTGACCATCTAAAAAATTATGGGTGAGGGCCTGCTGCTGAGCTGACCATCTGAAACATTATGGGTGAGGGCCTGCTGCTGAGCTGTCCATCTAAAACATTACTGGCGAGGGCCTGCTGCTGAGCTGACCATCTAAAACATTACTGGCGAGGGCCTGCTGCCGAGCTGACCATCTAAAGCATTATGGGCGAGGGCCTGCCGCCGAGCTGTCCATCTAAAACATTACTGGCGAGGGCCTGCTGCTGAGCTGACCATCTAAAACATTATGGGCGAGGGCCTGCTGTTGATCTGACCATCTAAAACATTAGGGGTGAGGGTCTGCTGCTGAGCTGACCATCTAAAACATTAGGAGTGAGGGGCTGCTGCTGAGCTGACTCTCTGAAACATTACGGGCGAATGCCTGCTGCTTATCTGACCATGGAAAAAATAATGGGTGAGGCCCTGCTGCTGAGCTGACCATCGAAAAAAATTATGGTTGAGGGCATGCTGATGAGCTGACCATCGAAAAAATTATGGTTGAGGGCCTGCTGCTGATCTGACCATCTAAAACATTAGGAGCGAGGCCAGCCTAATAAGCATGTTGATATGATGGAGGAGGACGAGAAAAGGAAGATTGAACCATATACCCTTTTTTGTGGTGGAAGGGGTGCATGGGAATACAGTGTATTCAATACACCATAAAAGCCACATTTAAAGTGCCTTTATGTTCAGCCGCTTTCCCCTGGTGGATTAGAGAAGTCAGGGGCAATCCAGGACTTGTTCATTTTCATAAGAGTCAACCGGTCAGCATTTTCAGTTGACAGGCGGTTGCACTTATCAGTTATTATGCCCCCAGCAGCACTAAATACCCGCTCTGACAGAACACTGGCGGCAGGGTAGTCCAGCTCCTCCAAGGCGTAAAGCGCCAGTTCGTTCTACGTGTCCAGCTTGGACACCCAATAGTTGTAAGGCACAGAGGGATCAATGAGGATGCAGACACGGTCTGCTACGTACTCCTTCACCATCTTCAAAAATGTTTCCCTCCTTGTGACAGTAAGCCGCTCATCAGGGTGAGGGTGCTGGCGTGTTGTCATTAAACTGTCCCAAGCCTTGGAGAGTGTTGCCCTGCCTCTGTTGGAACTGCTGTGTGTTCCCTTTGTCTCCCCTTCTTGGTTGCCCAAGAAACTACGTACTCTGCCATCTGTGTTGTCAGCTGGAAATTTTTGGAGCAATTTTTCCACAAGGACCTTCTGGTATTGCACTATTTTGCTAGTCCTCTCCACCACAGGAATGAGAGATGAGAAGTTCTCTTTGTAGCGGGGGTCAAGAAGGGTGAACAACCAGTAATCGGTGTTGGCCAAAATGCGTATAACGCGAGGGTCACGAGAAAGGCAGCATAACATAAAGTCAGCCATGTGTGCCAGAGTTCCAACAGACAAGACTTTGCTGTCCTCATCAGGAGGATGACTCTCAATTTCCTCATCCTCTTCCTCCTCTTCGGCCCATCCACACTGACCAGATGGAATAAACCTGCTATGGGTACTACCCTCTGTAACGGAGGCAACCGTCTCCTCCTCCTCCTCCTCATCATCATCATCAAATTCACGATGAGAAGATGAACTGAGGGTGGTCTAGCTATCACCCTGTGTACTGTCTTCCCCCATTTCCACCTCAGCGTCCGCCCTCATTGTGAGCAGCGAGCGTTTCAGTAGACACAGAAGTGGGATGGTTACGCTGATAATAGCGGCATCGCCGCTCACCATCTGTGTTGATTCCTCAAAGTTGCGTAAAACCTCATAGAGGTCAGACATCCATGCCCACTCGTCGCTTGTGAAGAGCGGAAGCTGACTGGAAAGGCGACGGTCATGTTGCAGCTGGTATTCCACTACTGCCCTCTGCTGCTCACAAAGCCAGGCCATCATGTGGAACGTGGAGTTCCAGCGCGTGATCACGTCGCACAACAGTTGGTGAGCTGGCAATTGCAAGCGCTGCTGCAGTGCTGCCAGACCTGTGGCAGCTGTAGATGACTTGCGGAAATGGGCACCCACACGGCGCACCTTCACCAGTAGCTCAGGCAAATTGGGGTAGGTTTTGAGAAACCACTGAACCACTAAGCTTAACACGTGGGCTAGGCATGGGATGTGTGTGAGCTTGCCGAGCTCCAAAGCCGACACTAAGTTACTGCCATTATAAGACACAACCATGCCTAGTTCTAGGTTGAGTGGCAAGAGCCACAGCTCAGTCTGGTCCCTTATACCCTGCCACAGCTCTACGGCGGTGTGCTGTTTGTCACCTAAGCAAATAAGTTTCAGCACTGCCTGTTGCCACTTCCCCACTGCAATGTTACACTGCTTCCAGCTACTGACTGATGGCTGACTTGTGCTGCAAGATGACAATTCAGAGGTGGAAGTGGAGGAGGAGGTGGAGGAGAGAAGGGGAGGTTGCAGCCACTAATGTATTTGGTGGCGGAAATCCTGATGGAAGTAGGGCCCGCAATCCTTGGTGACAATAGCACCTGTGCCATCCCAGGAAACAATTTGCTCACGGCCTCCTCAACGTTCACCCAGCGTGTCGTCAGGGAAATGTAGCGTCCATGTGTCAGTCGTTAAGTGGACCTTCCCAATAACTGCATTGCTCAGGGCACGGGTGATGTTACGGGACACATGCTGGGGTAAGGCGGGGACAGCACACCATGCAAAATAGTGGCGGCTGGGGACTGAGTAACAAGGGACAGCTACCGCCATCAGGCTGCTGAAAGCCTCAATGTCCACAAGCCAACATTTCAAGGGCCAGCAATTTGGAAAGGTGCGAATTTAGTGATATGGCCTGTGGGTGGGTGGCTGGGTATTTGCGCTTTCGTTCAAGGCCTGGGGTATGGACATTTGTACGCTGTGCTGGGACACAGAAGTGGATGTGCTAGCTGATGGTGCTTGAAAAAGTCCAGGTGCAGGGTGGGAGGCATCCGGGGCTTGCATTTTGAAAAGGGGATTGGCCAGCACGTAACACAGGGGAAGAGGAGGCAGTGGTGTGACCCGCAGACACTGATTGTGGACCCAGGCGTTCAGCCCACATATTATGGGGCTTTGATGTCATGTGGCGGATCATGCTGGTGGTGGTGAGGTTGCTAGTGTTCACGCCCCTGCTCATTTTGGTACGGCACAAGTTGCAAATGACAAATCTTTTATCGTCCACACTTTCATCAAAAAAGCACCAGACTGCAGAGCACCTACCCCTTGGCAAGGGAGATTTCCACAAGGGGGTGCTCCGGGGAATAGTTGCGGGCCTGTTAGGTGTGGATCGCCTTCTCCCTTTTGCCACCCCACTGCCTCTTCCAGCCTTTTGCGGTGCTGCAGATCCCTCCCCCTCTGTACTGCTGTCCTCGTTCGGCTTGGGCCAATGGCTTCATCGTCCACCGCCATCTCTTCCACTTACTCACTCTGGTCATCCTTAGTGATGAGCGAGCATGCTCGGCCGAATACCTGTTCGGCTCGAGCATCGCTATGCTCGGCACATGGCGGTACTTGGCCGAGTACCGCATGTGCTCTAGCGCCATGTTCGAGTCTCCTCCCTGCACGTTTTGCGGCTACTAAGCAGCCAATAAACGTGCAGGTAAGTACTGTCATCACTGTAATGCCAGTAGCCATGTTGGCTGCTGGCATTACAGTGATTGGCTGGCCGGAATGCGTCCAAATGGATCGTCACCGTCACAGGGACGTGCGATCGACTAGAAGTTATCTAGAGTCAACAAAGCAGTAGCAGGCCCTCACCTACAAGTCCAGTCTCAGTAGCCAAGAGTCTGGTCAACACAATCCTCACCATGATGGCACACTGGGTGAACGCTGTGGAGGCCTGGAGCAGGTTGGCTGCTGGCACCAGACTTGCCCTCCAATAGATCCTCATTAACAGAAAGTGTACTCATTCCAATAACAGGGCCGCTTAGGAGCGCTGTATTGTTATTTATCGTCACTACCTCCCCGAGTCAGGAGTGGGTAATTGCTGCATGCCTGCTGCCTTCCTTGGATTCTTCTGCTTTAATAACTTGTCAAACCCTCTCTGGGTGGTTCACAATTAGGAAAAAAAAGGGGCAAGGCAACAACAGCCAATCAGATTTCAGCCATTGACCTCCCTTGGATGTGGTAGCCCTTTCTCAAGCTTCCTCTCCGGCATCGAACCCTGATTCCCCGTTACCTGTGATCAACATGGAAGGCGCAGAAAAGAACATCAAAAGTTAATAGGGCAGACATCCAAATGGATCGCAGGGACGGGAACATGCAATCGCCCAGAGGTTATCTAGAGTTACCAATGCGGCATCAGGCCCTCGCCCCTAAGGTTTTAGATGGTCAGATCAGCAGGCCCTTGCTCCAAATGTTTTTGAGGGTCACCAGCAGGCCATCAATCTTAATTTTCCAAGGGTGTGTATGATGCCCTCCTTTGTGTGTAATAAAGGGTGTGTTGAAGTGCCGGTTCCTTGTAATTTTTCACTTAGTGCATAGGCTTTATGAGTGTAGGAGTCCCACTACCTGAACAATTGAACCACAATGTGAATGAGGCTCTCCTTTATGTGATATACAAGCTGTTTCGGAGTGCCTCTTGCTTGTAATTTTTTGCAGCACTTGCACTTTATATACAATTGAATATACTTGAAAGAATGTTTCCTACCAATTTTTCCTGTATTCCTCCATGTTTTGGGGGATTTGTGCGTATTTTTGTCAGTCTGTAAAAGTGGCTCGGACAACATGGTTTCCAGCAGTGACCTGGGAGTCAAAGATGCATCCAGACAACGTCCCCATGCTGTTCCCGATCCATTTCGGTGGTGTTTCTGTCACTTTCTGATTTTTCCAATGGACCAGGCACCCTCCCCTCTTCAGAGCAGGGAGTTCCTGGTTGCTTCAGAGCAGGGAGTTCCTGGTTGTCTCCTATTGACTTCCATTATACTCGGGTGCTCGGCGGAGCACACAAATATAGCAATGTGTTCGGGCCAAACACCCAAATACTTTGGTGCTCGATCATCACTAGTCATTCTCCTGACTTGTTGACCTAACAACAACCTCACTTATTGACAACTGTGTCTCATCCTCATCATCAACCTCTTGAGACACTAATTGCCGTTGACTTATTGGCAACTGTGTCCCATCATCATCATCCACCTCGTGAAACACTAATTGCCGATCCCCACCGCCATCTTCTTCTGGCTGTCGATGCTCAAGAGTTTGGGAATCAGGGCACAAGATCTTCTCATGTCCCTCTTCAAGCGGGCTTGGCGAGAGGCCCAAATTAAGGAATGGTGCTGAGTGTGGGATCACTTGTTTGTAAAGACTCTCCATGGTGGGAGGAAGGAGGATCAGGGCGAAGATTCTGTTGACCAGACTCTTGGCTACTGTAAAGGGGGAATATTAATCACCAATATTTATGCAAATATCAATAATTAACATTCATAAATGGGAGGAGCCCTCTATTGATGACTCCGCCCATTTACACCTTTATATAACAATAATACAATACTTTCACTATACTTTACCTTACGCTAATCACTAAGCTAGCTGCATGCGCCTTACTAAACTAACTATCGCTAATAACCACACATTACACAGATAGTTATATATAAAACACAGTATTTATTATTACCAACAATACACTAAGCACGCAATACACTAACAATACAGTACTATAAATACAGCACTAAACTACACTACACAGTTCCCAAGTTCCACCCACAAACTAACTATACAATACACATACACACACGTATTAGCAGCCCACCCCACCTGTCTCTATTTACTATCCCTATGGGGTACGACGAGGGTTAACAGTGGTCTTACAGGGGTGTAAGTAAACCACAAATAATGGGGTAAGGTACCGTGACAATGGAAGGGTAATCGGGGCAAGGGTATATCAGGGGCACAGGATCAGGGAAATCAGGGCAGGGGTTTGGGGGACCAGGGTGCCCAGTACCAGGGACACAAACAAGGCAAGGGTTAATCAGGGCCCAAGGTGCACATCAGGGAATCAGGGCCCAGGGTGCACATCAGGGACACAAACAAGGCAAGGGTTAATCAGGGCCCAGGGTGCACATCAGGGAATCAGGGCCCAGGGTGCACATCAGGGACACAAACAAGGCAAGGGTTAATGCCTTGCAAGTATAAGGGGATTCAGCAATGCAGGGGGTTAATACCCTACAAGTGTACAGTAAGGCCCAGGGGTATTCAGGGGAGTAGGGGTTTGGATAACCAAGGGGGGAAATAGGGGTTAACCAGGGGGGGGTCACTTACAACAATACAAGTCTAATTATACGCTATATCTATATATATTTATAGATCAATCGTTATAAATATATATACATATAGACGCACACACCACAATACAAACCTCACTACACTAGACAATTCCCAATTCCACCCCACACTCTAGCTGTACAATACACATACATACATTCCTTAGCAGCACACACTCAGCTACTACTGGGTTATGCAGGCAGATTACAGGGCAGCTACAGGGGTATGAGTTGGTGGCAGGGAAGGGGTGAATCAGGGCAGGTGTATTAGGGGTCTGGAGGGAAAGGGTTACTCAGCCATTCTCAGGGCCATGTGGCCTCTCTTCCTTCAGGGTGCAGCTCCCATGTGTCTCTCATTGCAGTCCAGGAATCCAAGAGCAAGCACCTCTGCCCTGCTTGGGGCTTTATAGCCCAAAACCAGCCCCCTCCTCCTTCCTCAGGGATGTGACATCATAGTGTCACTGTGACGTATGCCTGCCCTCAGAACAGCCAGTTGGCCCCCTGAGGCTACCAGCACCACACGCCCAGCCATGTCGCAAACATAAGTAACTAGGCTGATAAAATCAACAAAAGGATCAATTGATTTCTTAGCCTTTGAAGTCACCAGCCATCTGGAGACATATCCACCCCACTGCAGGAACTGGCTAAACGCTGTCCCTATGGGGGGCATTTAAGTATATATATGTAAATAGATACTTGGGGCGCATCTATATACACATATATACTCATTATAAACCTGGGGCATACATGGGCAGTTATAGGCCCATATATATATATATATATATATATATATATATATACCTGGGGGAGAGCCATGGCAGATACACATATATAGATGTATGCACTGCATACACACATCCCCATATATATATATATATATACTGTATATATATATATCTACATGAGAGGGACAGGAAATATATACTAACTATAAGGGGACACATATAAGAGGGGCACAGATCAACCAGGGACCACACATTTCCCACAGGGCCCAACATGAGCCCCTGTGGGCCACTAAGGGCAGATGTGCGTAGATGATGGGCACATCCGCGCACATCATCCTATGAAGTGACCATTAATGCATGTATATATATCATACATGCATGCACGTGTTTGCATGCATATATGTATATATATGCATGCGTCTCAACCCTTCCTCAACAATCCCCCTGTTGTCGGACTATATAATACGACAATATATTGGGGGAACGGGTTGAGCTATATTTGCCCCCCCTTCAACCCCATCCTTGGTGGAAGTTCAGGAAGAACTGTAGTGCACACTGATCTTTAGGTACTTAAAAATCCCTCATCCAGCTTCCTCCGACCTGCCCTTCACCGTAACCTACTCCTCCGTCCACAGGATGCACCGTCTTCTTCTCGCTGGAACTTTCTTGACATCTTTAGGATACCACACACCCAGTCTCTCGGGAATTGCCGATCTTCAGGTGTCCCCCCGCCCCCCCCAAATCTGGAGCGGGTTCACTCTCGCAGTCTTTAACTGGCCTTTCTTTAACAGTCTTTTAGTGTCGGCCACCCCCCACTTTGGAGTGGCCACACCCCCACAGTCTCTCGGTATTTCTGCTGATCTTCAGGTATGGCCCGCCTCCAAGGAATCTGGAGCGGGTTCACCCTCACAACCTCAGTCCCAACTTTCTTCAATCACCACTTTCGTCCAACATCTGTTTCCATCTTGATGGGTGCGGTTCTCCCGTGGACAGATTAATAGGTCTTTACAAGGCAGGTCAAACTCTTAAGCGGTGATGTCATAGTACCTAAATTCTACTGCGGAGAACACCTCCACCACACTACACATCCAGCCCTTCCCTTAAGCCTTAAGAACTTCACCGTTCCAGGGTTCAAGGTGGCAAATGGCAAACAAAGGATGCCTGTCCCTATCGTGACCTAACCTTATCCCCATTCACACAAAATACATGTCACATCCCTCCCAACACCACCAAATTACATTAAATGTGTGTACCCATAGAGACTCATGCAACCTGGCATAACTCTACACCTCCAAAGACACCGGTAGGTCGCAGACCCCCGTATCAATGGGAAACGACTATAGGATGCAAATGTGTACAGTCAAATATAGGCTGTCACACATTTGTACCTAGAGTGTCTATGGGTACACAATCGACCGACAAACAAAATCAATAAATACAATGTGCTATGGGGTTTCAGGGTAGTACAAGTTATACGTCCCTAACCCTCATAGGAAACAAAGTGTCCATAAAATATTTGGCTACAGGAACAATGTTAGTGTTATGTCCTGAGCCTCCTCCTTCGGTTAGTTCGGTAAAGTTCTGTCTGGTTCTGGTGTATTTGGTCAATAAGTCCCTTGACCCTCCGAAACACAGTCTAATGTAGATGACGATGACCAGAACCAGAAGAAGTTTCACTGGGTGAAACAAGTGATAGTAGCTCTTCCACCCGAACGTCTCCAAGTCTTCCTCCAGAGTCTGAGATAACGCTCCCACTGGATTGTGGCACAGTCTTCCATCTCTAGAACACCTCTAGACAGAGGTCGCTTGGTTGCCAAAATCCAGTGGGATCCTCTGGAGCTTCACAAGAGTGTCAGGGGGAATAGCTGGCCTCTTCTGTGGCATCTCCTGGGTTTTTCTTCCGCTCCATATCCTATGGCAGAAGAAAATACCAGGCGCTCCCGGGGGAATTTCTCCCCTAACAGTGCAATTAAATGTAAAAATTCCCAGCACCAATACCTTTGACCCATGGGTAGAGAAAGGTATTGGGCTGCCCTTTATCTCACAGGACCCCTCGTTATCCCAACACTGGTGTCTGAACACCCTACCTTCAGAGGATCGCATCCTCTGCTGCACATCCCTCTGCACCAACAGATAAGGATGGCCACCCTACTAGGTTAGGATAACTGGAGTTCTGTGGACAAAGCTCCATCTTGTTATTGATGGCACCGCATCCCTGTCCACCCATGTGTACCCAGGCTGATTTCCCCCTGTGATCCCGTCTTGTGGGGGCCCGCAGAACCAATGGCATGGTCATGCCCTGGCTCCCCAGGACCCCACAACACAAGAACACATTCCACACTCTGCTGCCAAACACTCCGCGTCCAATCCCTATCAGAGCTGTGCTACCTGCTCGGACTAGAATCAAGTGCGCAGCACAACATTACACCAATGTTGTCTGTCCGCCCCAGTCCCCAGCGCAACACAGCCCTACCGAAAACCTTGAGCACAACAGTGTTATCTGTATCGATCCGAGACCCTGGCTGCCCAGAATAAAATCACATCATCCTTTGTGCAGGATTTCCCGTGTGAAATTATCTGCTCGCAAACCTATACGTTCTCGATCCACAGTATAACACTGTTCCACTCCAAGGGGACACAGAATGAGACACAAACAGCAGACGGGACTTACAACACTACATAAATCAGAATGGTGGAACACATTCGTAGACAAGGACTACCACCATCAACATCAAGAAGAACGTACAAACAGATAATAAAAACACACAACATGGACATATACAGGGAACAAACTGTGTAACAAATAGTACAGGGGAGTCAAATGTTGCCTAGCCTAGCTTGGCCACTCTGACCCCTCAGCGCCTGATGAGTCATGTGTCGCTGAGAGGTAACGCCTTTATGGCCAAGCTGACTAGGCCCCACTGCACAATTTGTTACCTGAATCCCATCATTGGACACATTGCAATTACTTGCACAAGGGCAATTCCTTGCAATGTGTCCTTTGTCCCCACACCTGAAGCACCTGATTGGGCTTACTGTCTTGTGTGTTTTGCAGTGCTTTGCTATATGACCCAAGCCACCACACGCAAAACATTTGATGTTTGCCCAGCATGGCTTAGGTCCGTCCACACTGCAACCGCGCTCCCTGAATTGTTCCATCCTCAGGGAGGCACTTTTCACAATGTTTCTTTTCCCCAAAGTCAGGGAAAAATCTCTGTTAGTCTGGACAGGCTTGGTCTGGTGATTTGGCCTGTCACAGACTACTCTCCCCCCTCTCTGCCCTGCATAGGGCAAAGTTTTGGGAGATTCCGACCCTGACTTTACGGGAAAAGAAAGGGCCGGCACCAACTTGGTGATTACCTGTTGCATGCCAGTCATTATCTGGGAGCTTACAGCAACCTGAGCCTTCAATTTGGCTAGCGTCACATTAGTAGAGGCAGACTGCTCCTTGAAGGCCTTGACTACAGTATAAGACTGAGTCAACTTAGCCTCAATTTCCTCCTTCTGCCTCTGCAGCTCTACTAACTGTGACTCTAACCTAGCCACCTGCGCATCTCGGTCAACAGTAAACTGCACATTCTCCGCCAGCTGTGTCCGTAATGTCGAAACCTGGTCCGAATTACTAGCACAGCACTGGCAGTGAATGGCGGGAGAAATTGTCTCCGTTGACTGAGACACCAGCGCCACTTCCTTTGGCTTACAGATGCTAGCCTCAAACGTATGAACGAGTTTGGCTAGCATCTGAAGCCGTTTGGTGGCCTTGTTCAACACCATCCGTTTGTTCACACAAAGCTTGTCATAACTACAAGCCTGTGCCAACAAATCGGACCACAGCATTTCTGCTGACTTGTATGTGGTGGGGAGGATGGGGTTAAATGCGCTGTGTCTGCTCAAGTGTTGCAGTGTGGGGAAGTCCATACTCAATGTTTGATGAGCGTCCATCTTCTCCTTGGGGCCGTACCTCTTCGTCCTAGCAGCTGCTTGGAAGAAGTCCATTTTCCCGGATCGCTCTTTCCGACCAGCCGGACTTGTACGCCGCTCCCACGAAGATCTCCATCAGTGACGTGTCCTCTTCTCCCTCGCAATCACTTGAGCGATGCAGTGACCGTGTAAAGCAAACAGCAAAATATTAATTCACAGAACAGATTATAGATTCTCTGCTAAAGATTTTGAACTGCGTTTGGTGCTATAAGGAAGAGTCGCGTTAGCTGTCCGAATTATTAGGTCCTAGACGCTTAGACCACTGACCGCGTCTCTCTTGCCTGATATTTCACAGTATAACGGACCCTAGCCTCAAAACCAAACACAGATTTCAAAATCTCAGCAGTGGGCCTGGCTCGCCAATGTAAAGGGGGAATATTAATCACCAATATTTATGCAAATATCAATAATTAACATTCATAAATGGGAGGAGCCTTCTATTGATGACTCTCATACATGCATGCACGTGTTTGCATGCATATATGTATATATATGCATGCGTCTCAACCCTTCCTCAACAGCTACTGAGACTGGACTTTGTGGAAGACAGGGTGGTGCTTAACCGACTGGAGGCATTATCTGCTGCAATCCAACCGACCACCTGCTTGCGCTGGTCTGACTTTGAGAGTGTTGTCCTGCTCTGCCCTGCAAACTGGGACATGAAGCTAGGTAT
This sequence comes from Bufo bufo, assembly GCF_905171765.1. Lineage (NCBI taxonomy): Eukaryota > Metazoa > Chordata > Amphibia > Anura > Bufonidae > Bufo > Bufo bufo. The sequence goes on from NC_053394.1 coordinate 339,031,829, forward strand.
CGTGGATGAGTGAGTTTCTTGTGCTCTCCCAGCAGGCACAGTTTCACTGCGCCCAGGGTCACAGCCTCTGTGTGCTCCATCAGCAGCACGGCCACTTCCCCGTCCCTTACTGCTCGCCTTTATCATATTGAATGGTATATATGCTTGCAAGGATGTCACACGAACAGTAGCGCAGTTTTTTAAAGTGTATGCGCAAATAAATTACAGTCAATGTCACAGATATTTGGGATGTGGAAACGTTATACAAGAGAGGTACCACAGGTAATGGCGCTGCTGTCACCAGCGGCTAAGAAAAAATTACAGTCAATGTCACAGATATTTGGGATGCGGAAACGTTATACAGGAGAGGTACCACAGGTAATGTGACTGTCCGCAGCATCTACGGAAAAAGTACACTGGATGTCACAGATATTTTTAGTATGCGCACATGTTAAACAGGAGATGTAGTGCAGATAATGTCGCTGTCTGCAGTGTCTACGGAAAAAGTACACTGGATGTCACAGATATTTTTAGTATATAAACACACAGCCTAACTGTCATGCCCTGCTCAGGCTATGTGCGGAGGTCTGCCAGATTGGCAGCACGTGTCTAGCCTTTTGTTTTGTTTTGGAGTCAAGCTAGATCCGCCTCCCCTCAGGTGCACTGGGTGGGGTCATTGGTTTCAGTTTAAATCATCACACCCACTCCCAGTGTTCCGTGCGGGTTATAGCTTCTGTCTGGCTCTGTGTATGCAAGGAAGGAAGGATTGGCTGTTCCTGCTCAAAAGATAAGTTGGTTTTTGTTCTCTTGTAGTTTTGCTGTCTAGGCTGTTAGAGAGACACCTGCCCCTCCAGGTTCTGAGGGAGCAGGCTGCCTCTATTCCCCTATCACCATCTTAGGGATTTTAGGGTATTTTCAGCCCAGGCACGAGGACACGGTATTCCCACCTTAAGGGTCTGATCGTGGGCATAGCAGTATAGGGAGAGCTGGTAGGGATATGTTAGGAGGTGACCTTTATCTCCAGCTTCTCGCCTAGAAACTTGCTTGTTTATTTTTCTGTGTATCTTATATCCTGTCCGCCGTGACACTAACTACAGTCAATTCAATGAAGGAGACGCGCTGCCTCACTTTGGCTATATTTCCTGAGTCTTGATAAGGATAGGATACGTCAGCTTTAGAACAAGGTATAAAAGTTGTCCGAAGTTACAAGACCGCCCGACCCAGGTTTCGCCACAATAGCTTCATCAGGAGCGGATATTACACCCACATGTGGGCGTTCCTTTTTTTTATGGGTCTTGGGATGACAGAAAACATCTATACTCCTCCCACCCCCTTCCATTTAAAACACCCATTTTCTTAAATTCCATAAAAAATATAAAAATTAACATTCTTTAAACATAATCTCTTGCTTTAAAATAATACAGTAAGAGCTTCAATCATTATCAAATCCCATTATTCCAATAATTTAAAACATAAAGACACTAAATCAACTAGTATTATTTCACTATATTTGTACGTCATAGATCCATTCATAAAAAGTCCACCTGTGATTTTCACTAGCCAATGAGAATTCCTACTCTGATTCATTCATCGCTACTTACTAGCATTATTTCACTATATTCGTACGTCATAGATCCATTCATAAAAAAGTCCACCCCGTGATTTTTACTAACCAATGAGAGTTCCTACTCTAATTCATACATCGCTACTACACCCAACTATTTTCAGCTATTCAACCAGGCAGGGTTTAAGATCAAAGTTGATGTTCAGACCATCCGGTTGCAAGGACCGCATTTTGAAATCCAATTCTACTTCCCAGCGATTAATTGCCGCCACCGGATCTCCACCTCGCCAATTCTGTTTAACACTTTCTATCCCTGCAAACCACAATCCCTTCGGATTTTTTCCATGCATTTTTTTAAGACCTTTTTTAATATTATTAACCACCTCCGGACCGCCTAACGCAGATTCGCGTTCCGGAGGTGGCAGCGCTGCGCACAATCACGCATATACGCGTCATCTCGCGAGACGCGAGATTTCGCTCAAAGCCGGCCCGCGCATGCGCATCGCGGGCCGGCAAAATTAAAAGAACAAGTTCGTCACCAGCCTGCCAGCAACGATCATTGGCTGGCAGGCTGGCGATTTTCAAAAAATCCAATCAAAAGTCATATAACAGATCATATTAGTAAATATGATCTGTTATATGGCTTGTCTGCTCCTCTGCTGGTCCTTTTCGTCGGTTGGATCCAGCAGAGGAGCAGACTGAACTGTGAGTACACCAAACACTACACCTTAGCCCCAGATCACCCCCCTGCACCCCAATTAACCCTTTGATCACCCCTTTGATCGCCCCTGTCAATCACTATTGAAAGGAAAAAAAGTGATCAGTGTAAACTGTCACTTTTTTTTTTTCACTAGTATTGGCTGTTAGGTTTTAGGGATAGTTTAGGCCCCTTGGTTAGGTAGTTTAGCGTGAGTTAGCGCCCAGCCCACCGCACCGCAGTCACTTATTCGCTGTTTAGCGTATCGCTAATCAGCATTTGTACTTTTATAGTATCTGTAAGTGATCAAAACTGATCACGGTCAGATCTATAATAGTATTAGTGTCACCTTAGCTCGCCCTCCACCCAAAACGCAGTGTTTGCCCGATCAGGCCTGATCGGTCGCCCACACGTGCGTTCACCCACGCCCGCCCCACCGCAGTGACAAAAAATATATATTTTTTGATCACTGCACATTCATTTTACACGCACTGCGGCGATAAAAAAGTCAGTTTTGATATTTTTTATCAACCGCAGCGGCCTCCGGTACTTCGCTAGCCTCCCCTTTGTAAGACAGGCTTGCTTTTTTTCTTGGGTAGTCTCAGGGAATACCCCTAAATTTAGTAGTCCAAAATGTCAAACAGGGGGTATTCTTCTGAAGAGGCCTACAGGATTCTGACCCAGTCGGATGAGGAGTGGGAACCCTCATCTGACGAATCTAGCGGGTCAGAATATGAACCTGTAGAAAGCAGTGGCTCTCTGACCCAAAGTTCGGACGAGGAGGTTGAGGTCCCTGGCAGCACCAGGCGTACCCGGCCCCGTGTCGCTAGACCACAGGTTATGCAGGATCCGCTTCAAGAGCAGCAGAGTGGGGCTGTCGCTGCCGGATCACGTGGTGAGGCATACACCAGCAGCGCAGCCCTCCCTGGACCTAGTACCAGCACTGCCGTACAACATGGTGACGTGGCGAGCACCAGAAGGGCAGTTGAAGCTGGTACGGTGGCACGTGCAGTAGTTACCCCGTCGCAGCCACCGTACAGACAGGCCCGTAGAGCCCCTAGAATCCCTGAGGTGATGGCAAACCCTGATTGGAAGTCACCAACTTCAGCCGCACCATTAGTTCCCCCTTTCACCGCCCAGTCTGGAGTTCGGGTTGAGACGGCTCAAATCGGTTCGGCCCTGGGATTTTTTGAGCTGTTCTTGACTGCGGAGCTCTTGGACTTAGTCGTGGCAGAGACAAACCGGTATGCCACACAATTTATATCCGCCAACCCGGGAAGCTTTTATGCCCAGCCTTTCCGGTGGAAACCAGTCCAAGTTTCCGAACTTAAATTTTTTTTGGGCCTTCTCCTCAACATGGGCCTGACAAAAAAGCATGAATTGCGGTCATATTGGTCCACGAACCCGATTCATCACATGCCCATGTTCTCTGCTGCTATGTCCAGGGCACGATTTGAGGCCGTCCTCCGTTTCCTGCATTTTAGCGACAACACCACCTCCCGTCCCAGAGGCCACCCAGCTTTTGACCGGCTCCACAAAATTCGGCCCCTCATAGACCATTTCAACCAGAAATTTGCAGATTTGTATACCCCCGAGCAAAACATCTGCGTAGACGAGTCCCTAATACATTTTACCGGGTGCCCTGGCTTCAAACAATACATTCCAAGCAAGCGTGCCCGGTATGGGGTCAAATTGTATAAGCTCTGTGAAAGGGCCACAGGCTATACCCACAAATTTCGGATCTATGAGGGAAAAGATCAGACCCTGGAGCCGGTCGGTTGCCCTGACTACCTGGGGAGCAGTGGGAAGACAGTCTGGGACTTGGTGTCACCCTTATTCGGCAAGGGGTACCATCTTTATGTGGACAATTTTTACACAAGTGTGGCCCTCTTTAGGCATTTGTTTCTAGAACGGATTTGCGCCTGTGGCACCGCGCGAACTAGTCCCGTGGGCTTCCCCCAACGGCTTGTAACCACCCGTCTTGCAAGGGGGGAGAGGGCTGCCTTGTGTAAAGAAGAACTGCTCGCGGTGAAATGGAGAGACAAGCGTGACGTTTACATGCTCTCCTCCATTCACGCAGACACGACAATCCAAATTGAGCGAGCAACCCGTGTCATTGAAAAGCCCCTCTGTGTCCACGACTTTAATGCGCTCATGGGAGGGGTGGACTTCAATGACCAGATGTTGTCTCCGTATTTAGTTTCCCGCAGAACCAGACGCTGGTATAAGAAGGTGTCTGTATATTTAATTCAATTGGCGCTGTATAATAGTTTTGTTCTCTACAGTAAGGCTGGGAGAACAGGATCCTTCCTCAAATTCCAGGAAGAGATCATCGAGAACCTCCTTTACCCAGGAGGTTCCGTGGCCCCATCCACCAGTGTAGTTAGCCGTCTACACGAGCGACATTTCCCCAGTGTCGTTCCTGGTACCTCAACCCAACCGTCACCCCGAAAAAGATGTCGTGTCTGTAGCAGGAGTGGAATAAGGCGTGACACCCGCTATTTCTGTCCTGACTGTCCTGACCACCCTGCCCTATGCTTTGGTGAGTGTTTTCGGAAGTACCACACACAGGTACACCTAGCATAGGGATTGCATCTCACAGGACAGGCACACAGGGCTATTAGGGCCCTTTTACTCACAGCTGCTGCAAACCTCTCCTTTCACCTGGGATAAAGTGCATAACGTACTTTGCCACATCTTTGGGCGATTTGCGCTTTGCACATTGTCCCATGGGGAAGGAGAGGTTTGTTCTATAAAGGTAAAAAAAACTAAACAAAAAAAAAATTACCGGTAAGTAAAAAAGTTAAAAAAGTTAAAAAAAAAAGTTAATATGTTCTGTTCTAAAGTTAATAAAGTTATTGCGTTGCGGCCTGTTTTTTTTTTTTTTTTTACCTTTCAGGTGGACCAACCGATCGACTAGCTGCAGCACTGATGTGCATTCGGACAGAAGCATTGCGCTGCTGTCAGATTACACGCAAGTCGGTGTATGCGGCGCTGCAAGACGAGATTTCTCCTCTGCAGTAAAAGATACGTTTGCCGAGGCATATGAGCTGAGGAGGTGGCGGTGTTCATATACTTTGGCAAACACTTTGTATATATAAAAAAATAAATCCCGGCAATGATTTATTCATCCACATCGATTGATGTGAATGGAGAAATCGGGTTTGCCAGGGCATACGGGCTAAGTGGGTATGGATGTTGGGCGGAGCTCCTATGTCCTGGCAGACGCCTTTCCCCTCCTTTTTCTTTTTTTGGCAGAGATTTTTTCATCCACATTGATCGATGCGAATGAAGAAATCTGTGCCGTTCATTTTTTTCTTTCAGCCCAGAGGTGGCAGTGCTGCGCACAATCACGCATATACGCGGCATTTGACCAAGATATTTATCTCACCCAGCATGGGTATATGTAAAAAGACACCCCAAAACACATTCCTCAACTTCTCCTGAATACAGAGATACCAGATGTGTGACACTTTTTTGCAGCCTAGGTGGGCAAAGGGGCCCATATTCCAAAGAGCACCTTTCGGATTTCACAGGCCATTTTTTACAGAATTTGATTTCAAACTCCTTACCACACATTTGGGCCCCTAGAATGCCAGGGCAGTATAACTACCCCACAAGTGACCCCATTTTGGAAAGAAGACACCCCAAGGTATTCCGTGAGGGGCATGGCGAGTTCCTAGAATTTTTTATTTTTTGTCACAAGTTAGTGGAAAATATAGATTTTCTTTTTTTTTTTTTTTTCATACAAAGTCTCATATTCCACTAACTTGTGACAAAAAATAAAAACTTCCATGAACTCACTATGCCCATCAGCGAATACCTTTGGGTCTCTTCTTTCCAAAATGGGGTCACTTGTGGGGTAGTTATACTGCCCTGGCATTCTAGGGGCCCAAATGTGTGTTCTATGAACTCACTATGCCCATCAGCGAATACCTTAGGGTGTGTACTTTCCGAAATGGGGTCATTTGTGGGGTGTTTGTACTGTCTGGGCATTGTAGAACCTCAGGAAACATGACAGGTGCTCAGAAAGTCAGAGCTGCTTCAAAAAGCGGAAATTCACATTTTTGTACCATAGTTTGTAAACGCTATAACTTTTACCCAAACCATTTTTTTTTTACCCAAACATTTTTTTTTTATCAAAGACATGTAGAACAATAAATTTAGAGCAAAATTTATATATGGATCTCGTTTTTTTTGCAAAATTTTACAACTGAAAGTGAAAAATGTCATTTTTTTGCAAAAAAATCGTTAAATTTCGATTAATAACAAAAAAAGTAAAAATGTCAGCAGCAATGAAATACCACCAAATGAAAGCTCTATTAGTGAGAAGAAAAGGAGGTAAAATTCATTTGGGTGGTAAGTTGCATGACCGAGCAATAAACGGTGAAAGTAGTGTAGGTCAGAAGTGTAAAAAGTGGCCTGGTCTTTCAGGGTGTTTAAGCACTGGGGGCTGAGGTGGTTAATATGTTCTTGGATTCTTGTTTATAGTTTGTGCATGGTCCTCCAAATATATATTAGTTCACAGGGGCATTTTCTGTGCGGGTGCAATGCGTTTTGATGCGTTTTTCACGCAACATCTCTTAGCAACCATCAGTGAAAAACGCATCGCACCCGCACTTGCATGCGGATGCAATGTGTTTTTCACGCAGCCCCATTCACTTCTATGGGGCCAGGGCTGCGTGAAAAACACAGAATATAGAACATGCTGCGATTTTCACGCAACGCAGAACTGATGCGTGAAAAACAACGCTCATGTACAAAACACCATAGAAATGAATTGGTCAGGATTCAGTGCGGGTGCTATGCGTTCAGGTCGCGCATTGCACCCGCGAGGAAAACTCGCTCGTGTGAAAGGGACCTAATTCTCTTTTGAATTCAGAGGTAGGGTCCTTTTTCAGGATTTTATATGTATCTTTATCTGACAACAACCTAAGCATCTCATTCTCATATTTATCTCTGTCATGATAGAACGATTCGAAGAGAAAGGGTACAACAAGGACGCTTTAGTAAAGATCAGGAACATTGTAGAAACAAGGGATAAAAAGAAAAATAGATGTAGGGAGGAAAAAGAGAAGGATTTTAGGTTCATTTTCTTTACCCAGTTTAGTGCAATTGTGGGGCCGTTAAAAAACTCGCTACGTAAAAAATTGGTCAATATAAAAAAATGACCAAACTTTGGGGGATATTATTCCTGACAAACCCGAACTTTTATTCAGAAAAGCACCAAACTTGAAGGATGTTTTGGTGCATAGCCACGTCCCTATGAAGGTTGAAAAGGAAAGAAAATACCAATTCACATGCTACGGTTTCTGTATTGCATGCAGGAACCGCACCATAGAAGATAAAAAGAAAAGTAATATTCAAAAGATAACATCTAAAAATGGTCAGGTTTATGATATTAAGGGAGGAATTACTTGTGAACTTATGGGGGTAATATACCTTCTGAAATGCCCCTGTGGACAAATATATATTGGGAGGACCATGCGCAAACTAAAAACAAGAATCCAAGAACATATTAATAATATTATAAAAGGTCTTGAGACCCACAGTGTGTACATGCATTTAAAAAAAATGCATGGAAAAATCCGAAGGGATTGTGGTTTGCAGGGATAGAAAGAGTTAAACAGAATTGGCGAGGTGGAGATCCGGTGGCAGCAATTAATCGCTGGGAAGTAGAATGGATTTTCAAAATGCGGTCCTTGCAACCGGATGGTCTGAACATCGACTTTGATCTTAAACCCTGCCTGGTTGAATAGCTGAGAATAGTTGGGTGTAGTAGCGATGTATGAATTAGAGTAGGAACTCTCATTGGTTAGTAAAAATCACGGGGTGGACTTTTTTATGAATGGATCTATGACGTACGAATATAGTGAAATAATACTAGTTGATTTAGTGTTTTTATGTTTTAAATTATTGGAATAATGGGATTTGATAATGATTGAAACTTTTACTGTATTATTTTAAAGCAAGAGATTATGTTTAAAGAATGTTATTATTTATATATTTTATGGAATTTAAGAAAATGGGTGTTTTAAATGGAAGGGGGTGGGAGGAGTATAGATGTTTTCTGTCATCACAAGACCCATATAAAAGGAACGCCCACATGTGGGTGTAATATCCGCTCTTGATGAAGCTATTGTGGCAAAACCTGGGTCGGGCGGTCTTGTAACTACAGACAACTTTTATACCTTGTTCTATGCCTACTGATTTTATACTTTTGTGAGTATAATAAAACCCATTTCTATACCGAAGATTGGTGGACCTTCATTATGTGCCTTAACCTTTATATCTACAGAAGGGTTGTTTTGTGACAAATTTTTGGCAGCACTAAAAAGCAGACGTATCCTATCCTTATCAAGACTCAGGAAATATAGCAAAAGTGAGGCAGCGCGTCTCCTTCGTTGAATTGACAGTTTTTAATGTGAATTGAGCCCGCTTCACACGGTGGTCTGCAATGCCAACAGAAGAAAAGAAAACACAGTGGTGAACTTCTTTGGTTTTTGTTTTATTTATTATATATTTTTATATAATTTTTTATTGTTTTTATTTAAAGATACACACAGCCTAACTAGGCTTATAACCACTCTTGTTCCAGACACTAAAACTTAACCTTTAATACATTTGTTTAAAATAGTTAGAAAAAGTAAGCAAACTTAAATAGTTAAAACTATCTGATACCCTATGAGTGCTGTGATATGATAAAGTATCTACAAGAATGCAGGCGGGGGTGCACTTCCCCGCACTGTCTTCCCTAGGGGACACTCACTTTCCTGATTATTGTGTTAACAGTACATTGTTCCATATAGGACAGACTATAACCCTGATAAAGCCAGAGTAGCTGGCGAAACATGTTAGGGGGCAGGTGTTGGGTTTTAGTTTCTGAATACCGCTATCAGTGCTAGTGACTACATGAGTTGTAATACAATCTAATTGAGGATAGTGGTTGCCTCACAAGAATCACTTTATAGCAGTATGCGGCTATATGGAACTATATACTGTTAACACAATAATCAGGACAGTGAGTGTCCCTAAGGGAAGACAGTGCGAGGAAGTGCACCCCCGCCTGCATTCTTGGAGGTACTTTATCATATCACAGCATTTATAGGGTATCAGATAGTTTTAACTCTTTAAGTTTGCTCACTTTTTCTAACTATTTTAAACAAATGTATTAAAGGTTAAATTTTTGTGTCTGGGACAAGAGTGGTTATAAACCTAGTCAGGCTGTGTGTTTATATATATTGAAAATCTTTCCCAGACAGGGTCCCCCTGCTTGTGGTATTGTAGATATTTTTAGTATGCGCACACGTTAAACAGGAGATGTAGCGCAGATAATGTCGCTGTCAGCAGCGTCTACGGAAAAAGTACACTGGATGTCACAGATATGTTTAGTATGCGCACACGTTAAACAGGAGATGTAGCGCAGATAATGTCACTGTCCACAGCGTCTACGGAAAAAGTACACTGGATGTCACAGATATTTTTAGGCTGCGCACAAACGTTATGCAGGAGATGTAGCGCAGGTAATGTAACTGTCCACAGCGGACACTGTCTACAGAAAAAGTACACTGGATGTCACAGATATTTTTAGGCAGCGCACATGTTACACAGGAGATGTAGCGCAGATAATGTCGCTGTCTGCAGCAGCCAAACAATTGCAAGCTATTCAGCGCAGGTTGCGCTAAAAATATATATTGCTGCCAGATACAACAATAGTCCTTAAAAGGACTTTTGGGTCTCTAACAATTACACGCAATTTAGCGCAGGTTGCGCTAAAAATATGTACAGGGCCGTCTTTAACGCGGAGGAAAATGGGGAGCTGCCCCGGGCCCAGTTGCTCCTGGGGGGCCCAAGGCAGCTGACTCTTGAGCCCCGCTGGCCACTGCCCACAAATTCAATGACATCTATGATCCGGAGGACCGGGAAGTGGTCGAAGCTCTATACTCACCTCTTCCTGGTCTTCGGCTCTCCGCTGTGAAGGCTGCGCACATGTGAGGTCGCGTTGTGACCTCACGCTGTGCACGTCAGTTCACAGCACAGCAGACTTAAGAGGAGGAAGACCGAGCGTGGGCGGTGAGGAACGACGGCGTCCAGAGCAGGAAAGGTAAGTGTTTTTTTTTATTTTACTTATGAGGCTGATGGAGGCACTGGGGGCTGAAGAGAGGCATATGGGGGCTGAAGAGAAGCATATGGGGGCTGAAGAGAAGCATATAGGGGCTGAAGGGAAGCATATGGGGGCTGAAGAGAAGCATATGGGGGCTAAAGGGAAGCATATGGGGGCTGAAGAGAGGCATATGGGGGATGATATGAGGCATATGGGGGCTGATATGAGGCATTTGGGGGCTGATATGAAACATATGGGGGCTGATGAGTGGCATGGGGCTCTTATCTGAGGTCTGATTGGGGTTCATTCTCATTTGGGTTTGAGCTGAGATTTGATTGGGGGTCTGATCTCAGGTCTTATTAACATTGGGGGTCCGATTGGTGGACTGACCTGAGGTGTCCTGAAAAATATTGTTTCTTATTGTCCCCCTCTAAAACCTAGGTGCGTCTTATGGGCCGGTGCGTCTTATAGGGCGAAAAATACGGTACTTACTTGCTTCTCCTCCCAACCTCCCCTGCCTTTTGTGTACGCCGCGTGCCGTGATGTCACACGGAGGGACTGCAACGCTAGGGTGAGCCGAGCCCCCGTCTCCTTCCTGAACTGCAGAGCGGTGCCAACTTCCAGCCCTGAGCCCAGCTGCCCAGAGCACTGATCCTGAGCCTGCTGGAGTCTTCAGAACTGTAAGTATTTACAGTAATTCACTCTAAGCTATAAAGCTATATTATATATATTACTTGTTTTATGTGAGTAAGGGTGCTGGGTGGTTGAAGAAGGGGGGTGGTGGAAAAGGGGGAGGGAGGGGTGGATGGAGGGGTTATTACTATCTACACATTGTAAAAAAAAAAGTAATCTGCAAAATACTATATATTTGTGTCAGAAGTTGTGCTTTTTTAATTTTTAGAATAATGATACAGCCATTTTATTTGATACTTTTGTGCTGATTCTTTTTTTTAAATATATATTAAGGGACGCTATAGTCACCAGAACCACAACAGCTGAACGTAGTACTTCTGGTGTCTATAGCATGTCTCTGCAAGCTTTTCAGAAAAAAAGGCAGTATTTACATTACTGCCAAGGAACACCTCTAGTGGCCACTCATCAGACGGCCACTCATCAGACGGCCACTGGAGGTGCTTCCTAGTCCAGTGTTGCACAATGTACAACACTTACTGAAATTACAGCCAATCACTGTAATTTCAGTAACCAACATGGCTACGGCATTAAAGTGAGTGGCAGTACTTACCGTACCTGCACATTTATTGGCAACAAACATGCGGGGAAAAGACTCGAGCATCGCGCTCGAGCACACGCGGTATTCGGCCGAACATGCTCGCTCAACGCTAATGTTGATGCAAACTGGAAAACCCCTTTAAAAACAAAATGTGTGCTTGTGTAAACCAGTTTGGGGAAATAGTTCTATGAGGTTGCAGAGGAATTAGGCTCTTCCAGTCTCTGCTACATAAGACTACAACAGTATTATAAATGGTACATGTGGGGCCATGCGACAGGTCCATCATTGGGGGCCAGCTTATGCCTCTGAACCTAACATAAAATTAGCACCAAAGTATGTTATCATCAGCTACATTAGAATGATATTGAGCATGCCCTCTTAGATATTTTACACCTGCTGTTTTGTATTTCCAGTTTTCTTTCCAGTTCAGTGGGAGCAGGAACCCACTGCTGGGAGTATTTAAATAGTTAATAAAAAAATGCCCAAATCCATCAGTCTTTTGGCAGCCTCTGCAAGTCTGAAACAGCAGTTTCAAGCAAGAACTATAACAAATCTTCCCCTTTGGGTTTATCTGGAGAGGAAATGACACATTATAAATCCAGAAGAAAAAGATCTCCTCTTTGCACCTCCTCCTCCTCCTTTCTCCCTCATCCCTCCATGTAACCCCTCAATACTCCCCCCTATAAGACTGCTGGCACAAGATTTAACATCTAATTCAGTATCTGACGAGGCAATTTATCACCGAACCATCCACCAGCCCTGGCCTTGAGTAGAATACACTGTGCAGTTAGGACAGGAGTAGTGAAGGGGTCCGGCCCTTATATACTATTTCAGCAATTGACCACATATATGAACAAGATGGACAATTCAGAGGCAGTGACTACCATTTCTAGACTATGGTTATGACCCAGCTTTCCTGAGACCTTAAATGATACAAATTGCATTGTTTGACATATTTACATCCTCCTTGTTTCCATACCTCCTTTTGGCGTCAGCATTCACTGTAGGTCTGGCAATTATTCATGAACCCTGGAAGCATTCTTAATATTACCAATGCATTTATTGGAGGCCATAATGTATTCACAGTGAGATTTCCAGTGAGACCAGCTATGAACCCATAAAACAGGCTCTGCTATAAGACATGGAGACTGGGGACCCCCAGAGAAACCAGAGTGTGAGTCTTTACCAACATAGGGCCATAACTTGATCATCCTGGTCTTTCATGTGAGTATAGTTGGGTCTGGCTAGAGAACCACACTAGAGCTATTGATCCTGAGATTCTGTTGGGAAATGAACCGCCTGGCTGTCACCTTGATCAGCACCAGCTGCAACCTGGCTTAAAACTGCTGTAGCTAAGGAGAGCCCTTAATTGGAGGTGTCACTAAAAACATTGCAGAGAGAAATTATACAGTTGGCTGAGGAATGTCCTGGAGATACTGCTGTTGCGACTAGAGGCTATAACTCTGACATCCCATGGTACCCGGCCCCTTTCTATGTGTGCGTTGCTATTGGAGCCTGTTAAACTGCAACCAATATGTTGTGTGCCCTCTTTGAAAGACTGCAATAAATATGTTTTGTGCCCTCTCTGAGAGACTGCTGGCAATAAGCCTGGGATCCTCGTAGTTTCTAAATGTAACTGCCAAGTTCTGTGCCTTTAACTCCTTCAGGGCCCTCCTATTTTTCACCTCAAGGACCAGGCCGTTTTTTGGAAATTTGCCATGTGTTACTTTATGTGGTGATAACTTTGCAACGCTTTTACCTATCCAAGCCATTCTGAGATTATTTTCTCATGACACATTGTACTTCATGATAATGGTAAATTTCAGTAAATATTTTTCACTTTTATTTAACCACCTCCCGTCCGCCCGTTGACTATAAACGTCCGGGAGGTGGTTCTCTATCTCTGAATGGACGTTTCTGAACGTCCATTCAGAGATCGCAACTGCGCGCTAATCGTGCAGCTGTAGAGCGGGTTACCCTCTGTCAGTGACAGCAGGGCAACCCAGAGAGAAGGCAGGGACAGTTCCCAGGTGTCATGTGACCGCCGGGGCCGAGAGTGTGCAGGAGCTGTCGGGTCTTTCACAGACCTCTATCAGCCCTGCAGTGAGGCTGTACAGCGCAGTATACCGCTGTAAAGCCTCTCTGGGGGGGTGAATTTCCCCTGTAACTGGGGCTACTATGTCAGCCCCAGTTGCAGGAGAAATCAATATTGGAAGGGGGAGGGAAAGTGAAGGTAAATGTCCCCCAGAGGTCTTGTATGACCTTATAGGGGACGCAAAGTGTAAAATAAATAGAATTTTTTTTTAGAAAATATACATATTTGGTATTGCCACGTCCATGACGGTCGGCTGTATAAATATATCACATGATCCACCCAGTCCAATAAACACCATAAAAAAATAAAATAAAAACTCTGTCAAAAAAAGCACATCACAAAAAGTGCAACACCAAGTGATCAAAAGGCGTATGTCCCACAAAATATTACCAATAAAACCGTCACCTCATCTCGCTAAAAAATTAGCCTCTACATAAGAAAATCGCTAAAAAAAAAAAAACTATAGCTCTCAGAACATGGACACATTAAAACATAATTTTTTGGTTTCAAAAATGCTATTATTGTGTTAAAGTGAAATCTGCCTTCCAAAAACCATGTGGCGCTCCTTTTCTTCTGCGCCCTGCCGTTTGCTCTTACATCAGTTTATGACCACATGTGGGGTATTTCTGTAAACCGCAGAATCAGGGTAATAAATATTCAGTTTTGTTTGGCTGTTAACCCAGATGGAAAATCTGCCAAAAAAAGTGAAATTTAAAAATTTGATCTCCATTTTCCTTTAATTCTTGTGGAACACCTAAGGGGTTAACAAAGTTTGTAAAATCAGTTTTAAGTAACTTGAGGGGTGTAGTTACTACAATAGGGTCATTTATGGGGGTATCCACTATGTAAGCCCCACAAAGTGACTTCAGACCTGAACTGGTCCTTAAAAAGTGGGTTTTGGCAATTTTCCTAAAAATTTTAAGAATTGCTTCTAAAATTCTAAGCCTTCCAACGTCCTAAAAAAATAAAATGACATTTCCAAAATGATGCCAACATAAAGTAGACATATGGGGAATGTTAAGTAATAAATATTTTATGAAGAATCACTTTCTGTTTTAAAAGCAGAGAAATTGTGAATTTTTCAAAATTTTTGGTAGAATTTTAGGTGAAATATATTGACTAAAATGTATGACTATCATGAAGTACGTGCCACGAGAAAACAATCTCTGAATGGCTTGGATAAGTAAAAGCGTTTCAAAGCTATTACCACATAAAGTGAGATATGTCAGATTTGCAAAATTAGGCCTGGTCAGGAAGGGGGCAAATGGCCCGGATGTGAAGTGGTTAAAAAAAATGTGAAAGTTCGCAACTTTCCAAATTAAAATTTCTCTGCTTTAAAACAGATAGTGATACCTCATATAATAGTTATTACTTTACATTTCCCATATGTCTACTTTATGTTTGGATCATGTTGTGAATGCCATTTTATTTCTTGGGGTCGTTTTTTCAGAAAATTTCCAAAACCCACTTTTTAAGGACCAATTCAGGTCTGAAGTCACTTTATGAGGCTTACATAATAGAAAACACCCAAAAATGACCCCATTTTAGAAACTACACCCCTCAAGGTATTCAAAACTGATTTTATAAACTTTGTTAACCCTTTAGGCGCTCCACAAGAATTAAAGTAACATGTAGATGAAATTTCAGAATTTAACTTTTTTGGCAGATTTTCCATTTTAATCAATTTTTCAACAGCCAAACAAAACTCAATATTTATGGGCACACAGGAGGGCACAGAAGGAAAGTAACGCCATATGGTTTTTGCAGGGCAGAATTTACTGGGATAATTTTAAGTTGCCATGTCACATTTGAAGACGCACCGCTAGAGTAGAAACTCCAAAAAAGTGACCCAATAATGGAATCTACGGCATAAGGTGGCAGTTTTGTTGGTGCTATTTAAGGGTACATATGATTTTTGGTTGCTCTATATTACACTTTTTATGAAGTAAGGTAACAAAAAATAGCTGATTTGGCACTGTTTTTGTTTTTTGTTATTTACAATGTTCATCTGACAGGTTAGATCATGTGTCATTTTTATACAGCAGGTTGTTACGGATGTGACAATACCAAATTTTGTTTCAGTTTGGTTTGGTTGTTTGTTACAGTTTTACATAATAAAGCATATATGAAAAAAATTATTTTATAGTGTCTCCATATTCTGAAAGCCATAGTTTATTTTTTATTTTTTGGGCGACTTATGTAGGGGCTCATTTTTTTCAGGATGAGATGACGGTTTGATTTGTACTATTTTAGGGTGCATATGACTTTTTGATAGCTTGGTATTACACTTTTTGTGATGTAAGGTGACAAAAAAAGGCTTTTTTAACACAGTTTTTATTTTTTACGGTGTCCACCTGAGGGGTTAGTTCATTTGATATTTTTATAGAGCAGGTCGTTACGGACGTGGAAATACCTAATATGTATACTTTTTTAGTCTGAGAGCCATAATTTTTTATATTTTTTTGGTGATTGTCTTGGGTAGGATATAATTTTTTGCGGGATGAGGTGACGATTAGATTGGTACTATTTTGGGTGGCATACGCATTTTTGATCGCTTAGTGTTGCACTTTTAGTGATGTAAGGTGACGAAAAAAAGTTTTTTAGGACAGTTTAGATTTTATTTTTTTGACGGTGTTCACTTGAGGGGTTAGGTCATGTGATATTTTTATAAAGCGGGTCGTTACGAACGCGGCAATACCAAAGCTCCAGGGTCCCGATGGGGAGGCGGAGGGCACGCGCACCCTCCGCAAACCCCGTGCATGCTGCGGTAAGCTTTGACCGCGGCATACAAGCGGTTAATACGCCAGCTCCTGCACCCGCCCGATCAGCCCCCTGTACAATTAACGTCCACCAACGTCGTACATGTACGGCACGGGTCCTTAAGGGGTTTACAGACTCTGTAGCTTCAAAGCCATGTACCACAATACTGTGTTTGGAACCACCAAGCATTGTGCTTTTGCTGGATTAATGGTATTCAAATTCACCAAGTGTCGGCTCTTACTGTGCTTTCATCCATCATCCAGTGGAGTCCTAAAAGAAGTCAAGGCCACACACAGAACGGATCCTCTTAGGGTGGGTTCACACTAGCATTAGCGATTCCGTTATGGCTTTCCGTTATAAAATGGTTATAACGTAAAATAACTGAATCCATAAGACAAAAGGACGGATCCGTTCTTCTGCCCATAGACTTGTATTATGACGGAATGCGTTTAAAAGGCATTCCATTTGCTCTCCGTCCTAATAGAAGTCTATGGGAATCAAAACAGATCAGTTTGGGTCTGGTTATGCAAGACGGAAAACAAAGTCCTGTTGACAGGACTTTGTTTTCCATCTTGCATAACGGGACCCAGACGGATCCGATATGCTTTCCCATAGACTTCTATTAGGACGGAAAGCAAACGGAATGCCTTTTAAAGGCTTCCGTTTTGCATTCTGTCTGGGCATTCCGTTATTTTCCGTTATAACCATGTTATAACAGAAAGCCATAACGGAATCCCTAACGCTAGTGTGAACACACTCTAATGCATTTTTGTTGTCACATACAATGTATTCAGAAAATCTTCAGAACCTATCACTTTTTTCACATGTCAATCTGCACAGAATGTTAAATATCTTTTATAAATTATTGAAAATTAAAAATGACAATCTTGCATTGACAAAAGTATTGAGACCTTTTACTCACTACTTCGTTAAAGCACCTTCAGCAGCGATTACAGCCTCCAGTCTTCTTGGATATGATGCCACAAGGTTTGAACACTTCTCTGCAGATCCTCTCAAGCTCTCTCAATGTGGATGGGAATCATCGATAGACAACCATTTTCAGGTCTCTAGAGATTTTTTATTGGGTTTAAGTCAGGGCTCTGGTGGCTGGGCCACTCAAGGACATTCATGTCGCTAATCCACTCCTGTGTTGTCTTTTCTGTGGGCTTAAAGCAGTTATCCAATCTTTATAATGACCACCAGAATGCCCGGGCCCATCCTCTAGAGCATACTTACCTGCTCCCCGTCACCCACGTCCCTCTGGATCCCTGCCTGATCTCCGCTGCATCTCCCCATCACATGGATAAAAACATCTGGTGATGGGTTGTGCAGCCAATAGCAGGCCGTGACGATGACCAGCCTCCCTAGCAGCTGATTTTGGCAGTGGTGCTGTATTTTTCCCTCTATAAGACACAGTGCATCTTACAAAAGGAATACTAGTGAGTGGTTCAATACTGCAATCGCTCACTAGTATGCAGGAGGCGGGGGAGTGAAGCGCTGTGAGCGCTGTACTTACCCCTCCTCCTGCTCGCTCTTCTCAGTTTCTTTGCTGCTGTGTCCTCGCTGCCTGCAGCATCAGGAAGTACAGAGTGCACTATGACCTGAAGCTGCAGGCAATCAGGTGACTGTGCAGCGTGGGCCCCGAGAAGAAAGCCGGGAGACAGCCAGACATGGAGAGGAGCGGCAGAGCAGGAGAAGTAATTTAATTTATTTTGAAGTCTGATCTGAGGTCTGATACGGGGGATCTGAAAGGTCTAATGGGGGACTGACGGTCTGATTAGGGGTCTGGAGGTCTATTAGGGGTTTGATTGGGGTTATAGAGGTCTAATGGGGGTCTGATGTCTAATGGGGGTCTGGAGGTCTGCTCTGAGGTCTAATGGGGTCTGGAGGCTTGGTCTGAGGTCTGATATGGGGTTCTGGAGGTCTAATGGGGGTCTTATATGGGGGTCTGGAGGTCTAATGGGGGTCAGGTCTGAGAGATCTAATGGGGGTTTGGATGTCTAATGGGGGTCTTATCTGAGGTCTGATGTTGGGGGCAGGGTCTGACATGGAGGTCTAATGGGGGTCTGATCTGAGGTCTCAAACTGGGGTCTGATATGTGGTCTGACATAGAGGTCTAAAGGGGGTCTGGTCTGAGATGGGGTGTCTCATCTGGGGTTTTGATATTGGGGTCTCATCCAAAAGGTAAGGGAGTATTTTTTTGTACTGGCGCACAATATAAAGGGGTATTTTTGTACTGGCACACTATCTGTGTGGTACCAGCATTTTCAGGGGAACTGTTGTTTCTGCAGGATAGTATTGGGGGGAACAGTATTGGGGGGGTGGCAGGATGGGGTGTTGAGAAGGTGGGGAGGAGGATGGAAAAGTAGGAAACTAAGATGCCTGTTTGTTAAACTCTGCAGAGACGAGACACGGCTGAAAGAAGTCACCATGGCAGTCTTATCAGAAAGGAGAAGACGAGGAAAGAGAATATCTACATTAGAGAAGACGTCACTGGATTTAAGAGGTACATACAGTATGTGGGGCTGTATTACCCTGTATGTTCTCTAACACTGTATGTAATGTTTTCCAAGTTGTCCGCTTTTTTTCTGTATGAGCGCTGCCTTCTCTGCTATGTTTACCAGCTCATCACTGCAATTGCTGCGGTGAGTAGTTAAACAGAGCAGCGAAAGAAGCTCTCATATGAGCGCTGCCTTCTCTTCAAATAGCTGATCTGATATTGAGGATATTGATGACATATACTGAGGATAGGTCATCAGTAGCAAAAAGAGGACAACCCCTTTAACAATAGGACTGGAGGGAATAGGTTACATTGAAAATTTGGCATGGGGGGGGACGTTTAAATTTTTGGCTCAGGCAGCAGAAAGGCTCCTGCCCCTTGTCACAAAACGGCTGGGGGGGTTCCCAAGCTGAACTCTGAGCCTTTGGCTACGCCCCTAAGGCCCCTTTCACACGGGCGAGTATTCCGCGCGGATACGATGCGGGAGGTGAACGCATTGCACCCGCACTGAATACCGACCCATTAATTTCTATGGGGCTGTTCACATGAGCGGTGATTTTCACGTATCACTTGTGCGTTGCGTGAAAATCGCAGCATGCTCTATATTCTGCGTTTTTCACGCAATGCAGCCCCATAGAAGTGAATGGGGTTGCGTGAAAATCGCAAGCATCCGCAAGCAAGTGCGGATGCGGTGCGATTTTCACGCACGGTTGCTAGGAGACGATCGGGTTGGAGACCCGATCATTATTATTTTCCCTTATAACATGTTTATAAGAGAAAATAATAGCATTCTGAATACAGAATGCATAGTAAAACAGCGCTGGAGGGGTTAAAAAAATAATAATAATAATTTAACTCACCTTAGTCCACTTGATCGCGGCCCGGCATCTCCTTCTGTCTCCTTTGCTGAACAGGACCTGTGGTGAGCATTAATTACAGGAACAGGACCTTTGATGACGTCACTCCGGTCATCACATGATCCATCACATGATCTTTTACCATGGTGATGGATCATGTGATGACCGGAGTGACGTCATCAAAGGTCCTGTTCCTGTAATTAATGCTCACCACAGGTCCTGTTCAGCAAAGGAGACAGAAGGAGATGCCGGGCCGCGATCAAGTGGACTAAGGTGAGTTATATATATTTTTTTTTTTATTAACCCCTCCACAGCTATTTTAATATGCATTCTGTATTCAGAATGCTCTTATTTTCCCTTATAACCATGTTATAAGGGAAAATAATACAATCTACAGAACACCGATCCCAAGCCCGAACTTCTGTGAAGAAGTTCGAGTATGGGTACCAAACATGCGCGATTTTTCTCATGCGAGTGCAAAACGCATTACAATGTTTTGCACTCGCGCGGAAAAATCGCGGGTGTTCCCGTAACGCACCCGCACCTTTTCCCGCAACGCCCGTGTGAAAGAGGCCTAAGACTGTAGGGATAGTATTGAGCATTTGATGAGCAGTATCTCGTTTTCTCTTCACATGACACTTAGAATTGAGGCTAAAAAGTTCAATCTTGGTTTCATGAGACCAGAGAATTTTCTTTCTCACAGTCTGAGAGTCCTTTAGGTGCCTTTTTGCAAAATTTAATGTGTCTTTTACTGAGGAGGGACTTCTTTCTGGCTATTTTGTCATAAAGTCCAGATTGGTGGAATGCTGCAGTGATGGTTGACCTTCTGAAAGTTTCTCCCATCAGCACACAGGAGTACAGTCAGAATGATCATTGGGTTCTTGGTAATCTCTCTTACTGAGGCCCTTCTCCCCCGATTACTTGGTTTGGTGAGGCGGAAAGAACTAGGAAGAGTCCTGGTTGTTCCAAATTTCTTCCATTTAGGAGTTATGGAGACCAATGTGCTCTTGGGAATAAGGATGAGCGAACCCGTGGAAGTTCAGGTTCGCCAGTTTCGGACGAACGTCTGGTCAAAGTTCCGAACCTGACCCCGAACCCAAACCCCATTGAAGTCAAAGGGAACCTGAACTTCACTTTATTCTTTTCTGCTATAACATGGTTATATCGGAAAATAATAGCATTCTTAAGACAGAATGCAAAAGAATATGGTCATTTAGGGGTTAAAAAAAATTCACCTCATCAACTTGATCGCGCTGCAGCAGTCTCTTCTATCTTCATTCAGCAGGCAAAGGTTCCAAGAAATTAGAGCATGCCTATTGTACCACAGGCTGGATAACCAGAGCCCCATGGTGATATGTGGATCATATGTTGTTACCGAATATCCTTGAGACATATCGCCTGCTACATTGCACTGCTCTACAAATAATACAAGAGAATATAAATCTTAAAGTCGAACATCAAATCCATCAGATTTCTTGAGCAGTCTCTCAGCACCTGTCATCCAGTCTGAAGCCTTGACAGTGAATAGTTGGCATTACCTTGAATTTAGTGCTTTGTCTTTAAAACTTTGTACAACCATAAAAATTCTACAAAGAAATAACTGTGAAACATATTAATACTATCTATTTTAGAGGGGTTTTCAGGCAAAGTTACAAGTCAGTATCATTAAAGGGGTATTACAGCCAAATAAAGGTTTGCACTGTGATGCAAATAGTGTAAAAAAATAACAAAGCTTACAGTATATTCAACTCATCGTTCCCTGTTGGCACCTTTCCGACAATGCCCGGTCCCCGCTACGCCCCACTTTCTGGTCCTGTCCCGACACAGCAGAAAATGGCTATGAATGCCACTCAGCCAATCACTGGCAGTGATGACCCCCCTCAGCCAGTGATTGACTAAGTGGCATTTCCAGCCATTTCCTACCATGTCGGGACATCAGCAGGAACTAGAGCATAGCAGAGAATTGTCAGATGTTATGCAATCGGGTGTGGATCCGCTACACCACTGACCGGCTATACACTAGAGGGCCGTGGATAAGCAACTACCTGGTCACTAGAGCGTCTGATGGTGAGGATAGGTTTGGGCCGTTAGGGTAGTTAACAGGTGCCACTCCAGAGCAGTTCCCGGGTCAGAGGCAGCTGACCAGTGGGTCAGAGATACCGATGCAAGCACCGAGGGGCAAGACGTAGACCGGAAGTCCGGAGTCAGGGCAGGCAGCGATCAAACAAAGTCTGTAATCAAAGTCCAAGGTCAGAGGCAGGCGGCAAACAAGCAAAATCCGTTAAATCGAGAAGCAGGGTCCAGTACACAGAAAAGCAGAAACTTCACACAAGAAACTAGACAAGCTAGTGACCAAGATTGCTCAGGCGCCTTCCTGGGGCAGGAAGCACCTTTAAATACTTTCTGCAACCCAGGAAGATAGAGGGCGTGAACGTGCTGCCTCACATAAGAGAGACTTGCCTGTGCACGCCCTAACAAACAGTACAGGACTCACGCAGGAAGTAAGCTCTGGCACGGAGCACAGATACAACAGTTAAAGAGGACCTTTCACCAGAATAAAACATCTAAACTAAGTATACAGACACGTAGAGCGGCGCCCAGGGATCCCCCTGCACTTACTGTTATCCCTGGGCGCCGCCCTGTTCTCCGGTTATAGCCTCCGGGATCTTCATAGTTAGGCTCCACCCAGGGGAACCTGACGGCGTCTCTTTCACCTATGCTGTAGCGCTGGCCAATCGCAGCGCTCAGCTCATAGCCTGAGAGTTTTTTTTTCCTCTCAGGCTATGAGCTGAGCGCTGCGATTGGCCAGCGCTACAGCATGGGAGAAGGAGACGCCATCAGGTTCCACTGGGTGGAGCCTAACTATGAAGATACCGGCTATAACGGGAGAACGGAGCGGCGCCCAGGTATAACAGTAAGTGCAGGGGGATCCCTGGGCGCCGCTCTCCATGTCTGTATAGTTAGTTTAGATGTTTTATTCTGGTGAAAGGTCCTCTTTAAAGGGACTCTGTCACCACTTTCTAACCCCCCCTTTTAAAAGTATTGTTCTCTCCATGGCGCCCTTGTGATTACAAAGGTGTTGTTATAACATAAATTCGCCGTCTCGTTTTGATAAAAATACCTTTTATCTAACCTGTCAATCTTGTGGATAAGGTGCCCAGGGCGTTTCTGAAGCTCTGAAGCTGCCGCCCGCCGCCGCCGTTGGTGCCCAGCTCCTCCCCTGATCCTTTCAGCGCCGCCTGAAT
Organism: Bufo bufo; assembly: GCF_905171765.1. Taxonomy (NCBI): domain Eukaryota; kingdom Metazoa; phylum Chordata; class Amphibia; order Anura; family Bufonidae; genus Bufo; species Bufo bufo. The sequence continues at coordinate 339,054,861 of NC_053394.1, forward strand.
GTAAAGAAATCCGCCTCCGGCTCCGGCTCTCGCTCAGTGCCCCCTCCTCCTTTTCAAAGATCCCGCGCGTGCGCACAGGCCTGTGCTCGTCTTATGAGGAGGTTGAGCGAAGTGCGCGCATGCGCACTTCGCTCAATGAGGCTGATTCTAAATGTCCGCACGGGCGCATCAGGCACAGGCCTGTGCGCACGCGCGGGATCTTTGAAAAGGAGGAGGGGGCACAGAGCGAGAGCCGGAGCCGGAGGCGGATTTCTTTACATTCAGGCGGCGCTGAAAGGATCAGGGGAGGAGCTGGGCACCAACGGCGGCGGCGGGCGGCAGCTTCAGAGCTTCAGAAACGCCCTGGGCACCTTATCCACAAGATTGACAGGTTAGATAAAAGGTATTTTTATCAAAACGAGACGGCGAATTTATGTTATAACAACACCTTTGTAATCACAAGGGCGCCATGGAGAGAACAATACTTTTAAAAGGGGGGGTTAGAAAGTGGTGACAGAGTCCCTTTAAGCTACTGTACCTCCTGCCTGCATTTGTCAGTATGGCGCACAGCAGCAGGAGGGAATGAGGGAGCCCAACATCTGTTCCTGTGTGTAGGGCTAGCAGCGCAGGCACAGAGCACTGGGATAACACCAGAATGGCCCCGGCAGGGATCTTTTTTTTTTTTAAACCATTTGTATTACAATGTGAACATACCGAGACATCTTGCAAAACCAGGCTTTGTTTTTGAGTCGCTCTGAGACTTTCTCTATGATCAAACAGTGTCAGGCTACTTTCACACTAGCGTTTTTACTGGATCGGCAGGGTTCAGCAAAAATACTTCCGTTACTGATAATACAACCATGTGCATACGTTATGAATGGATCCGGTTGTATTATCTTTAACATACCCAAGACAGATCTGTCATGAACTCCATTAAAAGTCAATGGGGGACGGATCCGTTTTCTATTGTGGCAGATTGTGGCAGAGAAAACAGATCCGTCCCCATTGACTTGCATTGGGGGTCATGCCAGATCAGTCTTGCTCCGCATCCCAGGACGGAAAGCAAACTACAACATGTTGCGGTTTTCTCTCCGGTATGGGAACGCAACGAAACGGAATGGAATGCATTTTGGTGCATTCCGTTCTGTTCGGTTCAGTTTATCCCCATTGACAATGAATGGAGAAAAAACTGAAGCGTTTTTTTTTCCGGTATTAATAGAGCCCCTATGACAGATATCAAAACCGGAAAACTAAAACGCTAGTGTGAAAGTAGCCTCAGAGCAATACTATAAACCCCACCTATAGATCAGAGAGCATGCTTCCAACTTATGCTGAAAGCCTAGCCACCAGTATTAGGCCTCTTTCAGACGGGCGTTGCGGGAAAAGGTGCGGGTACGTTGCGGGAACATGCGCGATTTTTCCGCGCAAGTGCAAAACATTGTAATGCGTTTTGCACTCGCGTGAGAAAAATCGGCATGTTTGGTACCCAAACCCGAACTTCTTCATAGAAGTTCGGGCTTGGGATCGGTGTTCTGTAGATTGTATTATTTTCCCTTATAACATGGTTATAAGGGAAAATAATAGCATTCTGAATACAGAATGCATAGTAAAATAGTGCTGGAGGGGTTAAAAAAAATAAAAAAAAATGTAACTCACCTTAATCCACTTGATCGCGCAGCCGGCATCTCTTCTGTCTCTTTCTTTGCTGTGTGCAGTAACAGGACCTGTGGTGATGTCACTCCGGTCATCACATGGTCCATCACATGATCCATCACCATGGTAAAAGATCATGCGATGGATCATGTGATGACCGGAGTGACATCACCACAGGTCCTGTTACTGCACACAGCAAAGAAAGAGACAGAAGAGATGCCGGCTGCGCGATCAAGTGGATTAAGGTGAGTTAAATTTTTTTTCTTTTTTTTTAACCCCTCCAGCGCTATTTTACTATGCATTCTGTATTCAGAATGCTATTATTTTCCCTTATAACCATGTTATAAGGGAAAATAATAATGATCGGGTCTCCATCCCGATCGTCTCCTAGCAACCGTGCATGAAAATCGCACCGCATCCGCACTTGCTTGGGGATTCTTACGATTTTCACGCAACCCCATTCATTTTTACGGGCCTGCGTTACGTGAAAAACGCACAAAATAGAGCATGCTGCGATTTTCACGCAACGCACAAGTGATGCGTGAAAATCACCGCTCATGTGAAATGAATGGGTCGGGATTCAGTGCGGGTGCAATGCATTCAACTCACGCATCGCATCCGCGCGGAATACTTGCCCGTGTGAAAGGGGCCTTATTGCATGTGAAAGATGACTGAGGCGGGCAGATGGTGGCGGGCGTGGTGGTCACTGCTTCCAGAGGAATGGTGCGGTAGGAAATCAAGAGACACAAGCGTGCAGCTAAACATAAACTTCATGCACAGTAGAACCTGTTTCTCAAATACAGACACTAATTTTTGTTGGTTTTGTGTTGTGGCCAGAAGTGGCTGCTTTTCATATAACACAGTCCACGCAAGGTGCAAGTGCTGTGCAAATTTTTAACCAGTAGAAACACGCCACAGGAGGACAAAAATACTTAAAGGGGTTTTCCATCTCCAAACCCATTGATTAGGCCCTAGAAAGTGTCAAACATAAGTAACAAAACACAAGTAAAAAATCCACAGTTTACAGTATCTCCCAGGACAACAAATGGATTGGCTGAAAATATTCATCTTCCCGATCCTTCTTCCCATACAAATTAGACTGTCGGCCAAACGTGATGTGTATGGGTGCTTTTAGAGCTCCAGTTAGAGGTGACACCTTTCCCAACAAAAAAATACCGGCCAAGTTTACACAGTTAAAAAGGTGGTGTGGGGGCATGGTTTAACATAGTTACATAGTTAATACGGTTGAAAAAAGACATAAGTCCATCAAGTTCAACCAAGTTCAATTTGATACTTAGGCCCCTTTCACACGGGCAAGAATTCTGAGCGGGTGCAATTCGTGAGGTGAACGCATTGCACCCGCACTGAATCCGGACCCATTCACTCCAATGGGGCTGTGCACATGAGCGGTGATTTTGGCGCATCACTTGTGCGTTGTGTGAAAATCACAGCAAGCTCTATATTGTGCGTTTTTCACGCAACGCAGGCCCCATAGAAGTAAATGGGGCTGTGTGAAAATCGCAAGCATCCGCAAGTGCAGATGTGGTGCGATTTTCACACAATCGTTGCTAGGTGACGATCGGGATGGGGACCCGATCTTTATTATTTTCCCTTATAACATGGTTATAAGGGAAAATAATAGCATTCTTAATATAGAATGCTAAGTAAATTAGGGATTGAGGGGTTAAAAAAATTAAAATAAAAAAGTAAACTCACCTCATCCAGTTATTCGCGCAGCCCGGCTCGTCTTCTTTCTTCTTCTTTGAGGACCTAGGAAGAAAAGGACCTTTGGTGACGTCACTTCGCTCATCACATGGTCGATTATGTTATAAGGGAAAATAATAAAATCTACACAACACCGATCCTAACCCGAATTTCTGTGAAGAAGTCCGGGATCGGGTCTGGGTACTAAACATGGCGATTTTTCTCACGCGTGCGCAAAACGCATTAAAACGCTTTGCACTCTCGCTGAAAAATCACGCATTTTACCGCAACGCATCCGCATCTTTTCCCACAACGCACCCGCAACACCCGTGTGAAAGAGGCCTAAGGTTTGATCATATTTTGAGTTTTGCACCTTTTTTGTAATGAAATTAGTTTTTTCCCTTGCTTTTTTTTTTTTTTATAAAAATGCTGCATCTGCCCCATGTGTGACCAGTAAGTGACCTTTAAATGAGCTCTTATGAAGAAGGAAATAATCAAAATAATCACAAATTCAGGAAAAATACATCCCATCCACCTATTTCACTGCTGCCCCGAGCCATGCAGCTCTATGCAGGAGCCCAGTTTGCCCTGGTTTGTCATACTGGTCTGTTTTGTAAAACTAATTTTTTTAAAAAGGTTAATGGCGACAGTCAGTGAAAGAAAATGTTATTTCTGATTGATGGAAGCCTTCTCCATCTGTCAGAAATCTATGAGATCTTCCTCTTTAGTGATAGTAGTTATCCCTATTACTGCAGCGTGTAAAGAGTATCACTAGAAAAGCAGGTTTTACACTGAAGATACAGTATGGACAGGAGAACGGTGTAAAATGTACTGGTATTTGTGTGTTTGGTGGAACTAATCTGACTTTGTGATGCAGACGCCGGTAAATGTCTGGGTCATGGAATCAATAAAATGGCTTAACTTGGCACAGAGGGGTGATAAGTAGTGCTGATTGAGCACGAGGGGCATTGCTAGGGTTTAAAAAGATCTGGGGCCCAAGCCCCAATGAATATGGCCCAATTTTCCAAGGCTACTTTCACACTAGCGGTGGCCTTCTCCGGCAAGCTGTTCCGGCGGGGAACAGTCTGTCGGAATCGTGCTACCACTAGTGCACCGTGTTGCCGAAAGTCCACTCCGGCCCCATTCACTATAATGGGCGCGGGCCCTGTCGAGCACCCGAGCACAATGGAAGTCAATGGGAGAACCCGAGCATTAAAGGAGGGTGTCTGATTCATAGGAAAAGGTCTGAAATTGATGGAAACACCACCGAAATGGTTCGGGAACAGCAAGGGGAGGATGTCTGGATGCATCTTGGACTCCCAGGTCACTGCTGGGAACGATGTTGTCCGAGTAGTACGCCACTTTTACAGACTGACAATAATACGCCCAAAACCGAAGATAAAATTGATTTTAGCGAAAAAATTGTTAGGAAACATTCTTTCCTATATATTTACTTGTAAAGTGCAAGTGCTGGCAAAAATTACAAGGAAGAGGCACTCCGATACAACCTGTATATCACATAAAGGAGGGCCTCATTCACATTGTGGTACAATTGTTCAGGTAGTGGGATTCCTACACTAATAAAGCCTATGCACTAAGTGAAAGGGCTTCCAAAAATTACAAGGAACCGGCACTCTAATACACCCTTTAATTAAAGGAGGGCATCATACACCCTTGAAAAATTATGATTGATGGCCTGCTGGTGACCCTCTAAAACATTACAGACGAAGGCCTGTTGCTAAGCTGACCATCTAAAATATTAGGGGTGAGAGTCTGCTGCTGAGCTGACCATCTGAAACATTAGGGTCGGGTGCCTATTGCTGAGCTGACTATTGAAGAAATTATGGGCGAGTGCCTGCTGCTTAGCTAACCATTGAAAAAATTATGGGCGAGGGCCTGCTAGTGAGCTGACCCTGTAAAACATTATGGACTAGGGCCTGCTCGTGAGCTGACCCTCAAAAACATTATATGCGAAGGCCTGTAGGCGAGCTGACCCTCTAAAACATTACATGCAAGGGCCTGCAGGTGAGCTGACCCTCAAAAAGACTGTAGGTGAGGGCCTGCTGGTGAGCTGACCCTCTAAAACATTACATGTGAGGGCCTGCAGGTGAGCTGACCCTCTAAATGATTGTAGGTGAGGGCCTTCTGTGAGCTGACCCTCTAAAACATAATATGCGAGGGCCTACAGCTGAGCTAACCTTCTAAAAGATTGTAGGTGAGGGCCTGCTGGTGAGGTGACCCTCTAAAACATTATATGTGAGAGACTGCAGTTGAGCTGAACCTCTAAAAGATTGTAGGTGAGGGCCTGCTGGTGAGCTGACCCTGTAAAACATTATGGTTGAGGGCCTGCTGGTGAGCTGACCCTCTAAAACATTACATGCGAGGGCCTGCAGGTGAGCTGGCCCAATAAAAGATTGTAGGTGAGGGCCTGCTGGTGAGCTGACCCTGTAAAACATTATGGTTGAGGGCTAAGAAGACGAACTGAGGGTGGTCTGGCTATCACCCTGTGTAATGCCTTCCACCATTTCCACCTCTTCCACATGCAAAGCGTCGGCCTTAATTGTGAGCAGCGACCGTTTGAGTAGACACAGAAGTGGGATGGTGACGCTGATAATTGCGTTATCGCCGCTCACCATCTGTGTTGATTCCTCAAAGTTTCTTAAAACCTCACAGAGGTCAGACATCCATGCCCACTCCTCGCTTGTAAAGAGCGGAAGCTGACTGGAAAGGTGATGACCATGTTGCAGCTGGTATTCCACTACTGCCCTCTGCTGCTCACAAAGCTTGGCCAACATGTGGAACATTGAGTTGCAGTGCGTGCTCACGTCGCACAACAGTCAGCGAGCTGGCAATTGTAAGCGCTGCTGCAGCGTTGACAGACCGGTGGAAGCTGTCGATGACTTGCGGAAATGGGCACACACGCAGCGCACCTTCACCAGTAGCTCAGGTAAATTGGGGAAGGTTTTGAGAAACTGCTAAACCACTAAGTTGAAGACGTGGGCTAGGCACAGGATGTGTGTGAGCTTGCCGAGCTCCAAAGCCGCCACCAAGTTACGGCCATTATCAGAGACAACCATGCCTTGTTCTAGGTTGAGTTGCGAGAGCCACAGCTCAGTCTGGTCCCTTATCACCTGCCACAGCTCTGCGGCAGTGTGCTGTTTGTCACCTAAGCAGATCAGTTTAAGCACGGCCTGTTGACGCTTCCCCACTGCAGTGCTACACTGCTTCCAGCTACCGACTGATGGCTGACTGGTGCTGCAAGAAAATAATTCTGAGGTGGAAGTGGAGGAGGAGGCGGAGGAGGAGAAGTGGGGGTTGGAGCCACTAACATACGTGGTGGCGGAAACCCTGATGGAATTAGGGCCCGCAATCCTTGGCGTCGGTAGCACCTGTGCCATCCCAGGATATGACTCGCTCCCGGCCTCCACAACGTTCACCCAGTGTTCCGTCAGAGAAACATAGCGTTTCTGGCCGAAAGCACTTGTCCATGTGTCAGTGGTTAAGTGGACCTTTCCAGTAACTGCGTTGGTCAGGGCACGTGTCATGTTATGGGACACATGTCACACAGGAGATATACCGCAGATAATGTCGCTGATGTCAGCAGCGGCTAATATAAAATTACAGGGAATGTCAGGTATTTGGGATGTGGAAATGTTACACAGGAGATGTACCCCAGGTAGTGTCACTGTCTGCAGCGGACACCGTCTACGGAAAAAGTACACTGGATATCACTGATATTTTTGGGCTGCTCACACGTTACACAGGAGATGTAGCGCAGATAATGTCGCTGTCTGCAGCGGCCTAATTATTGCTGATGTCAGCAGCGGCTCATATAAATTACAGGGAATGTCACAGGTATTTTGGATGTGGAAACGTTACACAGGAGAAATACCGCAGATAATGTCGCTGATGTCAGCAGCGGCTAATATATAATTACAAGGAATGTCACAGGTACCCCAGGTAATGTCACTGTCCGCAGCAGACACCGTTTACGGAAAAAGTACACTGGATGTCACAGATATTTTTGGGATGTGCACACCTTACACAGGAGATGTAGCGCAAATAATGTCGCTGTCTGCAACTATTGCACGTTATTTAGCGCAGGATGCGCTAAAAATAGATATTGCTGACACTTACAACAGTCCTTTGAAAGGACTTTTGGGTCTGTAAAGTTTTAGCAATTTAGCGCAGGCTGCGCTAAAATATATATATTGCTGCTGCCACACACAACAATAGTCCTTAAAACGACTTTTGGGTCTCTGACAAGTTTTTAAACTTACAAAGTTTAAAAAAAAAACTCCCTACACTATCTTTCCCTTCTTCAGCACAGTTCTCCCTGACTAACATTGAACCGAACACATGTCATTGGTGCTATATAGCACCCGATGACGCGTTCCGGCGTGCCAGTCACTGTAATGCCAGTAACCAACATGGCTACGGTATTACAGTGAAGGGCAGTACTTAACTGCACATTTATTGGCTGCGTAGCAGCCAACAAACGTGCAGGATGGAGACTCGAGCATTGCGCTCAAGCACATGCAGTATTCGGCAGAATACCGCTAGGTGCAGAGCATCGAGATGCTCGAGCCGAACTGGTGTTCGGCCGAGCATGCTCGATCAACACTAGTGATTAGTTGGGTGAATGATCCTCTTCTCACTCCTTATCTTGAAAAAAAGACCCCCATATGTCACAGTTAGAGGGCTGTTGTGCTCTGATGAGGGAATGGATTGAAAGCAATGAAGTCCATGTTAGATTTTGCCCTCACCTTCTTATAGCGTATTCGTCAGGAATTCCATAAAAAATATAGGACAGAATAGCTAAGCTCAGTGTGAAGTACCTTCTTATCTGGTAAAATGCTGGGTTTTCTAATGGAAACCAGATCCCCTTATAGTCAGTGGGATCTATCAGGTGGCGTTCATTACTGTCATTTGATGGAAAGAGCGCTTCCATTATTTTAATGGTTTTCCTGCTATAATCAACAGTTTTGTGATTATTCTTATTTTTATTTCTTTAAATTTTATCCTCTTAAAAAACATCACCCATACAATGTCCTGGTATGTAGAGAAAGCAATATATCTGTAGATACCAATACATTATGTATGGAAAAAATACTATTGAGGTTTTCAGTCTGAGACTAAAAGAGACTCCTGTTAATAATAGTGGGCTCTGTGGCTCACTGCTTAGAATTTATACCTCCTGGGTTAAAGACCTGGCCATGACAGTCTAAAAGAAGAGACAAAATGTTAAATATACAAAGGTGCTTGGGGATACTGTCTCGGATTACATGAAGAGACTGATGGATTTGAGCAAGACTAGATCCACACAAGATGTCTGGAACAACCTTCCTGTTGAGTTCCTTCAAAAACTGTGTGCGGGTGTAGACGAATTAATGCTTTTTTGAAGGCAATGGGCGGTCTCACCAAATATTTATTGAATTATAGATTTCTCTTTTGTTCATTCACTTTGTTAATTGATAATTAGAAAATTGATAAATATTAACACGTATACACTGTATATCTGTATACTCAGTGTCACCACTTTGGAAATCACTTTTGAACAGTAGAAGGTGTTGCAAAACATATTGTGCACCAAACATTCACAGCACCAAACATGTCCAGGGTGGTCCTCCCAGACAATAGCTCAGATAGTCCTGGAAAGAAAACAAAGCAACATGGCAACACTTATAGAGGAGGTGTCACCTCTCCTTACATGTCTGTTTTAATAGCTACCGTATTTTTCATCCCATAAAACATACATTTTTTTATCACTGAGTCTTATGGAGTGAATACTAATGAGCGCTTCCATTATGGTAGCGCTCATTCGTACCGGAGAACCGGGAAGTGGTAAATGCAGCGCTCCCCGGGCACTGTACTCATCGCTTCCTGGTCTTCTGCCATCGGCTGTGCCGTGACTGCACACAGCGTGAGGATGCTCTGCGACCTCACTCTATGCATGTTGGGTCGCAGCGCACTGCAGGAAGAAGAGAGGTCTGAGTGAGGGTCTCATTAACATTAGGGGTCTTATAGGGCAAAAAATATGGTATTTCCATCTCCCTTTTAATAACAATTCTGGAACATCTATTCTTATGACACTATCTTGTGTCATTCTTATTAATTGGTCTAGAAGTTTATGAATGAATTACTAACAGTAGTCAATAAAGTCCTATCTGGTCAATCACCAAGCCCCCCATCTCACGTGAAACCTATTATCAGGCATTACTAAGTTGAGTTAAGGTACCTTTACACAAGGAGATGATCGGTATGATTGAGCGGTGAACGAGTCCTTTCTTGGTGTAGTGAACGTTTCAACAATGACCCTTTAGACTTGCCGATTATCATTCACACGATCTTAATTTCATTTTTGTGCCCACACAATGATCGAACCAACGAGAAATATTCTGATTATCGGTTATCGTTCTATCGTTCACTGCTTTAACTCTGCTCGATAATAGTGCAGTTTGGCTCAATTTAATGATAATTTACACAGTAAATCAGCTTGTGTAAAGGTTCCTTTAGTACTTGATTACTAGGAATGGTTACAAGATAGTGAGACCACCAGGAAGAAACAGTCACCAGAGATAATACGTACATGGAAAACTGCAAGATCATTTCTAAGTAGGGATTGCTCATCACTATACCACTAGGGCACCAGGGATGGCCACCATATTACTAGCAGGGGTGAATAAGTCATAGGGTCAATATTACACTGGTGTATACCCTGCACACGTAGAGGCACTTATTATTGTATTTTACATTTAGTCAGAGACTACTGGTTGCCTACTCTTGACGTGTGCATTTTCTATTTTGTGATATTTATTTTGTAAAAATTAACTTTTATTAGGCTTACATTTAATAAATGGTGAAAACTTATAACTAACCTACTTAAATTAATTTAAAACTCTCTGCAGTGGACCTTTGGTGTGCTTGGCTAGGTGTATTTTCTCTAATAACAGCCGTTTGGCAGTAGCAACTGTTGCAGCGTTTAAAATTTTAGGCTACAGTGGACCGAGATAGAGTGTGCAAGCTACTGACTAGTGAGCAGGTAGCATAGCAAGTGACTGTGCCGCCATTAGAAGGTAGCTTAGCAAGTGACAGCGCCGCTATCAGATAATAAACCGAATGAACCAATGAAAGCAGATAGGTAGCAGGCAGCTAGCGCAGCGAATGCACCACTACTAACCAAAAAGTTAGAACGTCACAATACAGTGTCAAAAGGCACCAATATTGTATAGCCTGCTGGCAACGTAGCAAGCAACTGCTACATAATTAGCAGACACAAAGTATCTACTCCAGTAGACAGATAAATAAATAGCTAGCTAATCAAAGCAACAGTTGCTACTGCCAAACGGCTGTTATTAGAGAAAATACACCTAGCCAAGCACACCAAAGGTCCACTGCAGAAAATGCACACGTCAAGAATAAGTCATAGGAGCACCAGGCCAATGAGTTACCAGGAAACATTCAAGAAGAAAACAAATTACATGGTGGAATGTGTGAGAAGTGGTGATACAGTTGTAGATCCAAGCGCAACCATAACATATAGACTATACCAGGAGGCAGGAACCTCTGGCACGCCAGCTGTTGTTAAACTACAATTCCTAGAATGCTCTATTCACTTCTATGAGTGTTTCGCAAACAGCTGAGGAAGTTTGCATGCCTGGAGTAGCCGAGGTTGCTGACTTCTGCACCATGCTACAGCCCAGATTGGGAGGTGCAAGGCGAGAGGACGGTAGTGGAAGTAGTGGCAGATGGTGGTCTTACTAATGGTGACGGTTGTGGACAGTCAGGGTGGGCACAACTGATGGTAACATTACCTCCCCCCAGCTAGGGTGGCCAATCCGCTAAGCCACGCCTCTGATCCCGTTGGGCCATGCTCCCTCCCTCACCCGCAGCCGACCGAGATTTAAATAAAAAAATGCAGAAGAAATTTCAGGTCAGCTGCCGGGGGCGGGGGAAAGGGCTACTATCTCCCTGCAGCTCACACTCAGACAGCACAGTGCTGCTGTCTGAGCATGAGCTGTTAAAAAAAGGCATCCCTGCATCCGTCCAGGCCCTGCGCCGGATGGAGGACAGGGAGTCAGAAAGCCGGACTGTCCGGCCTAAAACCGGAAGGAATGAGTTAATCAGTGCAGTTCAACATATAACAAGCCTTTACTCAAGGGGTTGTCTCCCTTCAGCAAATAGCATTTATTATGTAGAAGAAGTTAATATGAGGCACTTACTAATGTATTGTGATTGTGCATACTGCCTCCTTTGCTGGCTGGATTAATTTTTCCATCACATTATACACTGCTCTTTTCCATGGTTATGACCACCCTGAAATCCATCAGCGGTGTCCGTGCTTGCACACTATAAGGAAAAGCACCAGCCTATGTGAGCTCCCACGGTCCTGGCCACAAGAGAGGCCGACCCTTTTTCCTATAGTGTGCAAGCATGGTGTCACGGATGATGTTGCAGATAGCTGGAAGTTATGAATAAATGTCCGACTGGCTTGATCCCAAACTAAGGAGCTTATAGGTGACCCCTATAAAACCCTAAAAGCTCACCCTGACTGCTAAGCACATACAAGGGTCTCAAAGGTAGACAATTGTATGCCCCCGTACCTAGACTGTTTGACACCTGAAAACCCTATAATAGTGAGGGGACACAACCCCCGACTCCCTGCACTTCATACGGAGGGAGTCAGGGTCACCTAGAATCAAGCCAGCAAGGAAACACAATACATGAAAGGACTTATCTGAACAAGCAGCAGCAGAAGCCTCCAGCAGTGAACACTTCAATCCAGGAAGTAGTATAAACCGCAAAGTGAGGCAGTATAGGAGGGAATATAAAGGAAAGAGGATTAGTCTAAATAGGAGACACCTGGGAGAAGAAAATGAGATGAGAAAGTGAAACCAAAACAAAGAACAACATGCAAGAGGTAGAGAAGGACGTCTGTCAGACCTTCTCACAGAAGTGGCGGTGACACATGGCCACTGCTGATGGATTGCAGGGTGGTACAGTTAGAGGTACAGTGGCAAACATTCCTGAGGCTGATTTATGGGGTTGATTCCAGGAACTCCCTGAAGCACTTTTAAAGCTAGCAACACTTAACATTCCAATTCACCTGGGGGTTGCAATTCTCACAAAAATGTAGGTCTACAATGCCCACTAGGAGTCTGAGACCATTTAAACACAGTCAAGGGCTGTGGAGTCTAGAAGCCATAAACGTAAGTTACCTCCACAGGCTTTTACTTGCACAAACCCTCTTCTCTTGGCTTCTCAACCTTCATAAGGATGCGGTTCTTCACTCACTCTTTGGGAGGTGCCTGGTATCTTCCCTGGATCCCCAATAGCTGACTGTTACTGCCACAGGACTGCAGTTACAGTAAGCTACTCACAATTCAGCTACCAGATCTAGACTTTAATCACTGCTCACAAGAACAGAGCAAAGCCCAGGGGTTAGGACCTGCCCCTTCCTGTTTACGATCTAGGGAAATTATCCCAAACTCCACCCTTCAAATACAAAGAAATAATAGAAGAACAATTTACAATAAAAATAAGACCATACATTAGAACACTATCTATGATCCTTTAGCAGTGACACACTGGGTCACTGCAATTATACTATGCCTGAAAGGGAAGTGCATGACAAAGGAATACTCACTTTGGGGTTAACTGAATGCCTGGGTCCCTCAGGCCCTGCAGTAGTTATTAAATATTGCCTGGAGTATTGAAGAATACTGATGAATTTGTTTGTAAGCCCACGATGATGACCACTGCTGGTCTATGATTCCAGCTCCACCGCAGAAGAACAGGCTCGCCCAGATGCAGTATGCTGACAAATAGGCGGCATTGTGATATTCCTATAAACAGAGATATAATGGGAACAGTTTCCAGTTGAAATTGGTCAGATAGGCGTATACTGGAGATGAATGTAATGATTACCTCCACAGCTGCTAGTTAAATTCTCATTTCTCCCGGTGTCTTTACAATTGAACTGTTTTTTCACACACATTAAAAATTACGGCACTTCTAAAGTCTTCCACTCAAATAATTAACACAATTAGTAAGAACGAGGCAGGATGGCTAATCAATCATTATAAATGAGCACACTTATTGTAATTGCGCAGTAACACATTTGTTTCTGGAGCGAGATCGGTGCTCATTGTGTATAAAGAATCAATGCTGTTCATTGCGAGTGTCGACTGGTTATATGGACTGGGAGAGTTCTGTCAAAAACAAATCATATAGTTCCAATTATATTGCCTTTAATTACATAAGTATATAATATTTATCATCAAGGGTCAGGGCGTGACTACCATAGTGGCAGACTATGCGACTACTATGGGGCCCAGGGCAAGAGGGGGCCCAGTGTTAGTTGGGATTATCACCTCTTCTACTGGAGGTGAAAACTTGGTCAGGACTCTACCCTTTAAAGGAACAACTTTCACCACAAGATGTAAACCATTGGTGAGCCTCAAAAACAGGAAGGCCAGATTAGAGTTTGCGAAACGACATCTAAAAAAGCTTTTATAGTTCTGGAACAACATCCTATGGACAGATGAGACCAAGATCAACTTGTACCAGAGTGATGGGAAGAGAAGAGTATGGAGAAGGACAGGAACTGCTCATGATCCTAAGCATACCACCTCATCAGTGAAGCATGGTGGTGGTAGTGTCATGGCATGGGCATGTATGGCTGCCAATGGAACTGGTTCTCTTGTATTTATTGATGATGTGACTGCTGACAAAAGCAGCAGGATGAATTCTGAAGTGTTTCGGGCAATATTGTCTGCTCATATTAAGCCAAATACTTCAGAACTCATTGGATGGCGCTTCACAGTGGAGATGGACAATGACCCAAACCATACTGCAAAAGCAACCAAAGAGTTTTTTAAGGGAAAGAAGTGGAATGTTATGCAATGGCCAAGTCAATCACCTGACCTGAATCCGATTAAGCATGCATTTCACTTGCTGAAGACAAAACTGAAGGGAAAATGCCCCAAGAACAAGTAGGAACTGAAGACAGTTGCAGTAGAGGTCTGGCAGAGCATCACCAGGGATGAAACCCAGCGTCTGGTGATGTCTATGCGTTCCAGAGTTCAGGCTCTAATTGACTGCAAAGGATTTGCAACCAAGTATTAAAAAGTAAAAGTTTGATTTATGATTATTATTCTGTCCCATTACTTTTGGTTCCTTAACAAGTGGGAGGCACATATGCAAACTGTTGTAATTCCTACACCGTTCACCTGATTTGGATGTAAATACCCTCAAATTAAAGCTGACAGTCTGCAATTAAAGCATATCTTGTTTGTTCCATTTCAAATCCATTGTGGTGGTGTATAGAGCCAAAAATTTTAGAATTGTGTCGATGTCCCAATATTTATGGACCTGACTGTAGCTGGAATGGTAATTGGGAGCTATTTCGCATATGAAGACACCCTGAGGTGGCCTTACAGTGGAAACCCCCAAAAAGTGACCCTATTCTGGAAACTACACCCCTCAAGGAATATTTCAAAGTGTGTAGTGAGCACTCTGACCCAAAGGGCGGTTCACAGAATTAGGAGATGCTTGGCTGTGAAAATGAAAAATTGAATTTTTTTCCAGAAAAGTTGCTTTACACCCACACTTTTCACTTTCACAAGGGGTAACATGACAAAATGCTCCCCACATATTGTTCCCAATTTCCCCCCGAATACGCCAACACCCCATATGTGCTAAAAAAAATGATGTATTGGCGCATGGCAGGGCTCTAGAGTCAAACAGCTAAATATAGATTTTGCTGACCTGAATTGGCAGACATGTATTTTAGGTGCCATGTCGCATTAAATAAATTCCTGAGGTCCCCAGAAATGAAAACCCCCAACAAGTGACCACATTTCGGAAAGACCACCCCCGTACGAACATTTTAAGTGGTAGAAAGGGTACTTTTTAGCAAACAGGTGTCTCACAGAAATACTTGGAAAGCATTTCAAAGCACATATTTGGGGGGGGGGGGGATTACTAGCAGACCCCAACTATTTTTTTCACAAGGGGTTAAAGGAGAAAATGCACCCCAGGTTGTGTTCCCTATTTTCTTCCCATTCAGGAAACACCCCATATGTGCTTGTAGCCTGCTGTATGTGCGCACTGCAGGCAAATGGCAAAATATAAAAAACCCCAAGAAGTGACCCCATTTCGGAAAGAGCACCTGCGTACGAACATTTTAAGTGGTGGAAAGGGCACTTTTGACCTAACAGGTGTTTCACAGAAATGAATATGTAGTGGTTGGTGAAAAGTGGATATTGTAAGCTATGTGGACTAAGGGCTCATTCAGACGGCTGTATGCTGTCCGCAAAAATGCGGATCCGTTTTTTTGCGGATTAGATGCTGTCCCATTCACTTCTATGGGGCCCTTTTCTTCCATTACACGGCTCAGCAAAAAAATGAAACATGTCCTATACTTGTCAGTGAAAATCAGGACATGGCCCTATTGAAGTCTATGAATCAGCAAAAAATGCTGAACTGTCCGCAAGAAAACCGATCCGCATTTTTGCGGACAGCATACGGCCGTCTGAATGAGCCCTAAATCAGTGGTATAAGGTGGTAAAATTACAGGGTTTCATCAAGGATGAAATTAATACTCCATGGATGTGTGGTAGATTCTAAAACTCCTGCATGCACATGCCAGGTTTTTCAGGGCAGGTTTCACAGTGGTAAATGGTGTCTTTCCTTCAGTGGCGTTGCGAGTGGGGTGAGGGGGGTGCGAGTCGCACCAGGTAACACCAGTCTGATGGGGTGAGTCACCCGCCGGACCCAGTGGCGGATTATAATAGGGGCTTTCGGTCGGTAGCCCCGGTCCCGGCATCCCTCGGGGGCCCAACGCCGACCCGAATGCCCACATACTGCGGCGGGGCACGGGAGCAAATATTTCCCTGCCCCGCCACTGATCACCGCCATAGGCTCCAGGCCTAGTAGGTCTGAGGCCTATGCGGTAGTGAAATCCCGGCGCAGGCATGCGTGATGACATCATCGCGCGCCTGTGGTGGGAGGGACGCGGGACAATGAAGAATGCTCGCTTGCCTCACCATGCCGGATGCAGGTAAGTATTAGCTTTTAATTGTTTATTTTTTATTTTCTGTGTGTGCCAACTTTGGGGGGGCAGAGGAGGACATCGGGCAGTGTTGTAGCAAATCAATTCAGTGGAGCAATGTGGGGGCAGATTATTACTTGGGGGCAAATTACTTCATGGGGCAGTGTGGGGGCAAATCACTTCAGGGGGTGCAGTGTGGGGACAAATTCTTTATGGTGGGCAGTGTGGGGCCAAATTACTTCAGGGGGTGCAGTGTGGGGGCAAATTACTTCAGGGGGTGCAGGGTGGGGGCAAATTAATTCATGGGGCAGTGTGGGGGCAAATTACTTTATGGGGGTGCAATGTGGGGGCAAATTACTTTATGGGGGTGCAGTGTGGGGACAAATTACTTCATAGGGGCAGTGTGGGGGCAAATTATTTCATGGGAGTGCAATGTGGGGGCAAATTACTTCATGGGGCAGTGTGGGAGCAAATTACTTCAGGGGGTGCAGTGTGGGGGCAAATTACTTCATAGGGCAGTGTGGGGGCAAATTATTTCATGGGAGTGCAGTGTGGGGGCAAATGACTTCATGGGGGCAGTGTGGGGAAATTACTATATGGGGCAGTGTGGGGGAAATTACTATATGGGGCAGTGTTAGGGAAATTACTACATGGGGCAGTGTGGGGGAAATTATTACATGGGGCAGTGTGGGGGAAATTACTATATGGGGGCTGTGTGGGGGAAATTACCATTAGGGGACATTATTTTTGGGGACACTATACAGGCATTATTACCAGGAGCACAATATAGGGTGTTATTATTACTGGGGGCACTCTAGGGGACATTATAACTGCTGTAGACAGGGACCTTTGGGATAATTTATCAAACTGGTGTAAAGTAGAACTGGTTAAGTAGCCCATAGCAACCAATCAGATTC
Organism: Bufo bufo; assembly: GCF_905171765.1. Lineage (NCBI taxonomy): Eukaryota > Metazoa > Chordata > Amphibia > Anura > Bufonidae > Bufo > Bufo bufo. The sequence continues at coordinate 339,072,168 of NC_053394.1, forward strand.
CACCTTTCATTTTTGACAGCTTCTTTGGAAAATGAAAGGTGGAATCTGATTGGTTGGTGTGGGCAACTAAGCCAGTTCTACTTTACACCAGTTTGATAAATGACCCCAATTATGAGAAATCTAATGTGTCTGTGTAACAAACTCTGCAGAGACGAGATGCGGCTGAAAGAATTTGTCATGGTGGTATGGGTCAAACGGAGGAGAAGAGGAAAGAGAAGGTCTACATGACAGGAGAGGTCACTGGAAGTAAGAGGTATGTGGTGCTGTATTCTCCTATATGTAGAGCGGGCTAAGATTTTAATTTGTAGATGTCACCTGCAGTCCTATGTAACAGCCCAGATAACAGTGCTAACTTTCTGTGTGCAGATAATATAGTAGATGTTCCCTGCAGTCCTATGTAGCACCCCACATAACACTTAATAATTCACTGTGTTATGTGGGGTGTTACATAGGACTGCAGGTAACATCTATGACATCTGTACACAGAGAGTTAGGAGATTGGTGGGGGTCTGACTCCTAAAACCCCCCACAATCAGCTGTTTGAGGAGACCGCGATGTTCCAGTGAGCGCCGCAGTCTCTTTGCTCCTTACCAAGCACAGCTCTGTCCATTTGATAGACTATGCTTTGTATTGCAGCTCAGCCCCAATCACTCAGATGGGATTGAGCAGCACCTAGACCACTTGAACGATGAATATGATGTCATATGGCCTAGGAAGAGACTGTGACGCTCATGAAGCACCGCAGCCTCTTCATACAAAAAAATTAAACTAAAATGGAGGGAGGGGCCCGTGTGGGGTAGACAGCCCCGGGCCTCACATGCACATAATCCGCCCCTGGCCGGACCAAACACCACTAGCACCCCCCCCCTCCAGTAAGCGAACTGACTGCTAGCACCCCCCCAAACCCCCCTCCGTCGGTGATCTGTCTGCTTAGCCCCCCCCCCACTCCCCCCCACGTCAGCATTCTGTTTACTATCCAATTCCCCCCCCCCCCCCCCGTTACCTGTTGGTCGTTCGGTCGGCAGGCTCAGTGAAGGACGTGAAGAGCCTTCAGCGGCGCAGCGGCGGCAGGGCGGAGCTTGATGGACGTCCCCTACGTGACTCCTCCGCACAGGTCCGAACACGATGACCACACGAAGAAGCGGTCACCGGAAGAAATTGAACAGCATTTGGTGTCTCAGTCAGCCAGCCAGCGAAAATGGGGTGCACCTGACCTAGGTGAGCTGCTGCCAGTGGGGAAAGGGGGTGCTGGGGCTCTAAGCTTTGGGGGGGGGGGTCTTGGGGGGGGTGACACCATTTTCTACCGCACTGGGTGCCACCAGCCCTAGTAACGCCACTGCTTTCCTTGTCCCCCTTTTGGAACACACCCTGCATCTTTTTTGGGTGCTTCCCTTCCTTGCTGTCTGGGGGTCTTGACCTGGAAAATGTTGCCCTGGTACAACACGGGCACCATGACTCCCTGAAGTACTGGGACCCTCCCCGGCCTGGCTTTGAAAAATTAGGGCCTTGATAGCCACCTCTTGGAACTGGAGGAAAGTTCCTGTGTGGCCTTTAGATTTTAATAGCACGTACGCATTGTACATTGCCATCTGTACAATGTGTATGGCCAGCATTTTGTACCACACTTGTTTTTCGTGTCGCACTGTAGGGCTTCAGAACTTGATCTGAAAGATCAACCCCTCCTTTGTGCCTATTGTAGTCCAGGATGCAAACTGGTTTGGGGACAGTGGTAGTGGTACCTAGCACATGAGCAGGGGAGCTGGTATTTGTGTGAACGGTGGTCAGTACAAGGACATCCCTCTTGTCCTTGTACTTAACTGCCAGCATGTTATCATGGAGGAGAGCCCTGCTTTCACCCCTTCTAAGTGGTTTCACTCCCAGGGATCTAGGGAGGCCTCTCTGATTTTTGCGCACTGTGCAGCAAGCCACAGTACTTCTGGCAGTTAGGAACATGAATAGGGGTATGCTGGTATAATAGTTATCCACATAGAGGTGGTAACCCTTATCCAGCAGTGGGTGCAGCAAGTCCCACACAATCTTTCCACTAACTTCTAGGATGGGGGGGGACATTCTGGGGGCTCTATGCGGGAATCTTTCCCTTCATAAACGTGGAACTTGTGGGTGTACCCGGAGCTATTCTCACAAAGTTTGTATATTTTTATGCCATACCTTGCCTGTTTGCTAGGCAGGTACTGGCGGAAAAAATGGTCAAGGACGGGCCTAATCTTGAACAGACGGTCAAATGTCGGGTCATTTTGGGGTGGGCACTGTGTATTGTCGTTGTAGTGTAGGAATTTCCGAATTGACTTAAAACGCTTCCGGGACATGGTGTTACTGTAAATTGGAGTCTGGTAGAAAATGTCCGAACTCCAATATTGTCTGACGTTTGGCTTCTTTACTACGCCCATATGCAGCATGAGTCCCCAAAATGTCATCATCTCTGCTGCACTTACTGGGGTCCAACCTAGGGGTCTAGCACATGGCGAGGTAGGGTTCTGAGCTATAAATTGTTGGGTGTACAAATTGGTTTGGGCCACCATTAAATTTACAAAATCTTCAGAGAAGAGGATTTTGAAAAAATCTTGTTCTGTGAAGCCCGCACAGTCTATCTGTATTCCGAAGTTGTCCACAAAATCTGGAATTTGGGGCTGATAATCGTTTGGGGTTCATATGGGGTCACTCTGGAGGGCTGCCTCCGCTGCTACCCTGGGGCGCCTTCTAGAGGGTCCCTCATCAGCGGATGATGATGATGAGGGGGTAGAGGAGTAGAGGAAAGTGGCATCCTCTTCTTCCTCACTGGCAGACTCAGTATCAGAGGCAAGATACGTGTATGCCTCTTCAGCTAAGTAAACTCGTTGGGACAGACGAGACATTTTTATTTTAATGGGGTGTTTTGTGCGAAATGTGTAAAACTTTATTTAGTATGGGGTGTGCATGTAGTGTCTTGTTATAAATTTTAAATATAGAGAAAAGAGTAGGAAAAAATAAATAAATAAATAAAAAATAGCTGGATGCACGAACAAACCTACACTGACACTACCTAACTAAAATTGATTTCTATATATATGTATATGGATTTTTATATATATAGATAAAACTAACTACATGAAAAAAATAAAATGTGCACAGTAAACTGAGCAGACCTGTCAGAAAAATGGTTGTTTCTGCTCAGCGCTCAGCAGGTGCAAGACGCAAGCACGCACACAGATATTATGTGCGTGCAAAAATCTACACTAACACTACCTAAAAAAAATTTCTATGTATATGTATATGGAGATTGATATATATAGATAAAACTAACTGTAGTGTCCCACTACGTAAAGGTGGGCACTACTCAAGGGTCAATTGGGTCATGTTGTTCTCCACCTTCTGTGGAACATGGTCATGGTATTTTGTATTGCATTGTAATGCATATTGTCATGTTATTTCCTGTGTACCAGGCCTGCTAGGGGTGTAGTTTCTCCTCCCAAGCTGTAGAGGGAGCTAAGGAACCCCCTAGTATATATAGACAGGTCCAGTCCAGGAGAGGGGTGTGTGGTTAGAAGCCAGTATTCACTTTAGCCAGGTGGTAGCTGAAGAGCAGCTTCTAACATGCAGCTAGATAGCCCAGGTTTCTAACCTGCGTCTAGGAGAAGAAGTTTCCTCCTGAAGTTATCCTGCACCTTGCAAAGTACAGAGCAGTGCTAAGCTTATCCAGCCAAGTAGAAAGCTGAAGGGCAGAAGTTTATTTGCAGCAAATGGATTTATACCAGAGGAAGGTTTTCCTACCCAAGGATAAAGCCAGCTATTAGGCATCCGGGCCTTGAAGAAAGTCAGACAGGATTCTGCAGAAAGTACAGCCTGATCTGTGAGTTTATTCCCTCTGAGTTATCTTGCAAGGATTCTACCTGCCATTTATGTAAAGCCTGCCTGATACCAATATCCTTCATATGGAACTGTCTGAAACCTGTATATAGTTGAACTGTTCAGTAAAAAGGAGTTCTGGTTCACTACAATCGTGTGTACCTCAATTATTCCTCCAACAAATCGGTGTGCCACCGTTACCGGCACTGGCGTCAGGAACTGTAAGGGATCTTGCCACCGGCACGCTAAACTTCCATCACCCAGGGCACCTAACCTACCACCCGGCCTGGTCCCTATATTCAGAGAGTGCCCTAGAGGATCTATGTGCCAGCCTCTCCATCACTGCTGTACGCCTGCCCAGGGTCTTCTACAAATTATGAGTACCAAGAGCAACCCTCGGTCTGCTAACTGACCCCCGTGACCTCACATTCGCTCCCCCTGAAGGACTGGCCTACGGCAAACTACACAAGAAAAAAAAATGTGCACAGTAAACTAAGCAGACAGATCAGAAAAATTGATGTTTCTGATCAGCGCTCAGCAGGTGCAGGACGCACTCACGCACACAGATATTATGTGTGTGCAAAAATCTACACTAACACTACCTAACTAAAATTGATGTCTATCTAACACTAAAAGTACTTTTTACATCCCAAAAAATAAAAAATTAGCACAAAAGCGACCAGTAAAAAAATGTTTTACTTATTGGTGCTCAGGGCTGCAGAACGCACGCAAGTGGACGTTTGATGCGTTCGTGCATTTACTGCAGAAAAAAGAGAACACTAGCTAAAATTTCTCATATATACTGTATATGATTCTATCACTTCTTTAAAAAAAAAAGAAAAAAAAAAGGGACAGATGAAAAAAATATATATCTGCGCCAAAAAAAAAGAGCCCAGGTGCTGAGCAGTGAAGTACGGACTGATCAGCACTTGGCATTCACAGCTCGCACACAGAAAAAGTGGTGTAGAGCAGGAAAAAAAAAAAGATAAAAGTGACAAAAAAAGTCAAAATGTCTTCGCCGTAGGCAAAATCGGACGGGGAAGGGGGTGGATTAGGGACCTGGAACTTCTGCTGCAGATTTTTTTTTATAAATCACTGCAGCAGATGTTCCAGATGTTGTTCTTCTTCTTCTATACAGGAGCAGTAAAGGCAGTGAAAACCACAGTGCAGTAGAACCACAAATCCCAGCAGATTAAGCACAGAGAAGCACAGAACCTCTCAGCATGCAGTCACCAGCTAGAATGGCTGCATGCAGGGAGGTTCTGCCCTTTCCTGTGCAGCTATAACGCTGCCATTGGCTGGAGAGTTGTTCCAGCCAATCGCAGCACTGGCAGGGGATTCAGGGCCGGCGCTACCATTAGGCTCACTTCACACCTGAGCGTTCTGAAAGGAGCGCTCTGTATGCGCGATTGTACGGGCGTTTACAAGCGCGCATACAGAGACAAGTGTACACACAGTGTCGCGCGTTCCCGAAAGTCTATGTACGGGAACGCGCGACAAGCGCCCAAAAAAACGCTCCTGTACTTGTGTGAGCGTCGGGCATTTTACAGCGCGATCGTACGCGCTGTAAAACGCCCAGGTGAGAACCATTCCCATAGGGAAGCATTGGTTTCTCCTTGTTGAGCGTTTTACAGCGCGTAGGAACGCGCTGTAAAACGCTCAGGTGTGAACTGAACCTAAGGCAGACCAAGCGGCTGCCTTAGGGCGCGCCCTGTGCAGGGTTGAAGAATGAATGAATGCCTTTTTTTTTTTTTTCACTTACTTGTGAACCCGCCCTGCGTGTGCCGGCAGTCGTAGTCAGGGCAACATGCAACCCGCCCGCCCCCAGCCTGCGTGTGCCGGCCATCGTAGTCAGGGCAACAGTAGTGTACACAACAGAAAGTTTCAAAGATGAAATAGGCATTCTTCATTAGGCTCACTCAGGCTGCCTTAAGTCACCTGCACATGAGCCGGGCCAGGGGCGTGACTGGTGTGAGAGCAGCGGCGGGTAGCGCAGCGCAGGTACCATAGGCGAGGCTCGAGCTGACTGATTGTGTCTGAGTCAGACAGACACAGGCAGCCGCGCCCGCCAAGATTAGATCAGATGATTCAATCATTCAGATCAGAGTCAGACAAGACGCACACTGGCACTCTGGCAGCCAGCCAGCAGGAGACGTGATCAGGACTCAGGACAGGACAGGTCAGGACTTGTTAGGGTAGGTCCGAATAGAATTTTGAATGTTATTTTATAATAATTAATATGATCATTTGATTTAAAATGAATTCAAAATGATGAGATGAGCGCCCAAGAGCGCAAAGCGCTAGGATAGCGCACACACTGACTTAGCACGGCATCAATGATGTGTTTAAATTTTTTATTACAAAACAACCCGCCCGATCCCCCCCCCCCCCAATATTAATGATTGTTGTTTTGTAATTAATTTTTTTAAACACATCATTGATGCCGTGCTAAGCCTGAGCGCCTCTGCTCTGGCGCTAGTTTGCGTGACCGTGACATGATGGAGGGAGGGCCGGGGGGACAATGTAAATGTCTGTACTCTGAGTATGTCACTGTATGTGACATGGGAATGGGGCCAGGCTGCCAGGAAGGGTCGGCCGGGGAAGGGGGTAAAATGTGAATGTGACACAATAGGGGGCAATGATGTGAACATGGATGTGGCCAGGGCCGTCCGGGCGGGGGGGTAATGATGTGATCATGGATGGGGCCAGGGCGGGGGAAGGGGGGCGCCAAAATGTAGCTTCGCTTGTGTTGGCAAAAATCCTTGCACCGGCCCTGAGGGGACTCCAAACACTGGTGTCCCCTGCATCACCTCGGAGGTGACCGGTGCTGACCAGTTTACAGCTTACATGTGCTTCCGGCGCTGCGATGTGCCGGTCTTCACTGATCGGCCAATCGCAGCGCACAGAGCTGCAGGGGGGCCGAAATACCCGATGCTGCCCTTATCCGGCATGGCTGCCTGTTGGTAAGAGCCGCCATTGCGCTCCAATCCCCCCGCGATTTTCACCCAGAGCCTGTATGGCGCTGGTCCTTAAAGAGGACCTTTCACCGATTCTTACCCTATGAACTAACTATACAGATATGTACAGCGGCGCCCGGGGATCTCACTGCACTTACTATCATCCCCGGGCGCCGCTCCGTTCTCCTGGTATGCCCTCCGGTATCTCCGCTCACTAAGTTATAGTAGGCGGAGATACCAGTCCCTAAGTTATGGTAGGCGGAGTCTGCCCTAGCGCTGGCCAATCGCAGCGCAGAGCTCACAGCCTGGGAGGTTATTTTCTCCCAGGCTGTGAGCTCTGCAATGCGATTGGCCAGCGCTAGGGCAGACTCCGCCTACCATAACTTAGGGAACGGAGATACCGGAGGACATAGCAGGAGAACGGAGCGGCGCCCGGGGATAATAGTAAGTGCAGTGAGATCCCCGGGCGCCGCTCCACATGTATGTATACTTAGTTCATAGGGTAAGAATCGGTGAAAGGTCCTCTTTAAGTCACGTCCGGTTGCACCGTACATGTACGGGTCCTCTACAGGTTAAATTGCCATCCAACCAGCCCCTATACCTTCTCATCTGGTGACAGGATCTGCACTTTGTTCTTAATACTGCTGGATGTGCCACAAGTTATAAAGAGAGACTGTTACATGTTTACTTCTGGCCTGATTCTTCAAAGTACATTTTCACTGCACCGATCCCCAGGGAGCAACGGCCTGAGGGAGTACACCGTGACACAACACCTCATCGGGGCCACTAACACTCCCATCCTCAGCATTGGGTCATTAGGGGATCACTGCATATATAAAATGGGTATATTTATAGAAATAGGCAAACATGTAAGCATTAAGCCAAGATCTGCTGCCGAGTCCATAAAATATGAGTAACCAGGGCATATGTACTATAGAGCCAGACCATGCGACTACTATGGGCCCTTGGACAGAGGGGGCCCAGCCCTAGATTTTACCATCCTCTATCCTTAAACTATAATTAGCAGTTGAGGGAACCATTCATTTCAATGGATTCCGCAAAAGATGTGGACAGCACACAGAGTGCTCCGTTCCCCCACAAAAATTATGAGACCTGTCCTATTCTTGTCCGTTTTGCAGACAAGAATACGCATCTCTATAATGGCCCTCCTGTTCTGTTCCGCAAATTGCGGAAGGCACACGGGCGTCATCCGTTTTTTGGGGATCCGCAATTTGTGGACCGCAAAAAATGGCACAGTCGTGTGCATGAGCCCTTAGGGTTTTTAGAGAAAGGAGGTCAAACAATCTGATTGCAGAATGCAGGCAACATTTTAGGGTATGTCCGGGAAAGGAAACACAGAATGCGAAACGGAAGCCTTTATGAGGCATTTTGTTTTGCTCCATGCTAATAGAAGTCTATGGGCAAGCAGAACGGTTTCTGTCTGGTTTCCATTATGCAGGACAGAAACAAAGCTCTGTCGACAGGACTTTTTTTTCTGTGTACCACTTGTGCAGGGGGTGGGAGATTAGAGGCCCACCGGGGGATTCACCTGTACCCCTGTGGGCCAGTCCGAGCCTGGCTGTGAGTGAGTATTGCAGCCATAGCCACTAACACTCCCATCCTCCGTTCCGCTCCCCCGGGGTTTGCTGCACTTATAGCTACACCTTTGCCTAAAATACACCTGTACCTTATATGGGGCAAAATTAAGCTATTGAAAACTAAAAGCGACAGCCCGGATTGAGTGATTGACCTCTTGAGGTATTTGTTTTTTCGGTTTCCATATTTCACTTTTGCAGTAGTTGCCCTTTAACATTTATATTTCAAACAATCTACGGCGCAGGCAGCGTAGCAAATGAAGTTTGCAGCTTACATTATCTCCCCCCAGATTTACTTCCACATACTGCAGAATCAGTCAATGTAATTGGGAGTTTGGTTACCCCAGGTTCCCATCTCAGGCTACTGAAGGCTTCACTGCCCTTAATCTGCAGGGAGCCACCTCTGCTGGCCTCTGCTTCCTTGATACCTTGCACCTCATCCATCATTTGTGCACCAATAGCCAGGTTTTCAGGCCTGGGAGCAGAGCTAAGACTGCGAAGCCGGGTACTTCACATCATACAGTCTTAGAGGACGCAAATAAATAAGGCCTCAGGGGCCAGGAGACCGTACTGTAGTGGTCCGGGGGCAGTGACCCTACCAACACTTGACCCCATGTGTAAGGGCATCACCTGATTTAAGCTTTGAGTTTAGGGTAGAGTTAAAGTATGTACCCTCAAGGCCTAAATGTAATGGATTATCACTCGTTCCTCATTACTTATACTTTCTATATTTACTGCTATTCAATGGCCAAAATCAGAAACCTGGAAAAATAATAAACCACAAGTTTATCTGAAATCAATCGCTGCGAGTTCCTGTCTGTGCCATCAATAAACATATGTATGTGAAGAGCAAGGGACGGAAGACATTCACAGATAGCTGAATCTCAGCCAAGGAGTATATAGACTAGTGTTGAGCGAAGTATGAAAAAATTAGATTCGACTGCCTCGCCAAATTTTTAAAAAAAATTTGCTTTGTGACAAATTACTTTGTCACGAAGTGCATTTCTTTGTAAGTACCGGGTGCCATGACAGAGAGTGACGATTGCGCTGCTCCCCGTCATTGTACCCCTCAAACACAGCATTCATAGCTGATCGTGGCATCTGAGATTAATAATACAGTGTAAAATAAAAAAATTAACTACTGTACATCATAATTACCTCATCCATTTGCTCGCGACGGGCCAGTCAACGCCATCTTGATTGAAGATCTGGCACGAAATCTTGCACGGCCTGTGATGACGTCATCATGTCGGCCGGCATGGTGACATCATACATCACCGCGCAGGGGATTTTGTGCAAGATCTTCAGATCTTCAGATCTTGCCCGTCGCGAGAGAATGGAGAAGGTAAGTATGATTTTTATTTAATTTTTTACACCAATTCAGGGAAAATCGATTCGCAACCACGAATCAAATTTTTCCTAAAATTCTGATCAAAGTCCACTTCATGGACTTCGATTCACTCAACACTAATATAGAGCTATGGAATATTTCAGAATACAAGCCGCCCATCTAGTTTTGTGTTATCCTCGTTTCCAGTCTGCAAACCACAGATACGCAAAATATGGATACCATTGGTGTGCAATCCGCAATTTCCTAACTCCCATCAATAGAAATGGCTATTCTCATCTGCAATGCAGCCCAGAATAGGACATGTTCTATAATTAGCGGAACAGACATGCGGATCAGGAAAGCACACAGGTGGGATATGGTATATGGTGGGATATGGTATATGGTGGGATATGGTATATGGTGGGATATGGATGCAAAATATGGTCGTGTGCGCGAGCCTAAGGCCTCTTTCACACGGGCGTCGCGTGTGAGGGCCGGATAGGATGCGGGAAAATGCGCGATTTTTCAGCGCGAGTGCAAAGCGTTTTAATGCGTTTTGCACGCGCGTGAGAAAAATCGGCATGTTTCTTCACAGAAGTTCAGGTTTGGGTTAGGTGTTGTGTAGATTTTATTATTTTCCCTTATAACATGGTTATAAGGGAAAATAACAACATTCTTGATACAGAATGCTTAGTAAAATAGGGATGGAGGGGTTAAAAAAAATTAATAAATAAACTCACCTCATCCACTTGTTCGCGCAGCCCGGCTTGTCTTCTGTCTTCTTCTTTGATGACCTGGGAGGAAAAGGACCTTTGGTGACGTCACTGCGCTCATCACATGGTCCATCACATGGCCCACCCTGATCGTCACCTGGAAACCATGCGTGAAAATCGCAACCGCATCCACACTTGCTTGCGGATGCTTGCGATTTTAACGCAGCCCCATTCACTTCTATGGGGCCTGCGTTGCGTAAAAAAAGCACAATATAGAGCTTGCCGCAATTTTTACGCAACGCACAAGTGATGCGTGAAAATCACCGCTCATGTGCACAGCCCCATAGAAATGAATGGGTCCGGATTCAGTGCGGGTGCAATGCGTTCACCTCACGCATTGCGCCCGCGCGGAAAACTCGCCCGTGTAAAAGGGGCCTAAAGATTTTCATTTATACAAGAATGATTTCATTCACTGACAGCAAACAGAGCTTGTCAAATTTTGGGAGAGAGTAACAGAGCTACAAATGACGCCATGCGTTCGCATGTTACGGAAAGGCAGCAGATTTTCTGCAGTAGAAAATCTGTAGCATTTCTGCTGGAAATCCACAGCAGAAAAAAACACACCAAATGGTGCTTTTTTTAGTTGTGGATTTTGTTACAGAAAGCCTGCCTGCAGACATTGCGGATTATGTGCGTTTTTTTTCCGTGCGGATTTTCATGAGGCAAAAATGCAGCGTAATACAGTACTAGCAAAGTGTATGAGATTAGACAAATCCCATGTACACTTTGCTTTTTTCTGTTGAAATCCGCAGCATGTCAATTGGTTGTGCGTGAGTGGTTTTCTCCATAGACTTCAATGGGTTGTTAACATGCACAGAAAATCTGCACCAAAATCTGAAACAAAAACTACATAAAAGCTGTGCGAAAAACTCACTAAAACGGTCATAAATTGTGCACTTTGTGTGATTTTCGTGCAGATTTCATGCAGATTTTCTGCACACAAATCTGGACTGTGTGCAGTAACCCAAATGCTGCTGATTTTGATACTTTTTTTTTTTTTGCCGCATCCAAAATGCAGCACAACAGCAACGTATGGCAGCCCCTAAGGCCACCTGCACACAAGTGTGGGTGAACGCACATAAGATCCGCACGGATTTCCAAGCAGATTTACGTGCATTTCTTTAGCATATCCACACCAAAATCTGAAATTTCTAATTGCAGATTTTGGTGTGGGATTTGATGCAGTTTTACCGCAGATCTCACCCTTCCATTGAAAAGGATGAAATCCTCAGCTAAAACCGCAAACATAATTGACATGCTGCAGATTTGGAAGAGAAATAATCTGCAAAGTGTACATGAGATTAGTGTACTATGCTGCGTTTTTCCACACGGGAACCTACACGGAAAGACTGTGTGTATTCTGTAACACCCTAGAGTGGTGTTATCACTTCTGCACCTTGCTACTGTCTTTATTGGTCTAACCTCATGTCACCTCATGCATTTATTTCCAGGTCCTCCACACTGTGCATTTCTAATGTTATGTAACTCTTCATGTAATGTGCCTGGTTCACCAGCAGGTGGCAGCAAACACGGCAGAGCTATCTTAGATAGAATGGAACCTTCCATTCCATTCTAACCCACCTCTGGAGTGAGGTGGGCTAGTCCTACTTCCTGCAGGTAGGGTGGGGCAGAAGTTCTAGTCAGCCTAGTTTACCCCCAGCTAGGGGAAGGGTGTGCAAGGGCACGTCTCTGCTGGATGAGCCCACGCCAGCCAGAGCACCTTAAACTCTGCTGGCCATTAAGGCTAAAACTTAAAGCCTCAGGAGCCAGGAGGAAAGTTCACTGGCATAACCTAGAGACCACAAAGTGAAGTTCAGCATACAGAAGAAGCTGAGTTATACAGCCAGCCTGTCAGCACAGCAGAGTCAGAGAGAAACAGATATAGCAGAGTGGAGTTTGCCTGACAGTTTCATGCTAAAGCCTGGTCGAATGGATCCCCCGTAGGATCCCATTATAGTCAATTGGGATCCAAGCGCTGAGCAGCATTAACCGGCTATGCTGGATGTAGTGAACTCCAGCAGGATGTTCCTCTCCTGATTTCACAACGCAGATGTGAACCTAGGGTTAGGGTACCTGCAGACGGTGCAGATTTGTATGCAGAAAATCCACTAAAAAATCCTCTCCAAAACCACACAAAAAAAGGCAGATAAATTAGCACTATTAATTGCGGTTTTGGTGCTTTTTTTGTGTGGCTTTTATACGTTTTTTTATGCAGATTTTTTGTTTATGTTAAGAACTCCATTGAAGTCTATGGGGAAAACCACTCTAGAGAAGGTGTGAAATCACACAAACAATTCACATGCTCCAGGTTTCAAAATCCGCACAACAGGTCAATTTCCGCACAGGCCCTTAGAAGTGAATGGAAGCGGTGGCCGGGCATGCGCGGTACGCTCCCATTCACTTCTATGGGGAGAGCGCTTGGTGGTGGCCGGACCAGAGTCCTCCAGCCACCACTTTGGTGGTCTCCATTAACCCCTTAAGTACTCAGCCCTATTTCACCTTAAGGACTTGGCCATTTTTTGCGAATCTGACCAAGTCACTTTAAAATGCTTTTACTTACCCAGGCCGTTCTGAGATAGTTTTTTCGTCACACATTGTACTTCATGACACTGCTAAAAGGGTCTCAAAGCTGGAAAACAGTATATTAGTAAATTTAGCTAAAAGTTTTTTTTTTCCTAACTAACTTTTCCCTTCTATCCCTGCCTAACGGTGCCTCTCCCTCACTGACCCTAACCTACCTGGAGGGTGATGGGTGCAGGAGGGTGATGGGTGCCGATTGGGGGATCGCAGGAGCTGGTGCTGGACGGTGCTGCAGGGTGCAGGTGCTGAACAGGAAGAGGAGGGGAGAGAGGAGCGCTGGAAGTGTGAATCTCGTGCCTCTCTCCCTGCACCAATCAGCACCCTGGACAGCAGGCATCAGCACCACGGCCAGCACCGCCTCTCCCAAATGCACGGACTGTGATTGGTGGTGTGTAATCACACCACCGATCACAGTCTTTTTCCGGTTCATCGGGTCACTGGAGACCCGAATGGACCGGAAACGCAGCAAACCGCAGGTCTGAATTGACCTGCAGTTTTCTGCGATCGCCGATGCGGGGAGTCACATGACTCCCCCGGGCGTTGTGACAGGATGCCCGCTGAATGATTTCAGCGGACATCCTGTTCGGATTAACCCCCGCCACGCCGCAATCGCGATTTAAACTTAGGACGTACCGGTACGCCCTGAGTCCTTAAGGACTCGGGAAATAGGGTGTACCGGTACGCCCTAAGTCCTTAAGGGGTTAAGGAGATAGGTGTGGGTCCCAGCAGTGGGACCCCCACCAATAAAACAATGGGAGCAAATCCTAGCGATATGCCTCCATTGTCTGAGATGAGACAACACCTTATGCTTTGAAACTGCTAGAGATTTTGCTATAGTAGCAAGTTGTGACTAGAGGATTTTGCCCCAATTTGCTCCTGACTATACGTTGATTGAGCCTTAAAGGGGTTGTCCAAACCGTAAGACTTTTTTGACTTTTACTGCCCTTTGACTTTTGAAAATAGGTGAGTGTACTCAAGAGGATATTTTTGGAAGTCCCATAGCAGTGAATAGAAAGGATGACACATATGCGAGGCCGTACCATCATTCACCACTATGGGACTTCACAAACCAAGACATTGGCCTCTGTGGGCACAAAGGTGCATGGAGAATCCCCATTCCAGTGAAAGAGTTTTTAGTAAGAACAGACATTTCCGACTTTCTTTAAGACAGGTTGAAATGCTCGGCCGGCGTTCAGTGCCTGTGGTCTATATGGGTAAATGTGGACAAGCTTCAGATAAATAAGTAAATAACACACAAATCGAGCAGCATGGAAATGATTTATTAACAGGAGTTTAGTGACGAGAGAGGGTTTTCTTTAAGTGCAGGTGGAATGAAAAATTTACTAAACAGAGCGACATTAAAATTTTGCAGGACAGAATTGAAGATGAATTTTTCATGGACATTCACCTTGAATACACAAACCAAAGCCACCATTAAAGTTTTACACCAGCTCGTGCCACCACAATCAAGAGTGCCACCTCTGTGTTTGGTAACTCTTTCTTTCCTACACAGGAACTCAGACATGAAAGGAATTGATAAAAGCAATGAGGACTTGAATGGGACGAGAAATTGTAATTACACTGTGCCACATGTACAAGGGAGACGAGGCGCAGGTAATTTTGAAGCAGAAGCAGTGCCCACATGAGCGCTGATACCCCTTGCCCACCAATCTGATATTGACGATCTATCCTGAGGATAGGTCATCAATACCTTCATGCTGCAAAACCCCTTTAAGATTATCCTCAGATGTGTGTCTTTCCTTCAGTAAAGCCTACAGATGTTTGCAATATGTCCTGAAATCAGAGAGTTATGACTTTAGATTCCCTTCAGTGTAATACAAAAACTGATGGCAAAACTGATTTCATGTCTTTTTTAGGACAAGGCGTGTGAACGAGCCCTAACCAGCATATTAAAAAAAAGTTATAAAAAATGACTCATAATTCATCAATTTCCTTATTAGACAAGGGGTTGTATGTAACATAGCGGCAGCACACGTGGGCACTGTGGCCCACAAAAAAAAGATCAGCCCAGGTTGAACCTATATCCCTTGCCAACATGAATAGTGCTGCCTCTCTCTACAAGTACTGCAAGCTTCAGCAAAGAAAGAAGAGAGGGCACCTAACCCAAGTGTATGCCTCCTCTCTCCTTCAACAGAGGGTAGTAAGGGAGCTAATGCCTTCTGATTAGTGTTGAGCGAACTTCTGTTTTAAGTTCGGCGTCTAAAGTTCGGCTTCCAGTTAGCGGAGAATCCCGATATGGATTCCGAATTCCGTTGTGGTCCGTGGTAGCGGAATCAATAATTGGCCATTATTGATTCCGCTACCACGGACCACAACGGAATTCGGAATCCATATCGGGATTCTCCGCTAACCGGAAGCCGAACTTTAGACGCCGAACTTAAAACAGAAGTTCGCTCAACACTACTTCTGATATCTCCTGTCCATAGCAGGGGGCACCAGAAAGCCAGTGTAATAGCACTGATGCATCTCCACAATTATTTAGTCTTGCAAAAGTAGATGACTTGGTAAGAGAGGTCAAAGACAGTGCTTATCTTAGCACTGTTGTCCTACCATGATGGGATCCGAGGTTCAAATCCAAACCCGGGCAACATCTGCATGCAGTTTGTACACTGTACATATTTTTATGACCAATAATGTGGGCAGTGCATAGCTCATGAAGGAAGTCATGTGTGGTGAGCTGGCTTGGTGGGTATATAAGATGTGTGATAGGCTGTCTGCTCACATATCCCTCTTTGTTGTCATGGGTAGAAGGGGTGATTTATCAGAGTTGCAAAAAAGGATGATTCTTGGCTTTCGGGCCAAGGGTGGCAGTATTTCTGAAATTGAGCAGTTTATGGACTGTTCTCGTGCTGCTGTGGTGAAAGTGTATTGTGAGTGTAAAATAGTAGAATTGCCAAAAAGCTCAATTGTGAAGCACCACATGCCATTGATGTGAGAGATGAGAGTCAGCTATGAAGGTGTGCGAGGGTAGACCAACACAGTACAGTGGGGTAGCTCACCTCCAAAATGAACCAAGGGACAACCAGACGTTGTTCAGCGAACCTAACTGCATATGGGGGTCACTCTCTGGGCCCACTCATCCATGTGGAAGGCACTCCCAACTGATTAGGGTAAGAATCCATCCTTGCAGATCCTGCACACCCATACATGCTGATTGTCTTTCCTGCGGCAGAAGGTATCTTCCAGCAAGACATTGCAACATGTCACATGGCTCAAAATTTCCAACTTTGGTTGGAATAGAATGACCAAGACTTCCAAGTACTACCCTGGTCCCCTAATTCCCTAGACTTAAAGCCAATTGAGCATCTGTGGGACCACCACAATCGCTGTGTTCACTCTATGGATCCTCCCCCACGCCAGCTCCAGCAGCTGTGGGATGCACTGCAGTCAGGATGGCTCCAGATACCTGTAACAATTTACTAGAACCTTTAGGACCTTATTGAGTCACTCCCCGCCCGTCTAGCTTCTGTCCATGCTGCACACAGCAGTTACTCTGGATAATAGCTGGTGGTCATAATAATGTGACTTGACTGTGTTTTTTCTCCAAATGTTTGTATAAACCATGAGATGAGGCTTCTTATGAAATTGACCCTAGTGGGTGTTGGGTTTGAGTGCCTATATGGCAGCCAATTACTCACTTGCTCCACAACCATGCCTGTTCTTTGGGTCCCTTGTATGAGAAACATGAGTTACAAATGTTTGTTTTTGTCTTTAGTGTTCAAGACATTGATAGTAAGATACTGTAATACATATTTGTCACGATTTGACAAAGTGATATTATTGATAGCTTTTACAAAGTGGCGTTACTAATGACCTTTAATTTTATTTTTTTTCAAATGAGGAAAGGGGGTGATTTGAATTTTAAAAACTATTCTAGTTATTTTAGTCCCCTTAGGGGACTTACATATGAGTGTCTAATTGTTTCTCCCATAGACTGAAATGATTTACTATTGCAGCGTATGGTAGAATCACTACGTTCCTGTCAAGTCCTTCCACAGGCAGGGCTTTATAGGAACTTTGCTTTGACAGGCCTTGGAGCCTTTAGAAGGCCAGCAGCTGTCATAGCAAAAGAACGGCTCCCGTGATAATGTTATGGGGCAGCTGTTCATTCACTTGGAGCACAATGCTCCCAGTAATTGACCGTTCAGATGCCATGGTCACAATTGATTGGTTGTTCTTCAATGGAGCCGAACTGCAATACCAGAGACAACACATGGACAGGTGTGGCACTATTTCTGGAATAAAATATCCATGTTTTTCTAATTTTGGACAACCCCTTTAACCCCTTCCCAACATGTGCTGTACATGTATTTTATTCATTTTCTTCGTTCTATGTATGGATTGACAGCTAACTAAGTATATAAAATCATACAAGAAAGGCTGTCAGTCACTAATTAGGAGCACCCGCTGGACTCCTCCTAACCATAGAAAAAAGGAAAGATTTAAAGGGGTTATCCAGGAAAATATATTTATGACTAATCATTAGGATATGTCATCAGTATTAGATCTGCGACACCCAGGATCACTGCCAATTAGCTGTTAGGTGAGGCATTGAGTGCTGCGACAGCGTAATAGGCCAGTGACATCACTGTACATCGGTCACATGACCTAGTTGCAGCTCAGCGCCATTCAAGACAATGGGGCAAAGCTGCAATACCAAGCACTTGCAGTGTCCCACTAGTGTAAGTGGGCACTGCAAAATATTATTATGTCATATGTTATATCATGCTGTATTTCATTCCTATGTGAAATCCCTGTTACCAGGCTGTCAGGTGCACTACACACATTGCACCACTAGATGGGGATAGCACCACAGTATATATAGCACAGTTCAGGCCTAGTCAGAGTGTTTAGAGTGTGGGAGTTGAAGAAGGAGATGGAGGAAGGAGCAAGGGGGAAGGAGAGGACCCCTCTCCTCTCAGCTCTCTCTTGGGCTCCACGGCCCAGAGGAGCCTATTTTCCTGTCAAGCCAGGAAAATAGGCAGAGGTGAAGTCTGTATTCTACCGTCTACTCTTCCGGAGTGTCAAGTGGATTTTGCTAAGTTGTTTGTGAAAAAGACAAAGGAAGGACAATAGCCATTATTCTAGGCTCTAGGCACCTTTGTATCAAGGTGAAGGATTCATTAGCTTCCGCCAGCCTCACCGTTATTTTAAGGCGACATAAGAAATCTGTTGCATCACTTGTGTGTAGAAGATAAAGAATTGAACTACCTCTACTGAGAACGAAGCAAGGCAAAGAGCTGAAGATCAGTGAGTACATAACTACCTACGATAGCCTGAGATATAACTACATGTACAGCCTGTTACTGGGATTCATCACATCCAACCTGCATGTTCATAAGAGACTGTTTTATAACTGGATGTAAATTGCTGTCAAGATTCTGGTTACAGTAAAGTTCTTAGTTGGATTCAACCCTGCCTCATTCTTCTATTTCCATACTACAACCACTCTCATCATTTTGCACCACCAAGGTGCTGGCGTAACGACATTACTTAAGTCAGGGGCCCAGGTGCACAAGCACTCATAAACCCAATCACCATCAAGGGTACCTCGATCACCACTTGGCCGGTGTTCTCTGTAATAGAGTGTGCCCCGAAGAACCTAGTGCTGTTCTTCCCTTTACTGAACTGCTGGCCCAGGGAGGCATCGGCTAGCCGTGAGTACCCGATGAACTGTTGTACCCTTCGGCCCACCGTGAACCTCGCGTGTTCTTCCATGCACGTCGCATAAATAAAATTGGCGTCACGAACAGGATCAATATCCTCTGTGCCTTATGTGAATGAGCCCCATTTGTTTGACTGTTTTATTGGGCTAAAGAACTGTTCAAAATACTTGAAAAGTGCATAAATGTGCTCTATCAATTGTCTACTTTGAAATCGCACTGTTAAAACTGGCAAAATCGGCTAAAACGGCTTGCTGTGACTGAATTGACTTTGACCTTGAACCTAAAATGGCCACCGGAGGCCTTCTTGTCTAATTTATGGCGCCATCACTCTACAAAACACCCTGCTTGGTGGGAAAATCGAGTGCTGCCCATTGAAAAGTGCGGGAAAATAATTTCTGCTGCGCGATCACCTCATTACCATGGATTACAATAGGAGCGCCGCCTTCCCTGTGCTGCAGAACCTAGGGGGCGTGCAAGAGGAAAGGTGGAGCGTGCATGATCAGTGGCTCACTCTGCTAGACAAGTGGCTGCTTACAGACATGCAGAGAGAAGCTAAGTTTACTGTTATGTCACAGCCTGAGCCAGAGTACGAGATGGGTGCAATGCCTGCATACACTTCAGGTCGACGATCGCTAGCTTCAGAGGGAGAGACATCAGCAAGCTCAGCAATGGCTAGTTTGGAACAAGCGGACGGAATTTCCACCTCGCTGTCTGGGGGAAGGAGCGGAATCGTCTTTGACCTGGTAGATCCGCGGCCGACAATGCGCCTGCGTATCATTGAAGAGGTGCGGCCCATACGGATTAGCGCAACCATGCAGCTCGTCCCGTGGGGTTCAATGACTCGGTTGACTCCACTGAGAATGCCGCTCTCTAAAGCCCTTACTAAAGAACCGGAATTGAGCCAAAGCGAGCGAGAGGGTTCGGTTAGTAGTGCCCAGGTACGACCGGGAAGTTTAGCCCTGCCTGCTCAGAGCTACGAGGAGGATGACAGACTAGTTTGGGAGGCTTATCAGGAATACACGGCGCGGCACTACTCATATTGGCCTCGTACTTCACCCCCAATCCCAGAGGAGCTGGCCAGAATCGTGGCGCAGAAGACAAAGTGGTACCCAGCTCAGTGGAACCATCCGGAGAAGATTCAAAGAGCCTGAACCCACTTTTAAAAAGGTCTGGTCCAGGGCAAGCCCAGATTCGCTTATGGGAGCGAACAGCCTTCCGGACCATGAGAAGAAAGAATGCAGTGTCCCACTAACCTCGTGGGTACTGCAAAGTTGTAGTGTTATGCTTTGTATGCTTTATATAACCTGTTTTATGCTGCAGCGCATTTTTATGCATAATCCCTGCCTACAGGTGTGTTAGATTCCATTACACTGAGCCTACTACTAGGGGGAGACAACACATCCCATATATATAGTCCAGCTCAGGCCTAGTTAGGAGTGAGTCTTAGTTTTCAGTCCTCAGGGTTCAGTCT
Organism: Bufo bufo; assembly: GCF_905171765.1. Taxonomy (NCBI): domain Eukaryota; kingdom Metazoa; phylum Chordata; class Amphibia; order Anura; family Bufonidae; genus Bufo; species Bufo bufo. Next base: position 339,092,404 of record NC_053394.1, read on the forward strand.
TGAGTCTTCAGCCCTGAGCTGAAGTGGTCCACAACTAGTTTAGAACTCTGCTAAGAGTTAGTGGACATCAGCTAGAAGTTTAGCTTCAGAAAAGGATATTAATCCAGAAAGCACTAAAGAAACAGAGACCCAAAGGGTTACGGCCAGGGCCGTCTTTAACGCAGGGCAAAAGGGGCAGCTGCCTCGGGCCCAGTTGCTCCTGGGGGGCCCAAGGCAGCTCCCTGTCCTGTCCCGATCCTAATCCTATCCTTCACTATGCGAGCAGGAGCAGAGCAGCATGGCTCGCATAGTGAAGGACTTCTTGCTTATGTGACACTGACTGCTGCGCTAGTCTCACTCTCACCAACCAATGTCACCATAATAATGAGAAAGTGCGGGGGGGGGGCAGGCGGCTCGCGATGTCTGTGTAGTCAGTGCAGACAGATCCACATTATCATCAAGTAGATGTCAGCAGACAGCAGCGCAGCAGGGTCACCATCAGGGCAGTAACTGAGCCCTGTCAGGGACCCTGCTGGCTGCTGCAAAGAGGCAAAATAGGGGCCACTCACAGCTGCCCCATTGGGCAGCCCATATTAAAGTTTACTGACCCCAAGAGAAGGCAGCTACCCCTCCTCTCTGCAGTGTGATAGTCCGTGTGAGGAGGGGACGGGGACTCCTCCAGACCTTCAGTGGCTGCAGGAAAAGATGAGAGCTGGCCTGCAGAGACTTCACCTCAGGTAAAGTTAGTGCGCCTCATGTCACTGTGTGGTGCTGGAAGTTCAAGTATGAAGTCCCCTCACTGGCCCTGCTTCCTTCTTACATACAGCAGCAGGGGGATAAGTTACTGTAGGGGGCGGTCAGTCCTGAAGGTGCTGCCTATAACCTGTGTTCAAGTCCAATTCTGTGCTCCCCTGACCTTACAGAGCCCCTGCAACTCTAGTGTTCCCCTGTGTCCCTTGCCCCATCACAGATCCCTGCCCACCAACCATCTCACCCTCTGACATCTCCCCCTGCCCTCTGGAGTTTATATCAGCGCTGGAGCATTATAAGAGGAGCGGCTGATATCGGTCACATAGGATGTAATGTCTCTGGAAGTTATATCAGTACTGGAGCGTTATAAGAGGAGCGGCTGATATCGGTCACATAGGATTTAATGTCTCTGGAGGTATTTTTTCCCTGGCTGTGACGCTCTGGCTGTGATTGGACATCGCTACAGGGAGAAGGAGACGCAAATTGAGAAACCCTGGCGTCTGCTCCCTGTTCCGATGCTAGTAATTTGCATAACAGGTGTGATAATTAAACAGGGGCACAGCGGGCGAACGGAGCCGCGCCCAGGAATAATAGTAGGCTCTATTAGATCCCTGTTTGATGCCTACCTAACGTGCCACTTATTTTATAATGTCTGGACCCATAAAAGGTCCTCTTTAAATGGGTTAAAGGGTTTGTCTCACTTCAGTAAATGGCATTTATCATGCAGTTAATAAAAGGCACTTACTAATGTATTGTGATACTTTATATTGCCTCCTTTCCATCACATTATACACAGCACTTATCCGTGGTTATTACCATCATGTAATCCATCAGCGGTGGCCGTGCTTACACACTATAGGGAAAGGCTGGAAGTGCTCATAGGCGAACACCTTTACCTATAAAGTGCGAGCACGGCCACCGCTGCTGGATTACACGGTGGTAATAACCACGAATACGTGCTGTGTATAATGTGATGGAAAAGACATACAGACACAGAATGCACACTGAGTCTTTTTTTTTTTTTTTTTAGCCCCATTGAAGTGAATTGAACGGTACAGACATGGGGAAAAAAATAATAAGTTAGTGTTCAGGAGCCCTAAGGTGGGCCCCCAGAATCAGTTACACTGGTGGGCCCTAAGTACCCCAGTCCCACACTGCACAGAGGCACTGCAACGCTAGGGTGACCTGAGCCCCGGTCTCCTTCCTGCAGAGCGGTGCCCACTTCCAGCCTGAGCCCAGCTGCCCGGAGCACTGATCCTGAGCCACTGGAGTCTTCAGTATTGACAGTCATTCACTGTAAGCTATATTATATATATTACTTGTTTTATGTGAGTAAGGGTACTGGGTGGTTGGAGAAGGTGGGTGAGGGGGGGGGGGAGGAGTGGATGGAGGGGTTAGTAGTACAGTATCATCTGAATATTGTAAAAAAAAAAATACTATATATTTGTGTCAGAAGTTGTCCTTTTTAAATTTTTAGAATAATGATACAGCCATATTAGTTGATACTTTTGTGCTGATTCTTTTTTTCCCTCTATATTAAGGGACACTAGAGTCACCAGAACCACAACAGCTAAACGTAGTAGTTCTGGTGTCTATAGCATGTCTCTGCAAGCTTTTTAATGTAAACACTGCCTTTTCAGAAAAAAAGGCAGTATTTACATTTACTGCCAAGGAACACGTCTAGTGGTCACTCATCAGACGACCACTAGAGGTGCTTCCTAGTCCAGTGTTGTACAATTTGCAACACTGGCATTCACGCTAAACACTCCTCATAGAAATGCATTGCTTCAAAGCATCTCTATGAAGCCGCGCATGCGCAATAGCCTCCCAATGCTTCTCTATGGGAAAGCAGTGGGTTGGCTATGATATACTCACATACTGCACATTCCTGTGCATTGTATTGATGAGGTTGTATGTGTATTGTGGTGGAGGGTGTGATTGCCTGCTAGGGTGTGGGAAGGTGGGATCCAGGGGGCCCAGGTAAATTCTTGCCCAGGGTCCAATCAATATTAAAGACGGCCCTGGTTACGGCCATCGCTATACGCGCCTTAGGACCTTTGCAGCCTCCGGCAGCCTCACTAACCTGCACTGGGATAACAGGGACCAGTGTAGAAGTCCTCTACCAGTAAGGATAAAACTTATATCATTAATAGCCTCAGAGACAGACATCACACCTGTAAGCAGTGGACGTCTTGCAGCTTTACCTCTGTCCATCTTAAAGAGACTGTATTTCATATCTGGATGTACTAGAGACTGTTTTGTACTTGGATGTAACCGTTACCAGGAGAAACGTACAGTAAAAGTTATAAGCTGGATTGCACCATCCTTGTCTCAGTCTCCAATTCCTCAGTTAACACTACAGTAAATGGTTGTACCATCATAAAAGGTACTGGCGTCACGACTACAAGGGACCTTGCCATAGGCACATTAATACAGACCATTAAGGGCACCTCGAAACACCTTCTGGCCTGTGTCCCTTACACCAGCGCGTGCCCCAGAGAATTCCTGTGCCGTTCTCCTCATCACTTGTGCAGGCCTGCCCAGGGACGACATAACCGTGAGTAACCAGAACTGTATTTACCTCGGCACACCTAATGCTCACACCGTGACCTCACGTATAATTCCCTTGTCGGTCTGGCTCACTGCATTAAATAAATCTTGGCGTCACCACGAACAGGATTCAATCCTTTGTGCCTTTAATGAACTGTGTGAACAGGATTTGCAAACCCCTGCGCCATTATAGACTGCCTATTGTGAATGAGCCCCAACTGTTTGATTGCTTTTATTTGGCCAAAAGACTGTTTAGGCTGCTTAGAGACTGTCTGCATGTATTGCGCTACATTTCTACTACAAAACCGCATCTTTAAAACTGCAAAATTGTGGATTTTTCAAAAGTCAATAGCGCTGCTTGCTCTGTTTGAATGGACTGTTTTGCACTTAAAATGGCCTCCTAAATTACTTGTAATTGTTTGCTGCGCCATCACAGAGAGCCTGGCGGGAAAAATGTAAGTTACACCCTCTCTCAGAGCGGAAAAAGTTGGTGCCATGCCCCATATGCAAAAGAATAAGTAAGAGTGCCGCCTACCACTCTTATAGCGGTCCGGGGAGGCCGAGCTGTATGCAGAGTGTAGCACCGCCCATTTTGGCTGTAGATCGCGTTGAAGAGAGGTGCCGCGTAAGGGACTTGAGTGTGACAAACGCTCGCGGATCGCAAGATCTGCCATGCGAACTAGAGAGAGGAGAACAGTCGCAATTGCAAGCCAACCTCCAAGGGATAAACGCAAGTAAAGGCCCCGACCTTACTCCTCAGCGTGTGAAAGTCCTCCATCAGTAGCAGAGGGGACATTTAATAACAATTTTCCTCAATAGTATCTCCGGCCTGCACCGCGCGTCTTAAAGGGCCATACACCCGCAACGGTTGCCTATAGCAACCCTATTCAAAAATTGTATAAAGTTCAAATTTGGCCTGCAGCATTTAAATAAACTGTCATTGCCATGTCTGTTCAGAAGGAAGCCGCGCAGCCCAACCTCAGCGGATCCCCTGCAGCAGCCGCAGCTGGCTCCACTGCACAACCAGCCATTGCAGTCACCAGCATGATGCCACTAACGATGCCCTACTACTTTGGGGCCCCTTGGTTCCCCTGATACTCTGGGGAAGTTCACACCCTAAGAGACTTTAAGGAGAAATGTGTGCCTTGTTCAGGTTGTACCCTGTGTCCACAGAGCAGCAAATAGAAATACTCCTAGCGCAACTAGAAGGAGCCGCACTCCGGGAGGTGAAGTCCTGGCCCAGCTCTCAAAGGAGAACACTGGGACAGATCTTCGAGAGACTCTACACCACCTTCGAACCCAAGACCGTGTCAGAGGTCAAAATGAGGTTCTTCAGCACGAAACAAACCGGTGAGTCCCTCAGAGACTTTGCATTGTCTTTACAAGAAGCCCTTAGAGCTGTGGTTCAGGTAGACCCCCCTGCATGAGGCAGAGAACCAATACAAAATACTGAAAGAACAATTCATTGAAGATGTTAACACTGACAACCTAAAAAGCCAGTTGAGAATGTTAGCTGCACAACACCCAAGCGTCACCTTCCTGGACTTTAAAGAGCTAGCCATTAGCATTCTGGGAAAGAGTCCGCAGTCAGAGCCTGCTAAATTTGCTGAAACTCCTGTCCATTTGCCTGCTACCCCTTCCACATGTTGTCCGGTAGCCAGTCAGGCAGCTCAAACTCTGGTCCCTGGAGAAGGTGTGTCAAAAATTAGAACAGTGGAAGAAGCCTTTATTGTTGGAGGATGAAACATCGTTACCAAGAAAACACTTCACTCCTGACTACAAAGACATTTATCCCAGAGGCCCTGGCGGGCGCCCAGGTAACCACTTCAGCGCCCGCAGGCGACCTATTTGCACCTACTGTCATAAGTTAGGGCATATGGAACCAATGTGAGAGTTAACAGAGAAACCCTCGAGGCTAAGGACCGCCCCTCGGGAGGTAAACCAGTAGATTTACAAGAACCCAACTGGATGTCTAGATATGTAGGATCCCGTCCGGAAGTGACAATCTGAATTAACGGAGTTCCCTTTGTCGCCCTACTGGACACTGGGTCTCAGGTCACTACCATCCAACGGCCTGCATTTGATAAATACTAGGGCCAGAACCAACTTTCGCAATCACCAGAATCCTTGTTGGATCTTACAGCCAGCAACGAGAAACCCGTGTCCATACATGGTTATTGAGAGCCAAATCTACAAGTAGGAGAAACCACCCTACCTCAACAAGGTATTATTGTTGTGCAAGCCGGAGACCAAGGTAGCTCTTCAGTGATCCTAGGAATGAATGTCCTTAGAAATTGTTACACCGAAATGCTTAAGGCTTAAACCAAATACCGAGACACTCATATGGTGCCATACCGCCCTGGGAATTCGAGGTCAAGACTACCAAGCCATGGCAGAGCCCTTCGCGCTAGATGATCATCCTCTAGTCAGAGCTGCAAGGAGCTTAGTGACTGTTTCTGTCACGGATGATGTTGCAGATAGCTGGAAGTTATGAATAAACGTCCGACTGGCTTGATCCCAAACTAAGGAGCATATAGGTGACCCCTATAAAACCCTAAGAGCTCACCCTGACTGCTAAGCACATACAAGGGTCTCAGAGGTAGACGATTGTATGCCCACGTACCTAAGACTGTGTGACACCTGAAAACCCTATAATAGTGAGGGGACACGACCACCGGCTCCCTGCACTTCATACGGAGGGAGTCAGGGTCACCTAGAATCAAGCCAGCAAGTAAACACAATACATGAAAGGACTTATCTGAACAAGCAGCAGCAGAAGCCTCCAGCAGTGAACACTTCAATCCAGGAAGTAGTATAAACCGCAAAGTAAGGCAGTATGGGAGGGAATATAAAGGAAAGAGGATTAGTCTAAATAGGTGACACCTGGGAGAAGGAAATGAGATGAGAAAGTGAAACCAAAACAAAGAAAATCATGCAAGAGGGAGAGACGGACGTCTGTCAGACCTTCTCACAGAACTGGCGGTGACAGTACCCCTCCTTCTCAGGATGAGACCTATGGAAAGCCTTTATGAGACGAGTGGCCTTAATGTCCGCCACTGGGACCCACATCCTCTCCTCAGGACCATAACCCTCCCAATGAACAAGGTATTGGAGAGAACCGCGGATAATGCGAGAATCCACAATCCTAGAGACCTGGAATTCAAGATTACCATCAACAAAAATCGGAGGAGGAGGCAAAGAGGAGGGTACAGTGGGTTGGACATAAGGTCTTAATAGGGACCTGTGAAAAACATTATGGATCTTCCAAGTCTGAGGAAGATCAAGACGGAAGGCAACGAGATTGATGACGGACAAGATCTTGTAAGGCCCAATAAACTTAGGACCCAACTTCCAGGAGGGAACCTTCAGTTTGATATTCTTTGTAGACAACCACACTAGATCACCCACATTCAGGTCCGGACCAGACACACGTCTCTTATTCGCCACACGCTTATATCTCTCACTCATCCTCTTCAGATTACCCTGAATCTTTTGCCAAATAAATGACAAAGACGAGGAAAATCTCTCCTCATCAGGTAAACCAGAAGACCCCTCTCCAGAGAATGTCCCAAACTGTCAATGAAACCCATATGCACCAAAAAATGGTGACTTATCAGAGGACTCCTGGCGACGGTTATTTAAAGCAAACTCAGCAAGGGACAAAAAAGAATACCAATCCTCCTGATTCTCCGCCACAAAACAGCGCAGATATGTCTCCAGATTCAGATTGACGCGTTCGGTCTGACCATTCGACTGCGGGTGAAAAGCAGAAGAAAATGACAACTGAATCCCCAAGCGAGAACAGAAGGCCTTCCAGAATCTGGAAAAAAATTGCGTGCCCCTATCAGAAACAATGTCTGAAGGAATGCCATTCAATTTAACAATGTGATCAACAAACGCTTGCACTAACGTCTTAGCATTGGGTAACCCAGGAAAGGGAATGAAATGCGCCATTTTGCTAAAACGGTCCACTACCACCAGAATCACAGTCTTCCCCGAGGAACGAGGCAGGTCCGTAATGAAGTCCATGGACAGATGCGTCCAAGGACGGGAAGGAATGGGTAACGGGAGGAGAGAACCCGATGGCCGTGAATGAGGGACCTTGGCACGAGCGCAGGTCTCGCAGGCTGCCACAAAACCCTCAACCGTCTTACGAAGAGCCGGCCACCAGAATCTCCGAGCAATGAGATCTACTGTGGCTCTACTCCCCGGGTGCCCAGCAAGGACAGTATCGTGGTGCTCCTTAAAAACCTTGTGTCGTAAAGCGAGAGGCACAAACAACCTCCCAGGAGGACAAAGATCAGGAGCCTCTGCCTGGGCTGCCTGAACCTCTGCCTCCAAATCAGGATAAAGAGCAGAGATGACCACCCCTTCAGCCAAAATGGGACCCGGGTCTTCAAAGTTCCCCCCTCCCGGAAACCAACGTGACAGGGCATCCGCCTTCACATTTTTAACCCCAGGGCGGAATGTGACAACAAAATTAAACCTAGAAAAGAACAAAGACCATCTGGCCTGTCTCGGGTTCAGACGCTTGGCTGATTCCAAGTAGGCCAGATTCTTATGGTCGGTAAACACGGTAATAGGGTGTCTGGCTCCCTCTAGCCAATGGCGCCATTCCTCAAAAGCTAATTTGATGGCCAACAACTCCCTATCTCCCACATCGTAATTTCTCTCTGCGGAGGAGAGTTTCCTTGAGAAAAAGGCACACGGTCTCCATTTGGCAGGAGAGGGACCCTGAGATAAGACCGCACCCACACCCACCTCAGAAGCGTCCACCTCAACAATAAAAGGTAGAGAGACATCAGGTTGTACCAAAATGGGAGCGTAAGCAAAACTCTCTTTGATACTAGAAAAGGCCTTAAGCGCATCTACCGACCACGAGGAATAATCTACCCCCTTTTTAGTCATGTCAGTGAGTGGCTTAATAACAGAGGAATAATTCAAAATGAACTTTCTATAATAATTGGCAAAACCCAAAAACCGCATCAGCGCCTTCTGATTCTCAGGAAGCTCCCAATCAAGCACAGTGCGGACCTTTTCAGGGTCCATACGAAAACCAGAAGCGGAGAGAAGAAAACCAAGAAATTGAATCTCCGGAACTGCAAACACACATATTTCCAGTTTAGCGTACAATTTATTCTCCCGCAGAATGAGCAAGACCTGACGTAGGTGGTCCCTATGAGTTTTGAAATCAGGAGAAAAAATCAAAATGTCATCTAGATACACCAGTACAAATTTCCCCATTAAATGATAAAAAATGCTGTTCACAAAATGTTGGAAGATGGCCGGAGCATTCATCAAACTAAAGGGCATAACCAAATTCTCGAAATGACCCTCAGGGGTATTGAAGGCCGTCTTCTATTCGACCCCTTGCCTGACCCAGACTAGGTTGTATGCCCCTCTTAAATCCAACTTAGAAAAAACTTTAGCCCCAACAATCTGGTTAAACAGGTCCGGGATAAGAGGAAGCGGATATGGGTCACGAATTGTGATACGGTTAAGCTCCCTGAAATCCAGACAAGGTCTTAAAGAACCATCTTTTTTCTTAACAAAAAAAAAAACAGCGGCAACAGGTGACTTCGAGGGTCGGATGTGTCCCTTTCTCAGGCTCTCAGAGATATAAGTACGCATAGCGACTCTTTCAGGTTGGGAGAGATTGTATAAACGTGATTTTGGCAGCTTGGCGCCTGGGATGAGATTAATAGGGCAATCGTACTCCCGGTGAGGGGGCAGCTCCTGGACACCACTCTCGGAAAACACATCCGAAAATTCAGAGAGAAAAGATGGTACAGTCTTGGTAGAAACCTCTGAAAGAGACGCAGTGAGGCAATTCTCTCTGCAAAAGTCACTCCAACCATTTATTTGCCTTGCTTGCCAATCAATGGTGTGGTTATGTTTAGTGAGCCAGGGTAGCCCCAACACTAGAGGAGTAGGTAATCCGCTTAGGACGAAACATGACATATCCTCAACATGAGCATCACCCACAGTCAAACGGATATTGTGAACTATGCCCTTTAACGATCTTTGAGAAAGTGGAGCGGAATCGATAGCAAAAACAGGTATATCCTTTTCCAAAGTGCATACCTGGAAACCATGTGCTATAGAAAATTGATTATCAATGAGATTGACAGCTGCTCCACTATCTACAAAAATCTCACAAACAATGTTCTTGCTGTCTAGCGCCACCCTGGCAGGTAGGAGAGCACGGGAACTACAAGCAAATGGCAAACCTTCAATTTCCGCATCAACCTTGCCAATAGTAGCAAATGGAAAGTTTTTAGAGGGTTTTTTTCTTTTTGTTTATTTTTTATTACCCTCAGAAAACTCCATGAATCTCCTAGAGGGGCAAACATTAGCCAAATGATTTATACCCCCACAACAGAAACAAGCCCTCCTCTGAGAGCTAAATCCTCTACTATTAGAGGCAAGCAAACCCAGCTGCATGGCCTCCTGCTCAGAGGGGATTGAGAGAGACTGAGACCCCTGCGTACTGAATGAGACAGGCCCACTGTCCTTGGGCTGAATATGACAGAAAGGAGTGGTCTCTCCTCTCTCTCTAAGACGCCTGTCAATACGAACAGCTAGAGACATGGCAGACTCCAACGAGGCAGGTCTCTCATGAAAAGCAAATGCATCTTTCAATCCCTCCGAAAGACCATGGCAAAATTGACTTCGGAGTGCAGCATCGTTCCAACCAGTATCAGCTGCCCATTTCCGAAATTCAGAACAATATATCTCTGCGGACTGTTTACCCCGGCATAAAAGACGCAGTTTAGATTCAGCCAGAGCAATACGATCCGGGTCATCATATATCTGCCCCATGGCTACAAAAAATTCATCCACCGATCGGAGGGGCCGTGCCCCCACCGGCAGCGAAAAGGCCCAAGACTGAGCGTTATCCCTGAGCAGCGAGATGATGATCTCCACCCTCTGCTCCTCATCACCAGAGGAATGGGGAAGTAGGCGAAAATGGAGTTTGCAAGCCTCTCTAAAGCTATCAAAATTCTCACTACCCCCGGAGAACGTATCCGGAAGCGAGATCTTAGGCTCGGAACAAACTCCATGAACGCAAGCAGAACCGGTCACCTGAAACTGAGACACAGTTTTACGGAGATCTGCTACCTTCAGTGAAAGACCTTGCATGCGGTCAATCAAGGCTGAAACTGGATCCATGCTTTAGACGGTAATGGCGGTTTATAATGTCACGGATGATGTTGCAGATAGCTGGAAGTTATGAATAAACGTCCGACTGGCTTGATCCCAAACTAAGGAGCATATAGGTGACCCCTATAAAACCCTAAGAGCTCACCCTGACTGCTAAGCACATACAAGGGTCTCAGAGGTAGACGATTGTATGCCCACGTACCTAAGACTGTGTGACACCTGAAAACCCTATAATAGTGAGGGGACACGACCACCGGCTCCCTGCACTTCATACGGAGGGAGTCAGGGTCACCTAGAATCAAGCCAGCAAGTAAACACAATACATGAAAGGACTTATCTGAACAAGCAGCAGCAGAAGCCTCCAGCAGTGAACACTTCAATCCAGGAAGTAGTATAAACCGCAAAGTAAGGCAGTATGGGAGGGAATATAAAGGAAAGAGGATTAGTCTAAATAGGTGACACCTGGGAGAAGGAAATGAGATGAGAAAGTGAAACCAAAACAAAGAACATCATGCAAAAGGTAGAGAAGGACGTCTGTCAGACCTTCTCACAGAACTCGCGGTGACAGTTTCCCAAGGTAAAGTGTCTGTTCGTCTTCTAAACTTGAATGATCACCACGTTACCCTCACTAAACACTATCCTGTTGCTCAGTTATTGCAAATTTATTTTCAGGATATCATCAGCGTGTCTGCAATTAAAGTAGAACAATTTGCGCAGGGCTCCAGTACTCCCAAACATGCTCCGCCTGCATCTTGGTGGAAAGAACTCAACGTGGGAGACAGCTCTACTCCCAAAAAACTAATTGAAGGAGTTTTGGACATCGTGAAGGAACATCATCAAGCCTTCAGTAAGCACTCTACAGATTACGGGGAAGTCTGTGGAATCAAACGCACTATCCCTACCGGCTCTCACCCTCCAATAAAAGAAAGGTACCGGCCTATACTACCAACGATGTACAAACCGGATTCCTAAAAATTGGGACACTATACAAATCGTGAATAAAAACTGAATGCAATGATGTGGAGGTGCCAACTTCTAATATTTTATTCAGAATAGAACATAAATCACGGAACAAAAGTTTAAACTGAGAAAATGTACCATTTTAAGGGAAAAATATGTTGAATCAGAATTTCATGGTGTCAACAAATCCCCAAAAAGTTGGGACAAGGCTATTTTCACCACTGTGTGGCATCTCCCCTTCTTCTTACAACACTCAACAGACGTCTGGGGACCGAGGAGACCAGTTTCTCAAGTTTAGAAATAGGAATGCTCTCCCATTCTTGTCTAATACAGGCCTCTAACTGTTCAATAGTCTTGGGCCTTCTTTGTTGCACCTTTCTCTTTATGATGTGCCAAATGTTCTCTATAGGTGAAAGATCTGGACTGCAGACTGGCCATTTCAGTACCCGGATCCTTCTCCTACGCAGCCATGATGTTGTGATTGATGCAGAATGTGGTTTAGCATTATCTTGTTGAAAAATGCAGTGTCTTCCCTGAAAGAAATGACGTCTGGATGGGAGCATATGTTGTTCTAGAACCTGAATATATTTTTCTGCATTAATGGTGCCTTTCCAGACATGCAAGCTCCCATGCCACACGCACTCATGCAACCCCATACCATCAGAGATGCAGGCTTCTGAAGCGTTGATAACAACTTGGGTTGTCCTTGTCCTCTTTGGTCCTGATGACATGGCGTCCCAGATTTCCAAAAAGAACTTTGAATCGTGACTTGTCTGACCACAGAACAGTCTTCCATTTTGCCACACTCCATTTTAAATGATCCCTGGCCCAGTGAAAACGCCTGAGCTTGTGGATCTTGCTTAGAAATGGCTTCTTCTTTGCACAGTAGAGTTTCAGCTGGCAACGGCGGATGGCACGGTGGATTGGGTTCACTGACAATGGTTTCTGGAAGTATTCCTGAGCCCATTCTGTGATTTCCTTTACAGTAGCATTCCTGTTTGTGGTGCAGTGTCGTTTAAGGGCCCGGAGATCACAGGCATCCAGTATGGTTTTACGGCCTTGACCCTTACGCACAGAGATTGTTCCAGATTCTCTGAATCTTCGGATGATGTTATGCACAGTTGATGATGATAGATGCAAAGTCTTTGCAATTTTTCGCTGGGTAACACCTTTCTGATATTGCTCCACTATCTTTCTGCGCAACATTGTGGGAATTGGTGATCCTCTACCCATCTTGGCTTCTGAGAGACACTGCCACTCTGAGAAGCTCTTTTTATACCCAATCATGTTGCCAATTGACCTAATTAGTGTTAATTGGTCTTCCAGCTCTTCGTTATGCTCAAATTTACTTTTTCCAGCCTCTTATTGCTACTTGTCCCAACTTTTTGGGGATTTGTTGACACCGTGAAAATTGGAATCAACGTATTTTTCCTTTAAAATGATACATTTACTCGGATTAAACGTTTGATCTGTCATCTACGTTCTATTACAAATAAAATATTGACATTTGCCATCTTCACATCATTGCATTCAGTTTTTATTCACAATTTGTTTAGTGTCCCAACTTTTTTGGAATGCGGTTTGTACCAATCTGTGTGTAACAGTCCTACAGGCTCACCTGAGTCAGAGGACCGCTGGCTGGAGGTAGGAGTGGAGCCCAGTGGCAAGGACCGCAGGCAGGTAGTAAGCGTGGTCAGACAATCCGGATGGCAACGGTGGTAGCAGTTCAGTAGGTAGGGATAAGGCAGAAGAGTAGTCGGTAGGCAGGCGGTGGGTCAGGGCAGGCGGCAGTAAGCGTGGTCAGACAATCCGGATGGCAATGGTGGTAGCAGTTCAGTAGGTAGGGATAAGGCAGAAGAGTAGTCGGTAGGCAATTCCTGGTCAGCAGTGGACTTCCAGCAGTAGCAAGAGCAACAGATGAGGAGAAGCTTGATCAAGGCTCAGGAGCTCAATAATCAGCAAACTGGAGTGCAAGGGGCTGGACTATATAGGGAAGTACCAGGTGTGGGGAATCAAGGGTAATGAGCAAGGCTAGACAAGACTGAGGTTAACTAATAGGCTTCAGGGAGGAATGTCCAGAGAGGACGATAGCCTAGTAAGCAGGGCTACCGCCTGGGATGTGGCTGGTCATGGGTTCGAATCCTGACAGTACTCCCCCCCTTCCAAGGTGACCTCCGGGCACCGCAGGGGCAGGCTTACCGGGGTGCCGTTGGTGGAACTCTTTTACCAGTCTGGGGGCGTGGACATTTTCTTCTCGCTCCCAGGAGTTATCCTCAGGAGGGTAACCCTCCCACCCAATTAGGTATTGTAGTCTTCCCCGGTGGATCCTGGAGTCGAGAATCTTTGCGACAACGTATTCTTCTTCACCCTGTACCCTCACAGGTGGTGGAGGGGGCGAGTGGCGGCCTGTGAAGGTGTTCTCCACGTATGGCTTGAGGAGAGAGCAATGGAAGACAGGGTGCACCCTAATGGAGTCCGGGAGGTCGAGCCGGAACGTGACCTCGTTGATTTGTGCGGTGATCCGGAACGGACCCATGTATCTTTGGGCAAATTTTTTGGAGGGGACCTTCAATCTGAGGCTCCTGGTGGACAGCCACACCTTGTCTCCCACATGGAAGCCCGGGGTGGGTCTGCTCCCTGTTTAAAGCGCCTCTGGGCAAGCTGGAGGTTGTCTATAATGTTCTCTTGTGCCTCCTGTAGGGTTGTTAGGCGTTCGGCCACTGCTGGGAGGGTGGAGGCAACGGGTAGGTGGGGAATGAACACCGGGTGCGAGCCTGTGTTAGCAAAGAAGGGGCTGTGCTTGGTTGAGCTGTGCTCAGCATTGTTGTAGGCGAACTCGGCCGTGGGGAGATGATCAAGCCAGTCATCCTGCAGGTGGGAGCTGAAACAGCGTAGGTATTGCTCTAGGGTCTGATTAGTTCTCTCCGTCTGCCCGTTTGACTGAGGGTGGAAAGCAGAGGACAGGTTCACTTTAACCCCGAGCGCCAGGCAGAAGTTCTTCCAGAACTTTGAGGCAAATTGTACGCCTCGGTCGGAGACCACGTCGTCCGGGATCCCATGCAGCCTGAAGACCTCTCTGAGAATAAGATCGGCCGTCTGTTTGGCTGTGGGTAGGCCTTTGTAGGGGATGAAATGGGCCATCTTGGTGAGACGGTCGACCACGACCAGGATGGTGTTCATCCCTTTTGAAGGAGGAAGGTCTCCCACAAAGTCCATGGAGATCGAGCCCCAGGGGCGGGAGGGAATCGGGAGAGGTTGTAACAGACCCACGGGAGAGGAACGAGAAGTCTTATTGCGGGCACAGACCGTGCACGAGGAGATGTACCTCTTGATGTCCTCCTTGTATGTTGGCCACCAGAAGGAGCGGGAGAGAAGCTCCTGGGTCTTTCTTGTGCCAAAATGGCCGGCCACCTTGGAGTCATGGTTGAGTTTGAGCACTTCGAGCCGTGCGATTTCTGGTACATATAGTTGTAGGTCCTGATGAAACCAATGACCGTTCTTAAACGTAAGGCTGACATTGCCTGTGGGGTGGGAGAGGAAGGGGTCATTTTCATATCCTTCTTTGATTGTGCCCAGGAGTTCTTTAGAGTAGGTGGCCCCTACGACCCTTCTCTCGGGTAAGATGTTATTTTGGCCCTTGTTACTCTGTGAGGGCTCGGAAAACATTCTGGAGAGGGCGTCAGCCTTGCCGTTTTTTGATCCAGGGCGATAGGTGATGAGATAGTTGAAGCGGGAAAAGAATAGGCTCCATCTGGCCTGTCTGGCTGAGAGTCTCTTAGCGCTGCGGATGAACTCGAGGTTCTTGTGGTCAGTTAGTACGATTATGGGGTTGGTGGCTCCCTCCAGCAGGTGTCTCCACTCGGAGAAGGCATCCTTGATCGCCAGTAGTTCTTTGTTCCCGATGTCATAGTTCTTCTCGGAGGGGGACATCTGGCGGGAGAAATATGCGCACGGGTGTAATAGCATCCTCTCCCCTGTCCGTTGTGACAAAACTGCCCCCACTGCAGAGTCTGATGCATCCACTTCGACTGTAAATGGGAGCTCGGGGTTTGGGTGGATTAGGATTGGGGCAGAAGTGAAGAGGAGTTTCAACTTGGTGAAGGCGTCCTGGGCCTCGGGTGTCCAGGAGAAGGGGACTGCCTTCTTGGTGAGTTGGGTGATTGGTGCTATGACCTTGGAGAAGTTACGGATAAACTTCCGATAGAAGTTGGCGAAGCCAATGAATCTTTGTATCTCCTTCTCGTTTTTCGGAACGGGCCAGTTCATCACAGCTTGGACCTTCCCCGGGTCCATACTTAGGCCCGCTGGGGAGATGATGTATCCGAGGAACTGAGTGGTGGTTCGCTCAAACTCGCATTTCTCTAGCTTGATATAGAGAGAGTTCTGTCTGAGCCTCTGCAGTACCCTGCGGACGTGTTCGCGGTACTGCTCGAGGTCTTCAGAGAAGATCAAGATGTCGTCCAGGTAAACGACTACAAACAGATCCAGCATGTCCCTGAGGACGTCGTTAATGAAGTGCTGGAAGGTGGCGGGAGCATTGCAGAGTCCGAAAGGCATGACCAGGTACTCGAAATGACCATAACGTGTCCGGAAGGCGGTCTTCCATTCGTCCCCAGGGCGGATTCGGACGAGGTTGAAGGCCCCTCGAAGGTCGAGTTTGGTGAAGATCTTCGCTTCCCGGAGTCTCTCAAGGAGTTCGGAAATCAGTGGGAGCGGGTACCGGTTTTTTACGGTTATGTCATTAAGCTTTCTGTAGTCTATGCAGGGACGCAGGGAGGAGTCTTTTTTCTCTACGAAGAAAAAGGGGGCTCCTGCGGGGGAGGTGGAGGGCCGGATGAACCCCTTCCTCAGGTCCTCGTCCAGGTACTCTTTCAGAGCCTTGAGTTCAGGCTCTGAGAGGGAGTAGATACTGCCAAAGGGTATTTCGGCCCCGGGCAACAGTTCTATAGGGCAGTCGTAGGGTCGGTGTGGTGGCAGCTTGTCTGCGTTTTTCTTGTCGCAGACATCCTGGAACTCACTGTATTGAGGGGGTAGCAGATCCTTGACGGATAGCTTTGAGATGGTGGTGTCTTCGGGTGGAAGGACGGGTCTGTGGGAGCAATTTAGCGAGCAGAACTCGGACGGGAATCGTATGCAGCGGGTTTCCCAGTCCACCGAGGGGTTGTGGGTGGCCAACCAAGGGATGCCCAAGATCACCGGGAACTTCGGGGAAGCGATCAGCGAGAAGTGGATCTTTTCGCGGTGATCGGGTTCTTTGAGGAGTTGTAGTTCGGTGGTCTCGTGAGTGGCCGGCCCCGAGGAGAGTGGGGATCCGTCGACGGTTTCCAGGTCAACGGGGGCTGCCTTGATTGTCAGTGGAATGTTCTTTTCGCGAGCGAAGGTTAGGTCCATGAAGTTGCCTCCCGCCCCGGAGTCTAACATCGCTGAACAGGGGAGTTGTCGCCCCTCAATGTCGATGAGGATGGGAATGATGAAATGGGATCCATGAGCCGCCGTATTGTTATTTTCCGGGGCTGCTGACGGGGTTGGAGTCTGTGGTTGCTCCTTTAGTTCCGTGACGGCAATAGTCTTTCGGATCTTATGAGGACATTTGATGGCAAAATGACCCGGCTCCCCACAGTAGAGGCAGAGGTTTTCGGCCAGCCGTCTCTCCTTCTCAGCTGTAGATAGAGACCTATGTAGAGCGTCGACCTGCATAGGTTCAGTTGCTGATTGGGGGTCGCGCTGGGCGTTGGAAGAGAAGGAGTAAGTGGGTCTGTGGTCCGAGGACCAGAGTCTTTCTCTCTTCCTCTCGGAGAGTCTTTGATCTATCCGGATGCATAACTGAATGAAGTCATCCAGATCGTCCGGGGCCTCAACTCTGGCGAGTTCGTCCTTTATTAATTCTGACAGGCCTCGCCGGAATTGGCTCCTCTCTGCCGCTGGGTTCCAGGTGGTGTCCGTGACCCAACGGCGAAACTCGGCGGTGTATTTGGCGACGGAGCGTCTCCCTTGCCGCAGACCATGTAGTCGCGCCTCAGCTGTCGCACAGCGGTTGGGGTCGTCGAAGACTTGGCTCATGGCGGTGATGAAGTTGTTTAGGTCGTCCAGGAGCTGACTGTTAGTCTCCACGTAAGGTGATGCCCATGCTAATGCTTCTTCCGTCAGGAGATTGACCATGAATAGCACCTTCTTTTTCTCGGTGGTGAAGGGGGCCGGGTACATCTGAAAATAGATGCGGCATTGGTTTAGAAACCCCCGATACTGGCGTCTGTCGCCGCCGAATCTTGATGGGAGTGGCATGCGGCTGTCTGCGGCCGCGCCGCGTACGTCCTAGTGTTGCCTCTGTAGTTCAATAATCTCCCTTTGCTGGCTTTGGACTACGCCTTGGAGCTGGGCAAATTTCTCCTGATATGTAGTACCAAATTCTTGAAGTTCGGAGACCTGCTTACACAGAGTGGCCATTGCGGACTCCATAGTGTGGCTGATTATTCTGTAACAGTCCTACAGGCTCACCTGAGTCAGAGGACCGCTGGCTGGAGGTAGGAGTGGAGCCCAGTGGCAAGGACCGCAGGCAGGTAGTAAGCGTGGTCAGACAATCCGGATGGCAACGGTGGTAGCAGTTCAGTAGGTAGGGATAAGGCAGAAGAGTAGTCGGTAGGCAGGCGGTGGGTCAGGGCAGGCGGCAGTAAGCGTGGTCAGACAATCCGGATGGCAACGGTGGTAGCAGTTCAGTAGGTAGGGATAAGGCAGAAGAGTAGTCGGTAGGCAATTCCTGGTCAGCAGTGGACTTCCAGCAGTAGCAAGAGCAACAGATGAGAAGAAGCTTGATCAAGGCTCAGGAGCTCAATAATCAGCAAACTGGAGTGCAAGGGGCTGGACTATATAGGGAAGTACCAGGTGTGGGGAATCAAGGGTAATGAGCAAGGCTAGGCAAGACTGAGGTTAACTAATAGGCTTCAGGGAGGAATGTCCAGAGAGGACGGTAGCCTAGTAAGCAGGGCTACCGCCTGGGATGTGGCTGGTCACGGGTTCGAATCCCGACACTGTGAAACAAATGATCCGAGAGATGAAGGATTCCAATATTATCCAAGACAGCCATTGTCCATGGGCTGCACCACTTGTTCTTGTCCGGAAAAAGGATGGTAACATCAGGTTCTGTGTGGATTACAGAAAAATTTATCAAATCACCCACAAGGATGCCTATCCCTTACCCAGAATTGAAGAATCCCTGACAGCACTGAGGTCATCAGCCTATTTCTCTACCCTTGATCTGACCAGTGGATACTGGCAAGTACCCATGGCTCCTGAAGACCCCATGGGCCTATTCGAGTTTAATTACATCCCCTTTGGACTTTGCACCAGGAACATTTCAACGACTAATGAAAATGCTGTTTAGGCCATAGAAACTTTGAGACTGTCCGACTCTATCTGGACAATGTCATTATTTATTCCAAATCCTAGGAAGACCACTTGAAACACCTTGCAGAAGTCTTCCAAGTCCTCATTAAACATGGACTCAAGATCAAACCATCTAAGTGTTACCTGCTGAAGCCAGAAGTCAAGTACCTGGGACATGTTGTCAGTGCAGAAGGTGTTAAACCAGATCCGGAAAAGTTAGCTGCAGAAGTTTCCTTAGTTTTGCAGGGTACTACAGACTATGAAGACAGGGAAATTGCCTTCCAGCTCCTGAAAAAGAAGGTGACCCAACCACCTGTCTTGGGATATCCAGATTACCAACAGCCATTCCATTTCTACACTGATGCCAGACAGAAAGGCCTGGGAGCTGTTCTGTCCCAAATGCAAGAAGGACACGAAAGAGTGATTGCTTACGCTAGTACATCCCTGAAAGGAGCTGAAAAGAATGACCGGAACTACAGCTCTTTCAAATTAGAGTTCCTCGCACTTGTGTGGGCTGTCACCGAAAAATTTAAGGACTACCTTGGAGCAACTCCCTTCATAGCTTTCACCGATAACAACCCACTGGCACATCTCAATACAGCCAAGCTAGGTGCCTTAGAAAAAAGATGGGCCTCGCGTCTTGTGAACTACAACTTTACTGTAAAATACAGAACGGGCAAGTCCAACGAGAACGCGGATGCCTTATCTCGCCTGCCTACCAAGGAAGATCCTACTGCACACATAGATGTCTGGGAAGAAGTGGAGATGCCTGATTTCTTCAAAAATTTCGCCCAACAAGACATCCTCTCTGTCAAAAACAAAAGAGTCCTAAATCCCCATCTACAGAACAATCAAGAATCTTAAATTGAAAAGGAGAGATGATCAAACTTCAGTCAGAAAGTAGAGTAATCGGAGAACTACATGACTTCTTCACCAGTGGAAGAATACCTGAGAGAATCCCCAGAAGAAATGCAGACCCAGAACTGTTAAAGCTGTGGAGACACCGGAAACAACTCTTTCTGCAGAAGGGCCTACTATTGAGAAGAAGCCTGGATCCAGTTACCTATGACAGGGTATACCAAATCCTAATACCCCGCTGGGATGCAAGTATCATTCTCGAGATGTACCATGAAAAATCAATTCCTATGTTTACAATTCAACAGACTTTTTGCACTTTCCTTATTGTGTTGCACTAAAAAAGTTTTATATTTTAAAAGACTTGGTTGTACTTTGCCATGGACTTTATATTATGTTTGTGAGATCAACGCCCATATGTGTCACCAGCAAGTTCAGAAGAAACGCTGCCCCACATCCCATTTTGTGTTGTGATCCACATAATTTATGATGTTTTCATAATGTGTATTTCTATTATGTGTATTTTCATACTGTTTGTTGTATTTATATCTGTCTGCCCTGCCTGCATGCTTTCCCCTTTATATCTTTCAGGAAACTTCGTCAAGAATGTGTCGAGGCCGAAACATGTTAAACAAGGGGTGTATGCAGCGTCCCACTAGTGAACATGGGCACTGCAAAAGCTTATTATTACGTCATATGTTATATCATGCTGTATTTCATTCCTATGTGAAATCCCTGTTACCAGGCTGTCAGGTGCACTACACACATTGCACCACTAGATGGGGATAGCACCACAGTATATATAGCACAGTTCAGGCCTAGTTAGAGTGTTTAGAGTGTGGGTGTTGAAGAAGGAGATGGAGTGAGGAGCAAGGGGGAAGGAGAGGACCCCTCTCCTCTCAGCTCTCTCTTGGGCTCCATGGCCCAGAGGAGCCAATTCATGGAAAATAGGCAGAGGTGAAGTCTGTATTCTACCGTCTACTCTGTCAAGTGGATTTTACTTAGTTTATTGTGGAAAGACAAAGGAAGGACAATAGCCATTATTCTAGGCTCTATGCGCCTTTGTATCAAGGTGAAGGATTTATTAGCTTCCGGCAGCCTCACCATTATTTTAAGGACAGATAAGATATCTGTTGCATCACTTGTTTGTAGAAGATACTTGGACTACCTCTACTGAGACTGAAGCAAGGCAAAGAGCTGAATATAAGTGAGTACACAACTACCTACGATAGCCTTAGACATAGCCACATATACAGCCTGTTACTGGGATTCACCACATCCAACCTGCATGTTCATAAGAGACTGTTTTATAACTGGATGTAAATTGCTGTCAAGATCCTGGTTACAGTAAATTCTTAGTTGGATTCAACCCTGCCTCATTCTTCTATCTCCATACTACAACCACTCTCATCATTTTGCACCACCAAGGTGCTGGCGTCACATTACTTAAGTCAGGAGCCCAGCTGCACAAGCACTCAAAAACCCAATCACCATCAAGGGCACCTCGATCACCACCTGGCCGGTGTCCCCTGTGATAGAGTGTGCCCAGGAGACTCTAGTGCTGTTCTCCCCTTTACTGCACTGCTGGCCCAGGGAGGCATCTGCTAACCGTGAGTACCCGATGAACTGTTGTACCCTTCAGCCCACCGTGAACCTCACGTGTTCTCCCCTGCAGACCGGCACGTTGCACACTGCCACTATATTATGTATGGCGTTGTCCTTGGAAAGCTGCCGGGAGCCTGCATCGCTCACCAAAGCTCCAGTGAGCACAGCTGCTCCCTGAAACAGCTGATCGGCAGGGATTCAGGGACTCTGACCTCCTCTTATCCTGAGGATAAGTCATCATTATCTTTTCCAGGATAACCCCTTTAAATGAATAAAATACAAATAAAACTATACAACAATCTGCTCAGCTCCTCCTGCTCTATAACATACTGCCTGCAGATTGCTCTGTGTTTCATGGTGACAGGTGATAGGTCTAACTTTGCACGGGTAATGGTAACATTGAGAAGGTTTCCAGGTCCTCCTCCAAACTACGTGCGATGTGGAAAGCGTTTCTCCTAGTTATTCTAATAGAGTATTGTATAAGGTTTTGTTTTCCCACAGCATCAAATATTAACTGAGCAATTAAAGGTAAAGAGCACTCTGGTGCGTACAATCATTTATTGATCATTTCTAAGCACTTCTCCCGGGTGACACCAACTCATCAGCCTGAATTACAAGGAAGGCGGCCATAAAGACAAATCAGCTGGGAGCTAGAGAACAGGATGATACGTGTTAATAACTGGGCATCAGAACATATAACCTATTTGATTTGAACATAGGAATGTGATGGTATTGTAATACTGGGAGCTCTTCTGTTTCCAATGTGTGCAATGAAAACTGAGCAATTACTGTATTAGGTTAAGGCAATAGTCTGATAACAAAAATGCCAAAAAATACAGGGTTGAAGGGGTTATCCCATGAAAAGTATTACTACAATGAATAGGGCATTTCAAATGAAGAACTATTGCAATGTACATGAGATAAAAATATTGTTCATTTTTTATATGCATTATACTTGCCTTTCTGGTAGCACCCCTGCTGTTTATCCGTATGGTCCACCTTCTCCTGCATTCAGTGGTGGACTAACATGCTCAGTAGCTTCTCTGTTCCCTTCCCCGTACAGTGATCTCATAGTGATGCGGCTCATACATCTTTAGTTCATTCATCCCTAAGTCATAGAAATATGTAGCTATATCTATGTAGACAGAGGAGAAGGAAATGGGGGCATTATATACTATATTCGAAAGGTATAAATTAGAGAGGGCTCACCTACTAGTCAAGGATGGTATGGGTGCTCCTACAAAAGGATTCACCCAATCCTCTAAAAATATTGAACAAGAAGTATAAAGCAGTAGGGCACACCAACACCTGGGCTACACACGGAGAGTTTTGATATAACAATATATTTATTGTGACATATAAAACTATCTATTCCGACATATTAAAATACATAGCTAAAATGCATAAAATACATAAATACAATATATTTAGACGAAAAAATAAAGTAAAAAATTCTCTATATTTGACCAATGTGTCAGAGTCTCTCCAAAAGAATTTCCCAACTGATAAAGTTCAGATAATAGGGATAATAATTTATGGCTGATAAGGTGCTTCACGTGCTCGGCGCAGTATATTCCTACTGCAAAGTCACTATGATTGTAAATTCGCTGCCTATTTATAAAGATAAATTTTACTCACTGTTTGTAGCTGGAGTACTGCCGGTTTAATTATAACACTGGTGGCGTCCCACGAGTGATAAAGATGATTGTAGGTTGCGGTGTAATAGGAATTTCCACCGGGTCTGTGTGAATCTTGAATACGGGATCCTCGGTGATGTATAAAGCTGTGCTGTCCCAGAGGTCGCTTAGTAATGTCCTTTTGCTGCGCTATTTGGTTGTATCATGCAGGCTATGTGATTACCAAGTGCGTATCTCGTAGATAGCCGACAGATATCCAGCTTTCCTTTAAAAGATAAATTCTCACCGATCCCTTTTCTTTTGGTTCCTTTTCTTTAAGCGCTTTAAATCTTCTGATCCTGTGTCTTATTTCATGGGATTTCATTATATACTATATGTATATTTGGGCCATATGGGAGGGAATATTTTTTATGCAGAGAAGGTAGGGGTTAATAAGAGCTAATTGAAATGTATACTGGTGTTTGATGAGCTCCTGCCCACCTACACAAAGGTAGGAGTCCTCCAAATAAGTGAGTAAAAGTTTTACATTTGTGGGGTAACCCCTTTAAAGGGGTATATAAAATTTCCCATGCACTGCAATTCTAGTAACTCTATTGCAGGTGGCCTCACAATTATTAGCTGATATCTTCAATGTTAATGTGTCAGCAGATCACTATTTTGGGGGCACAATTGTAAAAATATAGTACCGACAATAATCACACATGCAAGCATAATCCACAGGGCTTATATCACTACAGTATGGTCTGCAGCATCGTTGACCAGCTGGTAGCTCACAAGGAGCATGTGTCTCCTGGGGAATGGCCAAATGCAGATACCTCCAGAGAATTGTAAATCCACAAATCACTGCTCCTAAGATTGCCATTGGCAAAAAGAGGCATAAAGCCTGAATTACAAGCAGTTTTTTTTTCTTCAAAGAGTGCTCTTGGTTGAGTACTGTTCTACAATATGAAGCCCTTCGATGGTGTGACAGACCTCCGCCAATCGATGCTTCCTAGTGCTCACCGATTACTTCCAAGCACTCCACTGGACACCATTAGCACTGTAGTCCCCACTTCCAGCTTGCCTGGGGTCTCGCTGTCCTCCACCTACCCTGGGCCCCAAGACCAGGATCCAGCTTTCAGTGGGTATAACAGTGTTGTAATCGAAGGGGAGTATAATACCGATAGCAATCCCCAGAGTAAATATAGCTGTTCCCCCCACACATGAGACGAGGCTCTATGTTGAGGGTAAAACAGGAACTGACTTTATTGAAGACCAACTCAGTATATATACAGTTCAAGAAGTCTAACAACATAATTCATTTTACCCTAAACAACATGCAAACAGACATCCCCCCCGCCCCCAGTATCTTAATGAATGAATAGGGAGAGAGGAGACATATGTGATGGGATTATCTCCTGAGTGTATCATAGGGTGATCTACTCACCTACACTGGAGTCGGCTACTCCTAGAATCAGCTATCTTAATCCCATCACTAACACAATCAGTGGGAGTCTCAGTGCAGAGTTAACCCTTATTGTGTTGTTGAATTCACACCCTGCACCTTTAATGGGCAATAGGAAATATGTGGCATATAAATTCCACACATAAATTAGGGTTCATAGTTCCTTGTAAACCCAAAAGTTGTGAGGGGGTTTTCCATAGTTCTGGGTCCATAGTCCGTAGGAAGGAGGCTAGCCCTCAGGCCTCTCCAGCAGCCCCAGCGACGATTCAGTCCGTCACATTTCTCCCCTCCCAACAGTAGACTAACCAGGTACCTGACCTCCTGTCGGTCGGTGCCTGAGTTAGTCGAGTAGCCTACCCATAAACAAACACTGGTCCTGTTGAACTCTGGGGCCTGGCTCTGTTCTGTATGTCCCCATCTGTTTAGTGGGTGTCTGCTACTCCTTGCTGCATTGTTGTTCTCTAGCTTGGAGCTGTGGTGGGCAGAGGCCAACTGCTCACTGCCCGGATGCCAGCTTTTCCAATGGGATGGGGTCAGTGGGTATTGCTGTCTCCTCCAATATCCCCAGGACCCAGTTGAGCAGCTGCTGCTGAGGAGTAGGACAGATTGTCCTCCCTCCTGATACTTCCAGCTGCAGTTGGGTATCTGGGCTGGCTGCCCAGCATCCCTGAAGGGCCGGTAGAGAGACCTCGGTCCCATCTCCACCTGCCAGTTGGGGTTCCATCCAGGACCAGTCTATGAGGTCCCTCTGTAATTGAGAAGAGGGACCAGCTGTCTCCTCTTCCGGTATTTCAGGCTGCTGCTGGGGAGAGAGACCGGTTGTCTCCTCTCTCTGTAGGGTAAGCAGCCGCTGGGAGGTCAGACCGACTGTCTCGACTCCCGGTAATGCTGCCTGGTGCTGGGTAGTGGGACCAACCATCTCCATTCTCAGTGATGCTTGTTGCTGCAGGGACGAGGGACCTACAATCTCCTCTCCCTGTGATGCTGACTGCCGCTGGGGAGAGAGACCGGTTGTCTGCTCTCCCAATAACATACTTGGCCGCTGGGGAGTAGGACAGAGGGAGTAGGACTGTGCCGGCTGCTCAGCATCACTGAATGGCTGGTAGAGAGACCTCGGTACCATCTCCACCTAACGACTGGGGGTCCTCCTAGGACCGGTCTATGAGGTCCCTTACCTCTGCAGCTGGTAGTGAAGCAGGGAATACCTCAGTCGGGTCTTCCCAGCTGTAGGGTTGTAGGTCTGGGACTGCCACCCAGCTCTCCTGCAGTGTATATTGGAGATGAATTGAGCTGAGGAGGTATTGGTAATCCTGCTCCAGCTCCCACTCCATTGTCACTAGAGATGCCAGGTCTTGTCTCACCTCTCTCGCTGTAGCCCAATCATGCATACCCTCCCTGTAGTCATAGATATCCCAGAACCGGAACTCTTCAGCATCTGCGAAGGCCTCAAACAACAGGCCAGGGCCATCGTACTCCTCACCCTCGGGCCTGTTGTGCTCAGACATCCAGGGGGAGTGCTGAATCGAGTACCACCAGAGTGCCTGGTAGGAAGGAGGCTAGCCCTCAGGCCTTCCCAGCAGCCCCAATGATGATTCAGTCCATCACAGATGGTCTCTCTAGCACTGAACTATGGACAGACAGACGGAACTTGTGAAGGTCACCAATCAGACGGAACTTGTGAAGGTCACCAATAGGAAGTCAAGCCAAAATTGATAGCAGGGCACAGTGGTTTTACAAAAGAGCTGGATCAAGTCCTGTCCTAAGACCGTTGGAGCGGGAGAAATCGGACATGCTCCACACTGTCTAGACTAGAACTCCCCCTCCTGGCAGGAAGCAGGACAAGCCCATTTCTACCAAAACAGTGTGCTTAACCCTGTCCCTGCCAACCATACTATCTCATGTTGGGTGCACATAGCATAACAATAGGAACAAAGTACAAACCAAACAATTTGCAGGTACCCCAAGGTCTGGGGTACTGCACATAGAAGGAAGTCACCTGATATCAAAATTGCTAATTTCATTGTCTTCCATATAGTACTCCAAAATGAGTAACATTAGTGGAAACTAGGAGCAGCCAATATTTAATTTTGCAGCTCAGCAAATTATGTTTTGTGATGCGAAACAAAAAAAAAAAAAACTTTTGCAAGGTGGCTTGGGAGAGTGAGAATGCTAAAAAAAAAACGCCTCATTTACCATATCAACTGGTCCCTGCTGTTCTAGTGCCACAGCTCCTGTCTCTACTGCTCCTGAATCCTGTGAGACCTCAGCAGTGACGTGTCATGAACTGCATGTGAACGAAGAGCATCAGTGGCACTGCTGGGGCTAGTAATTGTGCATGAAGATGACATGTCACACTTTCAGTCTAGAAGGGACTGGAAGCAGCGGAGACAGGTACAACAGCACTGGAATCGGGACCAAGTGAAAAGTTAAGTGGAGTTCTTTTCAACAGTCTCACCCTCCCCAGCTGCCCTGCAAAGGGTTTTTATTTTGGACTACCCCTTTAATTTACATAATTAGGATTTTTTTTTCCTCCATAAATAATATTTTGTTGTCTATTTTTCTATGTGTATTACAGGAAGATATCTACTCCAGCCTCTCATTCTCACACTTAGTTCCGCCTGTACCTGGCCGTAGGACAACATGCAACAGAAACTCTGACCCATCACTCTGTCTACAACAGACGATTAGTCACTTTAAACGACACCCCTTTTAAACCCCCACTCTAGACTCCGCTAGCCAAAAAATGCAATAGAAAAAAAGCAAAATAAAAAAGTTTAACTATCGACACTGAAAGTTGATCAACCAGAAATGTAACTTTGCCAGTTCACCCATATGAAAACCACATTCTCCAAGTTATGTTATACTATCTTAATAAAATACTGATCAGACACAGGCGTAATTATGCCCCCTCCAAACTCCCAATAAAAAATTATGTCCTTCCATAAAGCCCCATATAAATGTATGCCCTCCTCCTAAATAATAGCCCCATACCCCATAATCCACAGTATAAAACTATGATTTTTATATCGATTTGATCCCTTATTTAATATTGACCAATTCTCAATATTTACCTATCCTTGTTGCCACCATTGCCTGTTCTTGTGTGCTGCCTGGGCAGTCCCTTTGAAGCATGGGGAGACAGACTGATCCCCATTTCCCCATTTGTGCATGTGTCACGGCAGGTGAGGGAAGGGAAGCAAACAAAACACAACAAAATTACAGTTGTGGCCAAAAGTTTAGAGAATTACATAAATATTGGAAATTGGAAAAGTTGCTGCTTAAGTTTTTATAATAGCAATTTGCATATACTCCAGAATGTTATAAAGAGTGATCAAATGAATTGCATAGTCCTTCTTTGCCATGAAAATTAACTTAATCCTAAAAAAACCTTTCCACTGCATTTCATTGCTGTCATTAAAGGACCTGCTGAGATCATTTCAGTAATTGTCTTGTTAACTCAGGTGAGAATGTTAACGAGCACAAGGCTGGAGATCATTATGTCAGGCTGATTGGGTTAAAATGGCAGACTTGACATGTTAAAAGGAGGGTGATGCTTGAAATCATTGTTCTTCCATGGTGACCTGCAAAGAAACGCGTGCAGCCATCATTGCGTTGCATAAAATGGCTTCACAGGCAAGGATATCGTGGCTACTAAGATTGCACCTCAATCAACAATTTATAGGATCATCAAGAACTTCAAGGAAAGAGGTTTAATTCTTGTTAAGAAGGCTTCAGGGCGTCCAAGAAAGTCCAGCAAGCGCCAGGATCGTCTCCTAAAGAGGATTCAGCTGATGGAGTGCCACCAGTGCAGAGCTTGCTCAGGAATGGCAGCAGGCAGGTGTGAGCGCATCTGCACGCACAGTGAGGTGAAGACTTTTGGAAGATGGTCTGGTGTCAAGAAGGGCAGCAAAGAAGCCACTTATCTCCAAAAAAAACATCAGGGACAGATTGATCTTCTGCAGAAAGTATGGTGAATGGACTGCTAAGGACTGGGGCAAAGTCATATTCTCCGATGAAGCCTCTTTCCGATTGTTTGGGGCATCTGGAAAAAGGCTTGTCCGGAGAAGAAAAGGTGAGCGCTACCATCAGTCCTGTGTCATGCCAACAGTAAAGCATCCTGAGACCATTCATGTGTGGGGTTGCTTCTCATCCAAGGGAGTGGGCTCACTCACAATTTTGCCCAAAAACACAGCCATGAATAAAGAATGGTACCAAAACACCCTCCAACAGCAACTTCTTCCAACAATCCAACAACAGTTTGGTGAAGAATAATGCATTTTCCAGCACGATGGAGCACCGTGCCATAAGCCAAAAGTGATAACGTTGACATTTTGGGTCCATGGCCTGGAAACTCCCCAGATCTTAATCCCATTGAGAACTTGTGGTCAATCCTCAAGAGATGGGTGGACAAACAAAAACCCACTAATTCTGACAAACTCCAAGAAGTGATTATGAAAGAATGGGTTGCTATCAGTCAGGAATTGGCCCAGAAGTTGATTGAGAGCATGCCCAGTCGAATTGCAGAGGTCCTGAAAAAGAAGGGCCAACACTGCAAATACTGACGCTTTGCATAAATGTCATGTAATTGTCGATAAAAGCTTTTGAAACGTATGAAGTGCGTGTAATTATATTTCACTACATCACAGAAAAACTGAATCAAAGATCTAAAAGCTGTTTAGCAGCAAACTTTTTGAAAACTAATATTTGTGTCATTCTCAAAACTTTTGGCCTTGACTGTACACAAAAACAGCAGGCTAGGCCCCCCACAGTTAGGGAACAGTGAAAGGTCACCACCTGATAAGCCCTGAGCCTTTCCCTGGCTGCTACCAACATGAACAAATCTCGATGGTAGAAGTGTTCATGCACTCGAACCTAAGCCCTGCTGCAACTGATACAAACCCTCAGCTAGGGCGCAGGAGAAAAGACAACCAGTTCCTTGCACCAGATGAAGGAACCCGTGTCTACCTAAGGCCTAACCCGTACAAACAACAGAAGGGAAGGAAGGAGGACTTATCTGAAGATGAACTGGGAGCAAGAGATCCACAAAACACCAGCAGCGAACTACAGGAGAAACTATAAACCGCAAGGGCTAGTGAGAGGCAGGTATAAATAGCATCGATTCACTAACAAACTAATAAGCAGAACCTGTGAGGGGGTGGGATCCTGCCCAAAGCCACAACAAAGCAATCTGTCAGATAGAATCACGTGCAGCAAGTCTGACAGATCTTCTCAGATCACTCACAGGGCAGGGCGTGACAGCAGGTTTGTGTATGTTTGTGTGGTGCCTCCCTAGGCACTTGACCTCCAGTGTGTAATGACCGACGTCACGCACAGGGAGGAAAACAGGGAAAGCCCTGCCCAAGGGAGAGGGAAAGGTGGTGACCCCTAACTCACCTTGCAGCTGGCACCTGACTGCCCTGACGTCCCTAGACGGGTTCCTCACCCGTGCGGCGATCACGTGCCTAAACCCTGGCTTTCCCTAATATGAGCCCTGGATAGTGAACAGGCCGGTGGGATCGCTAGTCCACACCACTATCACTAAGAGGGAAACACCAGGGAGAGGACAGACAAAACATACAAACACATACACCCAGGTGGGCGACCACAATAAACCAAAAAGGTCCAACAGGGATCCGGAGGGTAGCATTCTGGACCAACTACCAGCGAACGCAGCAACACAGCTCCAGAAGGTCAGAATAGATGTCCAGGCAGGAAGCTCTATCTCTGGCAACCAGAGAAGTGTGAGAGAGGAATATAAGGAGGTCTGGGAGTGCTGGACAAGGAACAGCTGAGGAGAAGGAGCTACGGATCCCTGAGTGAGCCAAAAGGGTTTGCTAAGCAAACCCAGAAAGCTACCATAAGGAAAACAGCCCTATCTTAAATAGAGCGTGCAGCCAACCGCTGCGACTTCCTGACCCCGGGTATAACGGAGTCAGGCGTGGTCCTCGACACCCTCGTGACACAGTGTCTACAAAAAAATATATCCTTGCCCACCCTCACAATAATGCAGACAAATCTTACTCCCTGAGCAGTGTCAGTTCATTAAGTATAATACCAAATGAAAATCTTCGCAAGTTCATGATTTTGTTTCTCAACATTTAGTATACACTGCTCATAAAGGGAACACAAAAATAACACATCCTAGATCTGAATTAATTAAATATTCTTCTGAAATACTTTGTTCTTTACATAGTTGAATGTGCTGACAACAAAATCACACAAAAATAAAAAAATGGAAATCAAATGTTTCAACCCATGGAGGTCTGGATTTGGAGTCACACTCAAAATTTAAGTGGAAAAACACACTACAGGTTGATCCAACTTTGATGTAATGTCCTTAAAACAAGTCAAAATGAGGCTCAGTAGTGTGTGTGGCCTCCACGTGCCTGTATGACCTCCCTACAACGCCTGTGCATGCTCCTGATGAGGTGGCGGACGGTCTCCTGAGGGATCTCCTCCCAGACCTGGACTAAAGCATCTGCCAACTCCTGGACAGTCTGTGGTGCAACGTGACGTTGGTGGATAGAGCGAGACATGATGTCCCAGATGTGCTCAATTGGATTCAGGTCTGGGGAACGGGCGGGCCAGTCCATAGCATCAATGCCTTTGTCTTGCAGGAACTGCTGACACACTCCAGCCACATGAGGTCTAGCATTGTCTTGCATTAGGAGGAACCCAGGGCCAACCGCACCAGCATATGGTCTCACAAGGGGTCGGAGGATCTCATCTCGGTACCTAATGGCAGTCAGGCTACCTCTGGCGAGCATATGGAGGGCTGTTCGGCCCTCCAAAGAAATGCCACCCCACACCATTACTGACCCAATGCCAAACCGGTCATTCTGGAGGATGTTGCAGGCAGCAGAACATTCTCCACGGCGTCTCCAGACTCTGTCACGTCTGTCACATGTGCTCAGTGAACCTGCTTTCATCTGTGAAGAGCACAGGGCGCCAGTGGCGAATTTGCCAATCTTGGTGTTCTCTGGCAAATGCCAAACGTCCTGCACGGTGTTGGCTGTAAGCACAACCCCCACCTGTGGACGTCGGGCCCTCATATCACCCTCATGGAGTCTGTTTCTGACCATTTGAGCAGACACATGCACATTTGTGGCCTGCTGGAAGTCATTTTGCAGGGCTCTGGCAGTGCTCCTCCTGTTCCTCCTTGCACAAAGGCGGAGGTAGCGGTCCTGCTGCTGGGTTGTTGCCATCCTACGGCCTCCTTCACGTCTCCTGATGTACTGGCCTGTCTCCTGGTAGCGCCTCCATGCTCTGGACACTACACTGACAGACACAGCAAACCTTCTTGCCACAGCTCGCATTGATGTGCCATCCTGGATAAGCTGCACTACCTGAGCCACTTGTGTGGGTTGTAGACTCCATCTCATGCTACCACTAGAGTCAAATCACCACCAGCATTCAAAAGTGACCAAAACATCAGCCAGGAAGCATAGGAACTGAGAAGTGGCCTGTGGTTACCACCTGCAGAACCACTCCTTTATTGGGGGGGTCTTGCTAATTGCCTATAATTTCCACCTGTTGTCTATCCCATTTGCACAACAGCATGTGAAATTGATTGTCACTCAGTGTTGCTTCCTAAGTGGACAGTTTGATTTCACAGAAGTGGGATTGACTTGGAGTTACATTGTGTTGTTTAAGTGTTCCCTTTATTTTTTTTGAGCAGTGTATATTGAATCCATTTTCTTTTTTTTTATGTGACTCCCTGCCATCACTTAAGGTTGAATGTGGCCCATAAATGTGCAAAAGGTTGGAGCCCTCTGTTCTAGAGAGCGATTCCCACTGTATGTGCGCACTGAACTGTAATTTACGTCTCTCCCTTTCCTCCTCTATATCTCCTTATTCCATGGTGTGAACCTGTCACCGGTGTCAACTCTCATGCCCTTAGAAGGGGAATTATCACACTGTTAATTCCACATCAATGGCTTCTCACCATATTCTGTATGGTCTTTAAATGTGTCTGTTGATTTCACCAGCTCAGCTTTTCCATTACCTCCAGATAGCAGAGCTGACAAAGCTCTGGTCCTCAGGATCGTAACATGAAGTATTAACTTGCATGTATAATCAAGGACTGTCTAGATATTTGTAGAGCATTTCCCTCCAAAATAAAAAATAGTCAGTAAATGCAGTTCCTGCGTGGTCCTCGTGCAATACAAATACAGTTGCAAGAAAAAGTATGTGAACCCTTTGGAATGATATGGATTTCTGCACAAATTGGTCATAAAATGTGATCTGATATTCATCTAAGTCACAACAATAGACAATCACAGTCTGCTTAAACTAATAACACACAAAGAATTAAATGTTACCATGTTTTTATTGAACACAGCATGTAAACATTAACAGTGCAGGTGGAAAAAGTATGTGAACCCTTGGATTTAATAACTGGTTGAACCTCCTTTGGCAGCAATAACTTCAACCAAACGTTTCCTGTAGTTGCAGATCAGACGTGCACAACGGTCAGGAGTAATTCTTGACCATTCCTCTTTACAGAACTGTTTCAGTTCAGCAATATTCTTGGGATGTCTGGTGTGAATCGCTTTCTTGAGGTCATGCCACAGCATCTCAATCGGGTTGAGGTCCGGACTCTGACTGGGCCACTCCAGAAGACGTATTTTCTTCTGTTTAAGCCATTCTGTTGACTTGTGAATGTTTACATGGTGTGTTCAATAAAAACATGGTAACATTTAATTATTTGTGTGTTATTAGTTTAAGCAGACTGTGATTGTCTATTGTTGTGACTTAGATGAAGATCAGATCACATTTTATGACCAATTTGTGCAGAAATCCATATCATTCCAAAGGGTTCACATACTTTTTCTTGCAACTGTATAGACAGGAAGCACAGAGTCAGAGGTAGAACTATACATTTCTATGGGCACTATAGTACGGGACTGTATGAAGTGTGCATGAGGCCTAAAGACCGCACTATATAGTCTGTCTTCATTGTTAATTGTGCGGTCTTCATTTGTTAAATGAAAGGCAGCTGCTGGGTAATTGGCCATGTAGTTCTTGACTGCATCACGGCCACAACCTGACTGGATCACGACCATGCCGTCTGGTCATACCCTAACGTAAGAAGGCCAAATTTGGAGAGCAAAGTGCTGGTCTCAGGAAGACATACAACATACAAGATGAATGGAGTGAAGGCATCCAAAGAGGTCTATTCTTCCTTTTGAATTTGGCAGAAAAAGACTATGTGGTGCGGATGCCATATTGCAGAGATATTCTCCCTTACTTCTTTGCGTCCCTTTTACTTCTCTCAGCATTAAACATGGGACAAAAATGAACAGCCCCTAACATGTACATATGACGTATTTTTCACTTTACGGAGGACAGTAATGGTAAGATATGCACAGGGAAGCTTTAACCCCTTAAGGACACATGACGTATCGGTACGGCATGTTTCCCGAGTCCTTAAGGACACATGACGTACCGGTACGTCATGTGTTGTTCTGATCACTGCCGCCCGGCCGGCTGTGATCGGAACAAGGTGCCTGCTCAAATCATTGAGGAGGCACCTCGGCTAAATTTGCGGCGGGGTCCCGTGACCCCCCATGTCCGCGATTGCAACAAACCGCAGGTCAATTCAGACCTGCGGTTTGTTGCAATTTCTGCAGTTTCTGATCCCCGCGGTCCCTGACCACGGCGATCAGAAACTTTAGTGTGGCGAAAATATATATTTATCACCCCCCCTGCACCCCCGAATGATTTTAGCCCGGTGGGAGGTGCAGGGGGGGTTGCGGGCGGTGCGGGAGGCGGGCGGTGCGGGAGGCGAGATCGCGATCCCCCGCCCGCCTCCCATTGAATAATCGTTGGTGTACAGTGGGTATACCAGGGTGTCAGCACATTGCTGACACCCTGGTATAAACGGCTGACATCGGTGATGCGATGTCAGCCGTTTAACCCTTTCCATACTGCGGTCCGTACGGACCGCTGTATGGAAAAGGTTAACAGCTCAGGGAGCTCCCTCCCTCTCTGATCGGGGGGCTGCTGTGCCTTTGCAGCCCCCCGATGGGAGAGGGAGAGAGCTCCCAGACAGCCCCCCGCCAGCCCCGTCCTCACCCTTCCCCGTCTGCGAAGTTCTGACCAGTACTGAGCAGACGGGGAAGGTTCCCATGGCAACAGGACGCCTTCTCAGGTGTCCTGCTGTCCATGGTGCTGAACAGATCTGTGCTGAAGGCATAGATCTGTTCAGTGTAAGTAAAATACAGTGCAGTACCCTATATAGAGTACTGTACTGTATTATACAGACATCAGACCCACTGGATCTTCAAGAACCAAGTGGGTCTGGGTAAAAAAAAAAGTGAAAAAAAGTGAAAAAAATGTAAAAATCAAAAAACACATTTATCACTGTTTAAAAAATAAAATAAATACAATTCCCTACACATGTTTAGTATCGCCACGTCCGTAACAACCTGATCTATAAAACGGTCATGTTACTTTACCCGAACGGTGAACGCCATAAAAATAAAAAATAAAAAACTATGATGAAATTGAAATTTTGCCCACCTTACTTCCCAAAAAAAGGTAATAAAAGTGATCAAAAAAGTCGCATGTACGCCAAAATTGTAACAATCAAACCGTCATCTCCTCCCGCAAAAAATGAGACCCTACTTAAGATAATCGCCCAAAAACTGAAAAAACTATGGCTCTTAGACTATGGAAACACTAAAACATAATTTTTTTTGTTTCAAAAATGAAATCATTGTGTAAAACTTACATAAATTAAAAAAAGTATACATTTAAGGTTTTGCTGCGTCCGTATCGACCGACTCTATAAAAATATCACATGACCTAACCCCTCAGGTGACCACCGTAAAAAAATAAAAATAAAAACGGTGTAAAAAAAGTCATTTTTTGTCATCTTATGTCACAAAAAGTGTAATAGCAAGCGATCAAAAAGTGATATGCACCCCAAAATAGTGCATATCAAACCATCATCTCATCCCGCAAAAAATGAGACCCTACTTAAGATAATCGCCCAAAAACTGAAAAAACTATGTCTCTTAGACTATGGAGACACAAAAACTTTTTTTTTTGTTTTAAAAATGAAATCATTGGGTAAAACTTACATAAATTAAAAAAAATTGTATACATATTAGGTATCGCCGCGTCCGTGACAACCTGCTCTATAAAATTACCACATGATCTAACCTGTCAGATGAATGTTGTAAATAACAAAAAAAAACGGTGCCAAAAAAGCTATTTCTTGTTACCTTGCCGCACAAAAAGTGTAATATAGAGCAACCAAAAATCATATGTACCCTAAACTAGTACCAACAAAACTGCCACCCTATCCTGTAGTTTCTAAAATGGGGTCACTTTTTTGGAGTTTCTACTCTAGGGGTGCATTAGGGGGGCTTCAAATGGGACATGGTTTAAAAAAAAACAGTCCAGCAAAACCTGCCTTCCAAAAACCGTATGGCATTCCTTTCCTTCTGCGCCCTGCCGTGTGCCCGTACAGCAGTTTACGACCACATATGGGGTGTTTCTGTAAACTACAGAATCAGGGCCATAAATAAAGAGTTTTGTTTGGCTGTTAACCCTTGCTTTGTAACTGGAAAAAAAATATTAAAATGGAAAATCTGCCAAAAAAGTGAAATTTTGAAATTGTATCTCTATTTTCCATTAAATCTTGTGTAACACCTAAAGGGTTAACGACGTTTGTAAAATCAGTTTTGAATACCTTGAGGGGTGTAGTTTCTTAGATGGGGTCACTTTTATGGAGTTTCTACTCTAGGGGTGCATCAGGGGGCTTCAAATGGGACATGGTGTCAAAAAAACAGTCCAGCAAAATCTGCCTTCCAAAAACCAAACGGCGCACCTTTCACTCTATGCCCCGCTGTGTGGCCGTACAGTATTTTACGGTCACATATTGTGTGTTTCTGTAAACGGCAGAGTCAGGGCAATAAAGATACCGTCTTGTTTGGCTGTTAACCCTTGCTTTGTTAGTGGAAAAAATGGGTTAAAATGGAAAATTAGGCAAAAAAATGAAATTCTCAAATTTTATCCCCATTTGCCAATAACTCTTGTGCAACACCTAAAGGCTTAACGAAGTTTATCTAATCAGTTTTGAATACCTTGAGGTGTGTAGTTTATATAATGGGGTCATTTTTGGGTGGTTTCTATTATGTAAGCCTCGCAAAGTGACTTCAGATCTGTAGTGGTTCCTAAAAATTGGGTTTTTGTAAATTTCTGAAAAATTTCAAGATTTGCTTCTAAACTTCTAAGCCTTCTAATCCCCAAAAAATAAAATATCATTCCCAAAATAATTCAAACATGAAGTACACATATGGGGAATGGTAAGTCATCACAATTTTTGGGGGTAAGTCAAAGCGTTTTAAAGTTTTCACCACTTAAAGTGACACTGGTCAGATTTGCAAAAAATGGCCTGGTCCTTAAGGTGAAATAAGGCTGTGTCCTTAAGGAGTTAAAAAAGCAAATTTTTGGCGGGCTGATTGAGGAGTGGGGGAGGGGGAGGGGAGGTACACAGGTATGTTTTACATAATTAACTAAGTCTAATGACAAAAACCTTCTTCAAAACTGTCAACACTAATAGTTACATTCATTATACCAGCTTCCACCACAAAAAATGGCTTAAAAATGGCTTAAAAATATACCATACAGCCAGTATAAACGGATCAGGTGAAACTGTACCAATCATAAGGATTTTGTCACACAATCAAAGATATTAGAAAAAAGATTTAACAAAAAACAATACCCCAACAATATCATACAAGACGAGTATAAAAAGAGCTTGCAATTAACACAAACAGAATGCCTAGAACCGAGCAAAAAAGAACAAAAAGCCCCGAAAGATATCCACTTTATCACACAATTCAGCACATCAAACTCCGTCATTCTACAAGTTCTACAAAATATTGGCACATTTTACTACAAGACGTACACCTTAAAAAATATCTCCCGATTAAACCTAAAATTACTTAGAGACACGCCCCCACCATCAGAAATTTATTGGCGCCAAGCAAACCCAAGCACCACCAGAAGGGACATGCTCCCAAATGCAACACTCCTCGTTGTCTCTGCTGCTTCACTATCACACACAACAAGGCAACCTTTTCCTCAAATACCAACAAAACCTCCTTTGACATCAGACATCACCTGTCTTGTCAATCCTCATACGTGATCTATATGATTGAATGCGAATGCGGCCTCCAACATGTAGGGCGTACAACCCAGGAACTACATTGCCGTCTGAATCAACATCGACACAACATACAAAAACTCTACGCAAAACACAGCCTTTCAAGGCAATGTGCCAAAACTCCGGAAAAAGAAAGACATACTATCAAGATCACCCCGATAGATTTTATACCGCCCAACCCATACAACATATTTGATCTTATTCAGAAGTGGGAGATCTATAGGATCTACCAGCTAAACAAACTCACCCCGCATGGTCTTAACAAAAAAAAAAGAGATTATAATATAGAAACTATAGAACCAATAATATGGAGTGGATAGAAACTTATAATATAAACATAAATAATATAAATACTATGAAACTAATAAGGCTAGGATGATGTGTATATGTATACTTGGATGTATATATATATATATATATATTGCCTAATTCCTTACCTACTACCCAATTACTACAATCCAACACACGGTTTAATATGGATTTAATGGAATATCTAAGCAATCCATATCGAGGGATTCATATATCCAAGTAAGGAGGCACAAGAGTCCGTGGATATGCGGTACCACTAGCCAATCCACGAGTATTGATGTGTGTACTTTCTTCATGTACATATCCGGTTTACTTTCTATTGTATTGTAGAATTTTAGTTTATTTGATTTTAGTTCATTTTATCTGCAGTGTACCTTTATCACCACCTGTGTACCCCCCGCCCTCCACCACTCCTCAATCAGCCCGCCAAAAATTTGCTTTTTTAAAGCTTGCCTCTGCATGTCTTACCATTACTGTCCTGATGAAGGGGACGCTCTGTCCCAGAAACGCATTGAAAAACCTTGTGAATAAAGATTAGCATGAATCTATGGCATCACTCCTGATGTTCCTTTAATCCATATCCTGGCAGCGCCTACAGTGAACCAAAAATATTTTTTTACAGTTACCTGTCGAGCCTGTTGTTTGACTTGGAGCTACACAGAGGACCACAGCTGCAGCCAAGGATAAAACCGCCTACTGGTCGGGATCATAATTAACCAGAAAAGATATTCACAGCCGTTGTGACTCTTCACAACGCGATCTGGTAAGCACATAGCACATTTGTGTTTTATTAAAAAACACAGTTTAATAACTGATACTGCACATGTGGCGCTCCCTTCTCCCTATTTGTATCTTCACGTAATTTTCGCTTTATAAGAAGCACCGATGATAAGACGCACCCCAGGTTTAAGAGGAGGAAAATAAGAAAAAAAAATGTTTTCATCAGACCTCATATCAGATCAGACCCCCATAAATATCAGATCCTCAGATCAGACCCCCATAAATATCAGGACATCAGATCAGGCCCCCATAAATATCAGGACATCAGATCAGACCCCCATAAATATCAGGACATCAAATCAGGCCCCCATAAATATCAGGATATCAGATCAGGCCCCCATAAATATCAGGACATCAGATCAGGCCTCCATATCAGGACATCACATCTGCCCCCCTTATCAGAATATCACATCAGCCCTCCATGTCAGAACCCCATCAGACCTCAGATCAGCCCACAATATCTTACCCTCATAAGACCTCAGAATAGCCCACATTGTCAGACCCCCATCAGACCTCAGATCAGCCTTCAGTGTTAGACCCCTATAAGACCTCAGATCAGCCCACAATGTCAAACTCCCATGAGACCTCAGATCATCCCTCAATGTTAGACCACATCAGACCTCAGATCAGATTAAAATAAAAACCTCTTCTTACCTATCCTGCACGGCGGTTCCTCTTCACCTCCGGCAGAAGATGCGATCTACTGTCTTCCTGGCCTGTGCTGCTCTGTCACCTGACTGCGTTCAGCATCAGGTCATAGTGCACGCACTAGGTCCTGATGCTGTACGCGGTCAGGACAGTGAAGCCCCGGCCCCAGCAAGGAAGACCTGGGAGGGTGAGTACTACAAGCGTTTGCGGCGCTTCGCTCAAAACTCCCAGCACTTTTGGGGGGAAAAAAAGTGTGACTTATAAAGCGAAAAATACGGTATGTTAAACGTATGCCTCAGATGGCATCTGTCACCATAGGGTTTCTCTGTAAAAAAAAAATGTTTAATGTACGGTACTGTATACATTTATTTTGCTGAAGTCTGCAGGATGGAAGAGTGTAGTGTACTGTGCATTTGCATCCTTTTTCTCAACTTATATCTATAGGGCTTTTCACATTCTGATATTACACTACATCTAACAAACACTACACCTTCCCTTCCTGCAAAATCCAGCAAAAAGAAAAAAAAACATACGGTAACAGACGTGTTTTTTTACAATGTAACCCTGCAGTGAAGGATGCCACTTTATGCCATCATCAGAGGCATCCATTTAATGTATATGTCATGTGTGGAATTTAAACATGAGATAAAAACATCATGTGAACACAGTCTTAAAGGCTATGTACACTTTCTAGGGTAATTTTTTTTATGATTGCATTTTATTCATTTTGGGCTTAAAATCATTTCTTCAATTGGCCTTTAATAAAAATATTGAGCCACTCTGTCAAAAAGGGTTAACTCTTTGTCTAGTGGCACAATGACAGTGTGGAGGGGGCAGCAGCATCAGGAGGCCACAGAGTGGCACAATAACAGAGTGTAGAGGTAGCGGCAGCAGCAGCATCAGGAGGAGGCCACAGGGTGGCAAAGACCCTCTATCATCCCACTCAGACAACAAAAGAGAAGAAAAAAAAAAAAGACCAAGGAAAAAAGAGGATAGAGGAAAAGAAAAAGAAATAGAAGTCATAGGAGTGGAAACATAAAATTAGGGACAAAAAGGATTAAGGCCTCCAGGCCTCCCATATCTTAGTCCACTTCTCCTGACTACAAACCGGATTCCAAAAAAGTTGGGACACTAAACAAATTGTGAATAAAAACTGAATGCAATGATGTGAAGATGGGAAATGTCAATATTTTATTTGTAATAGAACGTAGATGACAGATTAAACACTTGTATCATTTTAAAGGAAAAATACGTTGATTCTAATTTTCACGGTGTCAACAAATCCCCAAAAAGTTGGGACAAGTAGCAATAAGAGGCTGGAAAAAGTAAATTTGAGCATAACGAAGAGCTGGAAGACCAATTAACACTAATTAGGTCAATTGGCAACATGATTGGGTATAAAAAGAGCTTCTCAGAGTGGCAGTGTTTCTCAGAAGCCAAGATGGGTAGAGGATCACCAATTCCCACAATGTTGCGCAGAAAGATAGTGGAGCAATATAAGAAAGGTGTCACCCAGCGAAAAATTGCAAAGACTTTGCATCTATCATCATCAACTGTGCATAACATCATCCGAAGATTCAGAGAATCTGGAACAATCTCTGTGCATAAGGGTCAAGGCCGTAAAACCATACTGGATGCCTGTGATCTTCGGGCCCTTAAACGACACTGCACCACAAACAGGAATGCTACTGTAAAGGAAATCACAGAATGGGCTCAGGAATACTTCCAGAAACCATTGTCAGTGAACACAATCCACCGTGCCATCCGCCGTTGCCAGCTGAAACTCTACAGTGCAAAGAAGAAGCCATTTCTAAGCAAGATCCACAAGCTCAGGCGTTTTCACTGGGCCAGGGATCATTTAAAATGGAGTGTGGCAAAATGGAAGACTGTTCTGTGGTCAGACGAGTCACGATTCGAAGTTCTTTTTGGAAATCTGGGACGCCATGTCATCCGGACCAAAGAGGACAAGGACAACCCAAGTTGTTATCAACGCTCAGTTCAGAAGCCTGCATCTCTGATGGTATGGGGTTGCATGAGTGCGTGTGGCATGGGCAGCTTGCATGTCTGGAAAGGCACCATCAATGCAGAAAAATATATTCAGGTTCTAGAACAACATATGCTCCCATACAGACGTCATCTCTTTCAGGGAAGACCCTGCATTTTTCAACAAGACGACCACATTCTGCATCAATCACAACATCATGGCTGCGTAGGAGAAGGATCCGGGTACTAAAATGGCCAGTCTGCAGTCCAGATCTTTCACCTATAGAGAACATTTGGCGCATCATAAAGAGGAAGGTGCAACAAAGAAGGCCCAAGACGATTGAACAGTTAGAGGCCTGTATTAGACAAGAATGGGAGAGCATTCCTATTTCTAAACTTGAGAAACTGGTCTCCTCGGTCCCCAGACGTCTGTTGAGTGTTGTAAGAAGAAGGGGAGATGCCACACAGTGGTGAAAATGGCCTTGTCCCAACTTTTTGGGGATTTGTTGACACCATGAAATTCTGATTCAACATATTTTTCCCTTAAAATGGTACATTTTCTCAGTTTAAACTTTTGTTCCATTATTTATGTTCTATTCTGAATAAAATATTAGAAGTTGGCACCTCCACATCAGTGCATTCAGTTTTTATTCACGATTTGTATAGTGTCCCAACTTTTTTGGAATCCGGTTTGCATTTTTTTTGTCTGTATAGGACATTCTCATAGTTTTTAACCCTATTAACCAGATTTATCCATATACTCAAATTCCTTATCACATGCAATAGCTTATATTAGAATTAGAGAAAGCTGCCAATTTCATATTCTCGTTTGAGCCCCTTAGGTTCAAGGGTTTGCAGGCGGTGGATCCAGAGTGCTTCCCTATTCATTAGTATGCGGGATAGATCCCCGCCTATTCTAGGGACTGTAACTTGTTCCACCACCTGGAAATGTAAGTGGGCAATGGAGTGTCGCTTAGCTGCAAAATGTGCAGGGATGGGTAAATGGTTGTTCTGACAACGGATATTGGATTTGTGTTGGCATATCCTATGTTTGGGGTTTAGACCTTCCTTAATGACACAGTCGGGATAGCCTCTGTTTAGAAAACGGGTGGACATTTCATTCAGTCGCAATTCTTTGGTATTGGTATTATCTACAATTCTGGAAATCCTTTGATATTGAGATCGTGGGAGTGACTTCTTCATACTAGTGGGGTGGAAGCTAGAATGATGTAGCAAGCTATTACGGTCCGTTGGTTTTGTATACAGGTCGGTATACAGAGTACTATTTGGATCTTTGCAAACAATGGTGTCTAAGAAGTTAATCGATGTACTGCTGTGGTGCAGGGTAAATTGTAATTCAGGCCAGATGGAATTGATGGAGGTAGAGAAGTCATGTAGGGATTCTATTGTGCCTTTCCATATACAGAAGACATCGTCAATATATCTTTTCCAAATAAGGGCATGTTGTTTGAAATTGGGGTTGGTGTATATGTAATCCTCTTCAAAGTTGGCCATATAACAATTTGCGTAGGGCGGCGCCACGTGCGCCCCCATCGCGGTTCCCTGTTTCTAAATGTAAAAGAAGTCTTGGAACAGAAAATAGTTCTTTGTAAGAACTAACTGAAGGAGATCCAGGCATAGTGAGGGGATTTTAGGATTTGTGTTAGTATTCTCTAGTAATCTAGTAGTGGCAGAGAGGCACTTAGTATGTGTGATGGAGGTGTACAAGCTTACTATATCAAGGGTAACTAAGATGGAGTCAGGTTGTACCTGTTTAGTATCCCTGATGAGTTGTAGAAAGGTGGATGTGTCCAAAAGAAAAGATTTGGTGGTTTTGACCTTGGGTGTTAAGATTTTTTCCAAAAACATAGATATTGGAGATAGGATGGAATCTGATGACGAGACAATTGGACGTCCCGGGGGTTTATCAAGGCGTTTGTGTACTTTTGGTATGGTATATAGCACTGGGGTAATTGGATGAAGTTTGATAAGGTAAGTGAATGTATCTTGGTCAATGGTACCCTTGTCTAGATGAATTATCAAGACCTGTTTTATTTCTTCTCTAATTGTCGGGGTTGGGTCTCTAGTTAGGCGTTCATAGACATTGCTGTCACTGAGTTGATTGTTGATCTCCTCAAGATAGTCCCTTTTGTCCATAACTACCAATGCCCCGCCTTTGTCAGCCGGCATTATAGTTAAGTCCTTATCCCTTTGGGTTAACCCATCACGGGTTAAGTTGGATTGACATGAGAATTTTTCCATGTGGGATTGTAAGAGCTTTTGGACTTTAGGCCCAAGTCTTTTGAGGAAATTAACGCTTTCTCCTCATCCATATTGACATTATGAAGAGGAGACCGCTTGTCTTCCTTACTGAAGTGGACCTTAAGGCGTAGGTTTCTGAAAAACCTTTGGAGGTCCAGTTCCGTCTGGAAGGTATCGAACTTGTATGACGGACAGAAGTAGAGACCCTTCTTCAGAACCTGAACTTGTGTTGGTGTCAATGTTTTTGAAGATATGTTGATGACCAGTGATGGTGAAGTGGTGTCCGTTACCTGTGATCTGGTTGTCCTCCCAGTATTGGTTTCTGAATTGTCTTGTCTTCCTCTGCAGCCTCGATTCCTTCTGGCTCCAAGGAAGAGTGGTGGGGGATTCTCTTGTCTGTAGTGGCTTTCTCGGCTGGAGTAGGAAGAATCAGAAGAGGAGGGATAATCTCTTGGATATTCCAAAGGTCGAGGGTAGTTGTTTTGCCACCTATAAACTCTGTTGACACGATAGTCCTCAGCATCCCTCTGGAATTTCTTTATTTTTATATTTTCTATATCACGCTTGTGGGTGGCAGTTGTGTTAGAAAGCTTTTCTTTAAATGTATTATACTCCGTTGTTGGAAGTGTAGATTGTAGCTGTTGTTCCGCAACCCTTATTTGTTCCTCCATCTTCTGTATGCTGTTCTGTAGAGAAGAGATTGTCAGAGTCATGAGATCAAAAGAAAAGTGATTGAGGATCTGCTGGAACTGATCGCAGTATGCAGGATCATCCTTGAAGAGGGTTGGTCTTATGGTCATTCGCAGACCCCTAGGAATACGCTGTTCCTTTATGTATTCAGCGAGTGTCGCACTGTACAGTTGATAATTAATCAGTCTGCGGGATTCCTTCTCAAGATCTCTGCTTTTGATATCCGATGTTGGGATCTGCAGGAAGTCCCGGGATGTAGTTACTTGAGACAGAATGCGTTCTCTTTCTTCTTCATTATATGAGAAGGTAGACATATTTTTTATAATCTATGTAAAATATTAAATTGTATCAATACGTGATTAAAGTTATGTGATATTAAATTCAAATTCGCTAATATATTTCCCCATCCCTCTAACTGGATCCTTGGGCAATCAACTCCCCAGTGATTGTGTTTTATTAAATAGTGTCTTGAGTAGTAATTTATACAAATGGGCAATCTCAACCCTGTAATCTATATTCCCTAGAAAATCATTTAAAGAGGTAGAAATATCTATCTCCAACAGTGATTTATTCTTTACACTAGAAAGTGCAGAACGTACCGAACGTAATTGGGAA
This sequence comes from Bufo bufo, assembly GCF_905171765.1. NCBI lineage: Eukaryota > Metazoa > Chordata > Amphibia > Anura > Bufonidae > Bufo > Bufo bufo. Next base: position 339,137,195 of record NC_053394.1, read on the forward strand.
TATCTAAACCAAGACAAACCAACCATAGTCTCACTTAATGCTAACACTGAGAACGGAAGTATCTCTCCATTCTTCACCACTTGTGCAACATATAAAATATTATTTTTTTGCCAGTACTGGTCCCCGGCTATTTTATCTAAGGCCTATAGTTGAAAATTATACCAGTGGGGAGATCCTGTTATTCCCAGCCATCTTCTAATAGTGTCCCATGCCTTAGATAATAGTTTTTTAGCGTCTATGTACTCCTGTTGAAAATTAATCAATTGCCCCGATGCCAATAATGTAAATATGTTGCTATATGGAGATCTCCTCACTAGAGTAGAACACAATATACTTTTCTTCAATTCGCAATATAGCCACAGTTGCCCGGCTATAAAATAGCCCTTCAAGTAGGGAAGATTCAAACCTCTCTGATTCAAGGGCTTATATAAATATTCCAGTTTACGCCTTACCCTCTTTCTTCCCCACAAAAAATAATTGATAATTCTCTCAATAAGCTTAAATAACTTATCCTCTATCCATATAGGTGAATTCCTAAGAATGTAGAGGAGCTGGGGCAGAATCACTATCTTAACCAGGGAGACTCTGTCAGCTCTGAATAACTGAAGTCAGAGCCAAATCCCAATTTTTAACCTCAACTTAATTAATACTGGAATCAAATTAAGCTGTAAAAAATCTTTGATTTTAGGAGATATAATCATAACCAGGTATTGAAAAGAATTAAAAACATTCAACATAGTCGAAGTTTTCTCAGTAGAGAGTACGAAACTATCTACTGGCATAATTCATTATATGGATGAGTCTTGGAAGAGTTGTATTAGTATGATCAATAAAAAATAAGACATCATCCGCGCATAAAGAAATGCGGTCCTCCACCCCCATTGCTCCAAACCCTTCAGTCTTAGAATCTTGCCTAACAGCCAGAGCTAAGGGCTCAATATAAATATCAAATAACAGTGGGGAGAGAGGACAGCCCTGGCAAATACCCATATTTAAAGCAAAACTCGTTGTCAAACTCCCATTAATATTCAATCTTGCCAGAGAGGATCTGGCCATATTTAGGATGTCTTGCCAATGGGTGGGAGACTTCAGGAACTGCTTGACAACCAGATTGAACACGTGTGCCATGCAGGGCGCCTGGCTCAGCCCTCCTTGACGCAGCACCGACACCATGTTCTTCCCGTTGTCGATCACCATGGTTCCGATTTTGAGTTGTCATGGAGAAAGCCAGGATTCAATTTCTTAATGAAGGACACGGAGCAGTTCCTCCCCTGTGTGACTCCGTTCGCCCAGGAAAATGAGGTGCAGAACAGCATGACACCGCCGTGCCCTGCACATGTGGTATGCAGGAGGGGCACTGTGAATTGTACCTGCAGTGGAGGCTGAGGACACGGTGGAGGATGAGGAGGCAGAGGCAGACATTGTCACAGGACCAACTGCGTGAGAACGTGGAGGCAGAAGTGGTGTCACCTGGCCAAGTTGCTAGTGTGGCTGTGCAGGAACTACATTAACCCAGTGGGCCGTAAGTGACCGTAGTTACAGCTCCACACGTCGGCGCTGCCGTGCACTTTGGCAGACACCGACAGGCTCAAGGACTGACCCACCTTCTGTTCTACATACATGTGCAGGGATGGTACTGACGGCTTAGGACTCTCCACCTCAGCTCGGCACAAGCAATCAGTTCTCTGAAAGGTTCAGAGTCCACCACTTGGAAAGGGAGGGACTGCAGCACCAGCAACTTGGCCAGGAGCACATTCAGCTTCTTTGCCGTTGGATGAGTGCATGCATACTGTTATCTCTTGGCGATCGCTTCGGTGATCAATTGCTGACGGAATGACTGACGAGGAGTAGGAGGAGGAGCAGGAGCAGCAGATGATGGGAAGGACAGACAGCTCCCTTCGACTGAGCAGGTGGACTCTTGACTGCCTGAAATCGGGTGCGTGCCACTGGGTGATACAGCTGTTGCTGCGGCAGGCTGGACCACCACATCGGAGCCACAGTTCTCCCAGGCCACTTTATGGTGATATGCTGCATATTAAAAAGATACTGGGCACTCTCTTAATATAGGAACCTCACAGTTTATTGTAAATGTAACATATAGACAATTCATACAATACTACTTTAAAACAATGTGACATAAAATCCGGATGATAAAACTAGATTCCTAAATCTCTATTAGAAACACTTTAAAATAAGACAGCCTCTGATTGTTGGGGATAAAAGTCTCTTAAATAAATGTCCATCCAACCTTTGGTTTGGATATAGTGCAAATCGTTCTTTGGGGTATTGATGACCCCCCAAAAAATCTCCTCCAAACGGAATAGAATCACAGCTATTAAATACAGTGATTTGCTTGTGCGGCGTCCCGCTTTACTCACTGTTCAGCTGTGATAATGTGCTCCGCTGTTGTGCCGGTACTTTGAGTTCAGGGATATCGTTGTCACGAGGGTGTCTAGAACCACGCCTGACTCCGTTATACCCGGGGTCAGGAAGTCGCAGCGGTTGGCTGCGCGCTCTATGTAAGATAGGGCTGTTTCCTTATGGTAGCTTTCTGGGTTTGCTTTGCAAACCCTTTTGGCTCACTCAGGGATCCGTAGCTCCTTCTCCTCAGCTGTTCCTTGTCCAGCACTCCCAACCTCCTTATATTCCCCTCTCACACTTCTCTGGTTGCCAGATATAGAGCTTCCTGCCTGGACATCTATTCTGACCCTCTGGAGCTGTGTTGCTGCGTTCTCTGGTTGTTGGTCCAGAACGCTACCCTCCGGATCCATGTTGGACCTTGGTTGTCTGCTGTGGTCGCCCACCTGGGTGTATGTGTTTGTCTGTGTTGTCTGTCCTCTCCCTGGTGTTTCCCTATTAGTGTCAGTGGTGCGGACTAGCGATCCCACCGGCCCGTTCACTATCTAGGGCTCATTTTAGGGAAAGCCAGGGTTTAGGCACGTGATCGCCGCACGGGTGAGGAACCCGTCTAGGGACGTCAGGGCAGTCAGGTGCCAGCCGCAAGGTAAGTCAGGGGTCACCACCTTTCCCTCTCCCTTGGGCAGGGCTTTCCCTTTTCCCTCCCTGTGCGTGTCGCCGGTCATTACAATCGTGTGTTAGTCTCGTTCCCCTCTCTGTCTCACGGGCGCCGCTCCATCAGTGTAAGAGCCGGCGCTTGGTGGATTTGCAGACTCCTTCTTCCGCGCTGGACTTGATTTGTAAATAAGCGTAATACACTCCTAAAAAAAGTCCTATTGGAATGCGCGTTGGGTCTGCGATGAGACAGGGTTAATCCGGGTATATGTAGTACTTCAGCACGAAGAGTCAATTGTCCCCCCCCCCATGGATATTGACTCTTCGTGCTGAAGTACTACATATACCCGGATTAACCCTGTCTCATCGCAGACCCAACACGCATTCTAATAGGACTTTTTTTAGGAGTGTATTACGCTCATTTACAAATCAAGTCCAGCGCGGAAGAAGGAGTCTGCAAATCCACCAAGCGGTGAGGAACCCGTCTAGGGACGTCAGGGCAGTCAGGTGCCAGCCGCAAGGTGAGTCAGGGGTCACCACCTTTCCCTCTCCCTTGGGCAGGGCTTTCCCTTTTCCCTCCCTGTGCGTGTCGCCGGTCATTACATTATATCTGGCCCTTGTTTTGTGTAGGTAAAAAAAAAAAGTTTTTTTTTTTTTACCTACTTAGAATCCAGTATGGATCAAATTGCTGCTCTGTCCAAACAGTTTCATGGCCTGTCTTTGGAGGTGGCAGGATTGAAGGTGTCGGTCCTCCAGCAACAGCAGCAATTACAACTGACCGCAAGCCCAGCGGTTGCTACTGGTAACCAGGTTGTTGCGGAACCCAAGGTCCCTCTCCCTGACAGATTTTCTGGGGTAAGGGACAAGTTTTTGACATTCCGTGAGGCATGTAAATTAGATTTTAAACTGCGCCCTTACTCCTCTGGTAATGAAGAACAGCGGGTGGGGGTTGTTATTTCCCTGCTGCAGGGGGACCCGCAGTCCTGGGTGTTCTTTTTACCTACTGATTCCCAGGCTCTTCGGTCAGTGGATGAGTTTTTCGGGCCTTGGGTCTCATATATGACGACCCTGACCGAGTTGAAATGGCTGAATCAAGATTACGGAGACTCCTACAAGGAGAGCGGCCGGTAGAGGAGTATTGCTCTGACTTCCGTAGGTGGGCTACGGATACCCAATGGAACGACCCGGCTCTCAGGAGTCAGTTCTGCTCTGGGTTATCCGAAAGGGTTAAGGATGCGCTTGCATTATATGAGACCCCCTTTTCCCTTGATGCGGTTATGTCCCTTTCTATCCGAATAGATAGACGCCTTAGGGACAGGTTGAAAAAACTGGAGCCATTGGTAACCCCTCCCAAGCAGCAGTTAGTCTGTACGGACTTAGACGAGCCTATGCAGCTAGGAGGAACTACTCGTCAGGTCCGTCCTCCTGAGGCTCGCCGTAGGCGTGGGGTTTGTTTTTTCCTCAGAAACAAAAGACCGTCGGAAAACTACTAACCCCAGGCTGTGTGGAGGATGTCAGCCGGGGGGTATACGTTTCCTCCATACGTACATCGCAATTTGTGTTACCAGCGGTTATTGTTTTTGGTGATAAGACGGAGACTATTTCTTTCTTTCTAGACAGTGGAGCAGGGGTAAATTTGATAGATGCCCATTTTGCCGCACTATAGGTTTGTCTCTCTGTACGCTACAGAGACCTATTCCCATATTCGCTATTGATTCTGCTCCTCTGTCTCAGAGAAACCTCACCCACATTGTTCATAATTTACACCTTCGGGTAGGGGACCACCATAACGAGATGCTTTCATGTTATGTTCTGGAGGGGCTTCCCACTCCGGTAGTGCTGGGTCTTCCCTGGTTGGTAGCGCACAATCCAGTGGTGGATTGGCAGGCCAGGGAGATATTGGAGTGGAGTGAGCAGTGCAGAGAAAATTGCTTAAATAGCAATTGCTTAGTCGCCTCCATAACTACCCTACCTACATTTATTTCGGATTTTGAGGACGTTTTTTCTGAAAAGGGTTGTCAGAAGTTACCACCTCATCGTCCTTATGATTGCCCGGTTAACCTTATTCCCGGCGCAAAATTACACAAGACCAGGTTATATAATCTTTCAGGTCCAGAGAGACAAGCCATGAAAGATTATATCTCTGAGAGCTTGGCTAAGGGACACATCAGACCCTCTTCTTCACCCGTGTCTGCAGGGTTTTTCTTCGTTAAAAAGAAAGATGGGGGTCTGCGTCCTTGCCTAGATTTTCGCGAATTAAATCGGATAACCATCCGAGACCCATACCCTCTTCCTCTCATTCCTGACCTGTTTAACCAGATTGCGGGTGCTAGGTGGTTCTCCAAACTTGATCTTAGGGGGGTCTACAATCTGATTCGTATTAAGGAGGGGGATGAGTGGAAGACAGCTTTTAACACCCCTGAGGGGCATTATGAAAATCTTGTTATGCCTTTCGGTCTGACCAATGCTCATGCCGTCTTTCAACATTTCGTTAATGACATTTTTAGTCATCTAATCGGCAGGTTTGTGGTAATATACCTAGATGATATTTTAATTTATTCGTCTGATCTGAGAACACATGAGGTGCATGTCAGACAGGTACTGCAGGTCCTACGGACGAATAAATTATATGCTAAAATTGAAAAATGTGTCTTCGCCGTTCAGGAGATACAATTCCTAGGTTATTTTTTATCTGCTTCAGGTTTCCGTATGGATCCTAGGAAGGTCCAGGCAATTTTAGATTGGGATCTTCCTGAGAACCTCAAAGCACTACAACGGTTCTTGGGCTTCGCAAATTTCTATAGGAAATTCATTAAAAATTATTCACTTATTGTAAAACCCCTTACTGACATGACTAAGAAGGGGACTGATTTTTCTAAATGGTCTGACGCCGCTAAAGTTGCTTTTTCCTCTCTAAAAGAGAGGTTTACCTCAGCACCTGTACTAGTCCAACCTGATGTCTCTCAGCCTTTTATTGTTGAAGTCGATGCGTCAGAGGTGGGAGTGGGGGCAGTGCTGTCTCAGGGTCCGTCTCCTGGCAAATGGCGTCCTTGTGCTTTCTTTTCTAAAAAACTATCTGCAGCAGAAAAGAACTACGATATTGGCAATAGGGAACTATTAGCTATTAAACTAGCGTTTGAAGAATGGCGTCACTTTTTAGAGGGGGCAGTCCACCCCGTCACTGTGATTACGGACCACAAAAATCTTCTGTACCTCGAATCAGCTAAGCGTCTCACCCCTAGACAAGCTAGGTGGTCGCTATTTTTTACCAGGTTTAACTTTGTGATTACCTATCGTCCTGGGGCAAAGAATACCAAGGCTGATGCACTCTCTCGTTGTTTCCCTGGAGGGGGTAATGTGAGTGATCCGGTGCCCATTCTTCAAAGAGGAGTGGTTGTTTCTGCGGTACACTCTGTTCTGGAGGGGAAGGTGTTAGAGGCCCAGGGGGACGCCCCGGTCTCTTGCCCCTCAGAGAAATTGTTTGTACCGTTGAACCTGCGTTTCGAATTATTAAAGGAACATCATAATTCGGCACTTGCTGGGCACCCGGGTAGTAAAGTAACCTTGGAGCTATTGTCTCGTCGTTTTTGGTGGCCAAGGTTGCGTCAGGATGTATTGGATTTTGTGTCTTCTTGTTCTACCTGTGCGCGCGCAAAAGTTTCACATACACGTCCTGCAGGGTCTCTATTACCACTCGTCATTCCCAATAGACCATGGACACATCTGTCAATGGATTTTATCACTGACTTACCTTTGTCTGCGGGTAAAACTGTTATTTTGATAGTAGTGGACAGGTTTAGAAAAATGGTACACTTTATTGCGTTACCCGCACTACCTAATGCTAAGACTCTTGCTCAGGTATTCGTCAGTGAAATCGTGAAGCTTCACGGGGTCCCCTCCGATGTTGTTTTGGATCGGGGTACCCAGTTTATTTCTAAATTTTGGAAAGCTTTTTGTTCCCGTTTGGGGGTAAACTTGTCCTTTTCCTCAGCTTTCCATCCTCAGTCGAATGGACAGACTGAGCGTACCAACCAAAACCTGGAGACATATCTAAGATGTTTTATGTCTGAAAACCAAGACTTGTGGTCATCATATTTACCGTTAGCTGAGTTTGCCATAAATAATCGTCGTCAGGAATCCACTGGCAAGTCACCATTTCTTGGTGCATATGGTTTTCATCCCCAATTCTGTACTTTCAAAGAGGGGGGGTCTTCTGGGGTTCCCGAAGAGAAACGGTTTTCGTCATCTCTTTTATCGGTATGGCAGAAGGTGCAAGCTAATTTGAAAAATATGGGAGGTAAATACAAATGCATGGCTGATAAGAGACGGTCGCCAGGTCCGGACCTAGGAGTGAATGACTATGTGTGGAATATTAAATTGAAGGTTCCCTCTTGGAAACTGGGTCCTAGGTTTATTGGTCCTTACAAAATTGTAGCCATCATCAACCCCGTGGCTTTTCGCCTGGAGTTACCTCAGACTTTTAAAATCCATAATGTCTTTCATAAGTCATTACTCAAGAAATATGTTCCACCTCTAGAACAGTCACCGCTGCCACCCCCTCCTGTTGTTGTGGATGGTAATCTAGAATTTCAGATATCCAAAATTGTTAATTCTCGTCGGGTCCGTCGCTCTCTTCAATATCTTGTGCATTGGAGAGGTTACGGTCCCGAGGAAAGAATGTGGGTTCCTGCGTCTGAGGTAAACGCCGACAGGCTAGTTCGGGTTTTTCATGCCTCTCATCCTGAGAGACCTGGTCCTGAGTGTCCGGAGGCCCCTCGTAGAGAGGGGGGTACTGTCACGAGGGTGTCTAGAACCACGCCTGACTCCGTTATACCCGGGGTCAGGAAGTCGCAGCGGTTGGCTGCGCGCTCTATGTAAGATAGGGCTGTTTCCTGATGGTAGCTTTCTGGGTTTGCTTTGCAAACCCTTTTGGCTCACTCAGGGATCCGTAGCTCCTTCTCCTCAGCTGTTCCTTGTCCAGCACTCCCAACCTCCTTATATTCCCCTCTCACACTTCTCTGGTTGCCAGATATAGAGCTTCCTGCCTGGACATCTATTCTGACCCTCTGGAGCTGTGTTGCTGCGTTCTCTGGTTGTTGGTCCAGAACGCTACCCTCCGGATCCCTGTTGGACCTTGGTTGTCTGCTGTTGTCGCCCACCTGGGTGTATGTGTTTGTCTGTATTGTCTGTCCTCTCCCTGGTGTTTCCCTATTAGTGTCAGTGGTGCGGACTAGCGATCCCACCGGCCCGTTCACTATCTAGGGCTCATTTTAGGGAAAGCCAGGGTTTAGGCACGTGATCGCCGCACGGGTGAGGAACCCGTCTAGGGACGTCAGGGCAGTCAGGTGCCAGCCGCAAGGTGAGTCAGGGGTCACCACCTTTCCCTCTCCCTTGGGCAGGGCTTTCCCTTTTCCCTCCCTGTGCGTGTCGCCGGTCATTACAATCGTGTGTTAGTCTCGTTCCCCTCTCTGTCTCACGGGCGCTGCTCCATCAGTGTAAGAGCCGGCGCTTGGTGGATTTGCAGACTCCTTCTTCCGCGCTGGACTTGATTTGTAAATGAGCGTAATACACTCTGAGTCTGAGTCAATTGTCCCCCCCCCCCCCCATGGATATTGACTCTTCGTGCTGAAGTACTACATATACCCGGATTAACCCTGTCTCATCGCAGACCCAACGCGCATTCTAATAGGACTTTTTTTAGGAGTGTATTACGCTCATTTACAAATCAAGTCCACCGCGGAAGAAGGAGTCTGCAAATCCACCAAGCGCCGGCTCTTACACTGACGGCGCGGCGCCCGTGAGACAGAGAGGGGAACGAGACTAACACACGATATCCCTGAACTCAAAGTACCGGCACAACAGCGGAGCACATTATCAGAGCTGAACAGTGAGTAAAGCGGGACGCCGCACAAGCAAATCACTGTATTTAATAGCTGTGATTCTATTCCGTTTGGAGGAGATTTTTTTGGGGGTCATCAATACCCCAAAGAACGATTTGTACTATATCCAAACCAAAGGTTGGATGGACATTTATTTAAGGGACTTTTATCCCCAACAATCAGAGGCTGTCTTATTTTAAAGTGTTTCTAATAGAGATTTAGGAATCTAGTTTTATCATCCGGATTTTATGTCACATTGTTTTAAAGTAGTATTGTATGAATTGTCTATATGTTACATTTACAATAAACTGTGAGGTTCCTATATTAAGAGAGTGCCCAGTATATTTTTAATATTTTACATTTTATTAAAGGAAGGGTGATTCCTTTTTACTGAGAGCACCTCCTCCGTGGTCTGCTCCAATCCAGTGCGTCACTTCTTTTTACTGATATGCTGCATATGTTGACGCAGGACTGTAATTCTAACATTGGCACCCTCGCCATGCTTCACCTTCTGCCCACAGATTCTACAAATGGCCATGTTCACCTCCTCCAGCGGCTTAAAAAAAAAACTGCCACACCGCCGAGTAGGTGATTTTACCTCCAACACTCCGAACTGACTGACTGCTACCTCCGCTGCTTCCGTGAACCCCTGCACCACTACTTTCTGGGCAGGTAGGCTCCTGCAAAGCAGGTGGTCTAACCCGGGCACGTTCGACTCACGACCTCCCACTGCTGCCACCCTGCTGACTCCTGGCTATGCTAGCGACTTGCTGGCTCCGCCGCTGCCTCACGGGCAAGCTGCCACCCTCTTCTCCCGATGATGATGAAGCCCCTAATTCACCCGGCTCCCAAGTGTGATCAGCTACATCATCATCATCATCGAGTACTGTCTGCACAGCACTGATGTCCTCCTCAATGGTCTCTGGGTCAGGAGCCTGACCTCTCGCAACACCAGCTCCCACACCACTCTACTCATCACTACTTGCCCGCCTACCGGAGGAAGCGGCGGATGTCTCCTCCACATCTTGGCTGGCCAGTAGCTGCTGACTGTACTATAGTAGGTTGTCCTCGCTGTATAGTGGAGCTGAGCCCACAGCATATAATACTTCTCTGGCTGAGGGAACAGAAAAGGACAGAGGGATGTTGAGGACAGGTGAGGGCACATGGCCTGCTCTCGGGACCTGCCAACTAAGGGTTGCGTCTGACGAACCCACCGATTCTTGGCTGGGGTGTCTGATGTCACTTGGGACGAAGTGGATGACCTGGTCAACCATACAAGAACCGCTGGGTTGCTGGTCAAGACATGACCGCTAGATGACACCGGGAGCTCAGGTCTCTCGCTGCGAATCTTGCTGCCACGCCCCCTTACTCTGCTGCGACCTGTGCATGCGCCAGAAACATTTAGGCATCTGCCACTCTTCTGTGCAGGGCCTGGCACTTCTCTGTCTGACATACTGTTAGATCAAATAAATAAACAAAAAGGAAATTAAAACACCCCAAGAAAGTCTGTAATTTTCTCACTTCACCACACAACGTCTGATAAGCCCTGTTTTTTTTCCACTAATACACGCCAAAGAAAGCTTTAGAATATATAACTGCACTGCTGAACGGCAAATAATATATATTTTTTTTTACCACTAATACACGCCAAAAAGGGCTTTAGATCATATAACTGCACCGATGAACAGCGAATAATATATATATTTTTGCCACTAATACACGCAAAAAAGGGCTTTAGAACATATAACTGCACCGCTGAACGGCAAATAGGGCCTTATTTTTTCCCCACTTATACACGCCACAAAAGGCTTTAGAACATATAACTGCACCACAGAACGGCAAATAATATATATTTTTTTGCCACTAATACACGCCAAAAAGGGCTGTAATTTTCTCACTTAACCACACAATGGCTAATAAGCCCTTTTTCTCACTAATACAAGCCAAAAAATGCTTTACAACATATAACTGCACCGCACAAGGGCAAATAAGATGTAGAAATATTTCCTTGTTATAAGCCCTGTTAATGGCTGTATCAAACAGCACTTGCACCCCAATAACAAGAAAGGTTTGCTGGAATTACAGAGCTGTATAATGGCAATTTGGATCCCCAGTCAGTGCAGCAAGGTATAATAGGATTGTTCCTATTACCCAGGCTGTAACCTCCCCTACTGAGCCCTGTTCTGCTTCAATACTGTGGAATGATTCCTCCCTATCCTTTCCCTGAACTTCTATACAGAAAAATACAAGTTTTAAAGTCTTTTATAGCACTGTCCCTAGCGCCTGTCATGTCTTTCCCTGCACTAAGTACACTGGAAAATGGCTGAATCCAAGATGGCTGAAGCTATTTATAGGGCTATGACATCACAGGGCTGGCTGGCTGCATGCATGGCATGGTGGGTGATCCCTTGTTCCCAGAGTTCCTTGCTCCATGTCCTAACATGTGCAGCAGCCATTTTAGGAAAAAATGTGATTCGTTACCACGAAGCGTGAGGAAATTCGGATTCGGTGCGAATGTAATTTTTCCTGAAATTCGGATCGCATTCCACTTCATCAACTTCGATTCGCTCATATCTAGTAAAGACTGATTGAAAAAATCATTTTTAGCTCAAAATGAGTACAATGCAAAAAAATTTAAAAAATTGCCTCCAAAGGTGTACATAGCCTTTAAAAGGTCTTCCTTGTCATTGGAGGCATATTACTAGGATATGGTGGGACCTGCAACTATCTCCAGAATAGGACCCCCGAAGTGAGCAGAGAGCAGCTGCTTACACACGGCCGCCCTCCATTCATTTCTGTGGGACTTCCAAAAATAGCCAAGCACGCTCACTCAGCCACGTTCAGAACTCCCATAGAAATGAATGGAGAGTACCCCGGGCATATGCAGCGTGCTCTTTTTCACTTTCAGGGGCTTGTTCTTGAGATAGGTGCGGGTCTCAGAGGTGGGACCTTCACCTCTCTAACTTTGATGGCATATCCTCGTCAAATGCCATCAGCATCTGAGATAACACAATCACAATCCCTTTAAACATGGGACCAAAGCCTTCACTCACTCCTCACAATATGGCAACTGCACCAAAGCCTTCAGTGTGAACATCTGCTACAAATTGCTGCAGTTTAACATCTAATTCACTGCATTTGACATAATTAAAACAGAAATGACACAATATTCTGTCCTCACAACTGGCACTGTACACTGAATGGGTAATTAGAAGCCAGCGGCAGCTATCATGTAAATTTTTTAACACATCAAAGAGGTTGCCCCACTCTGTCCCTTCTCTCCTGGGGCCTGCCATGAATAATTTGAAGGAGATGGACAGAATTTTCCCATTTAATGCAAATCAAAAAATTGGCTTGTGCTTGTTAGCACTGTACTATCGGAATAATACAACGTTCAGTTAAAATACTAACAAATATAAATAATCGGTGACACATACAGTTTAGGGAATATTCACACGCGGTAGATTTGTTGAGGTTTCTGTGACTGGGACACATTCTGCAGAACCACCTCTTGTAAGTTCAGTGTAGTAAACTATTAGTTGCGGAAAGCAATTGCCCTAAGGTCATGTTCACACGGCAGATTTTCAACGTGGATTTTGGCGCGTTTCAATCAAGAAATCCACTGTCTCCCATTGTTTCGATGGGAAATAATCCTCGCTGTCATTTATACTGAGTTTTTTTCCCCACATTAAAATAAAATAAAAAAATTAATTCTTGGCGCGGATTCCACATGGAAATTCCCATTGAAATAAAAGTTATCCCTGAAAACCACATTAAACGCTGCATCAAAACCGCTTCAAATGGAAAACTGAAAGTAAATAGTGCGGAACATGTGTGGAATTTTGATGTAAATTCCATGTCTAAATTTTCATCATACTAAAAGGGGTTGCCCATCCTTGGGAGAGCGGCGCCCAGGGATCTCCCTGCACTTAATATTATCCCTGGGCGCCGCTCCGTTCTCCCGGTATAGGATCCGGTATCTTCATATTTTCGGCTCAACTGGGTGGAGCCTGCTGGCGTCTCCTTCTCCCAGGCTGTAGCGCTGGCCAATCGCAGCGCTCAGCTCATAGCCTGAGAGAAAAAAAAACCTCTCAGGCTATAAGCTGAGCGCTGCGATCCACCCAGTTGAGCCAAAAATATGAAGATACCGGAGCCTATACCGGGAGAACGGAGCGGCGCCCGGGGATAATAGTAAGTGCAGGGAGATCCCTGGGCTCCGCTTTCCATGTCTGTATGCTTAGTTTAGATTTTTTATTCTAGTGAAAGGTCCTCTTTAAGGACTTGGCCATTTTTTGCTAATCTGACCAGTGTCACTTTAAGTGCTGATAACTTTAAAACGCTTTGACTTATCCAGGCCATTCTGAGATTGTTTTTTTCATCACATATTGTACTTAATGACACTGGTAAAATGAAGTAAAACATTTTTTATTTTTTTTTTATAAAAAAATACCAAATTTACCCCAAATTTGTAAAAAATTGCAAATTTCCAAGTTTCAATTTCTCTACTTCTATAATACATAGTAATACCTCCAAAAATAGTTATTACTTTACATTCCCCATGTGTCTACTTCATGTTTGGATCATTTTGGGAATTATATTTAATTTTTGGGGAATGTTACAAGGCTTAGAAGTTTAGAAGCAAATCTTGAAATTTTCTGAAATTTTCAAAAACCCAATTTTTAGGGACCAGTTCAGGTCTGAAGTCACTTTGCGAGGCTTACATAATAGAAACCACCCCATTCTATAAACTACACCCCTCAAGGTATTCAAAACAGATTTTATAAACTTTGTTAACCCTTTAGGTGTTCCACAAGAATTTATGGAAAATAGAGATACAATTTCAAAATTTCACTTTTTAGGCAGATTTTCCATTTTAATATTTTTTTTCCAGTTTCAAAGCAAGGGTTAACAGCCAAACCAAACTCAATATTTATGGCCCTGATTCTGTAGTTTGCAGAAACACACCATATGTGGTCGTAAATCGCTGTATGGGCACACGGCAGGGCGCAGAAGGAAAGGAATGCCATACGGTTTTTGGAAGGCAGGTTTTGCTGGACTGTTTTTTTTAACACCATGTCCCATTTGAAGCCCCCCTGATGCACCCCTAGAGTAGAAACTCCAAAAAAGTGACCCCATCTAAGAAACTACACCCCTCAAGGTATTCAAAACAGATTTTACAAACGTCGTTAACCCTTTAGGTGTTCCACAAGAGTTATTGGCAAATGGAGATGAAATTTCAGAATTTTAATTTTTTTGCAAATGTTCCATTTTAATCCATTTTTCCCAGTAATAAAGCAAGGGTTAACAGCCAAACAAAACTCAATATTTATGGCCCTGATTCTGTAGTTTACAGAAACACCCCATATGTGGTCGTAAACTTCTGTACGGGCACACGGCAGGGCGCAGAAGGAAAGAAATGCTCTACGCTTTTTGGAAGGCAGATTTTGCTGGACTGTTTTTTTTTACACCATGTCCCATTTGAAGCCCCCCTGATGCACCCCTAGAGTAGAAACTCCAAAAAAGCGACCCCATTTTAGAAACTACGGGATAGGGTGGCAGTATTGTTGGTACTAGTTTAGGGTACATATGATTCTTGGTTGCTCTATATTACACTTTTTGTGAGGCAAGGTAACAAGAAATAGCTGTTTTGGCACCGTTTTTATTTTTTGTTATTTACAACATTCATCTGACAGGTTAGTTCATGTGATATTTTTATAGACCAGGTTGTCACGGATGTATACTTTTTTTATTTATGTAAGTTTTACACAATGATTTCTTTTTTGAAACAAAAAAAATCATGTTTTAGTGTTTCCATAGTCTGAGAGCCATAATTTTTTCAGTTTTTGGGCGATTACCTTGGGTAGGGTATGATTTTTGCGAGATGAGATGACAGTTTTATTGGCACTATTTTGGGGTGCGTGTGACTTTTTAATCGCTAGCTATTACACTTTTTACGATGTAAGGTGACAAAAAATTGTTTATTTAGCACAGTTTTAATTTTTTATTTTTTACGGTGTTCATCTAATGGGTTAGGTCATGTGATATTTTTATAGGGCCGGTCGATCCGGATGCAGCGATACCTAATATGTATACTTTTTTTTATTTATGTAAGTTTTACACAAATCATGTTTTAGTGTTTCCATAGTCTGAGAGCCATAATTTTTTTATTTTTTGGGCGATTGTCTCAGGTAGGGGCTAATTTTTTGAGGGATGAGGTGACGGTTAGATTGGTACTATTTTGGTGGGCAAACGCCTTTTTGATCGCTTGCTGTTGTACTTTTTGTGATGTAAAGTGACAATTTTTTTTTATTTAGCACAGATTTTATTTTAAATTTTTTACGGTGTTCATCTGAGGGGTTAGGTCATGTGATATGTTTATAGAGTCGGTCGATACGAACGCGGCGATACCTAATATGTATACTCCCCCCCCCCCTATTTTTTACCTTTTTTTTTTACTTTATTTGGGGAAAATGCCGTTTTTGTTTATTTTTACTTGAAACTTAAAAAAATTTGGGGGGGGGGGAAACTTTATTTTTTCAACTTTTTTTTTCACTTTATTTTTTGTCCCACTTTGGGACTTAAACTTTTGGGGGTCTAATCCTTTACAATGCATTCCAATACTTCTGTATTGGAATGCATTGGCTGTATGAGTAATACTGTGTGTATTACTCATACAGCTTCTGGCCTGTGACATCCAGGGGGCTGGATCTCACAGGCTCATCACCGGAAGGCAGCGCAGATGCCTTCCTTAGGCATCGCGCTGCCTTCCATGTCATCGGGTCTCCCCTACAGCCGCATGGGGACCCGATGGCACCGCCGATCGCCGCCGCAAACCGCAGGTAAAGCCGCAAACCGCAGGTCTAAATTGACCTGCGGTATGCTGCGATCGACGATAGGGGGGGGGGGGGGTCATGGGTCCTTAAGGACTCGAGAAACATGCCGTACGGTACGTCATAAGTTCTTAAGGGGTTAATGTTGCTGTAGCCCTCTTGGTAGCCTCCCAGACCAGTTTTTTTCTTGTCTTTTCATCAATTTTGGAGGGATGTCCAGTTCTTAGTAATGTCACTGTTGTGCCATATTTTCTCCACTTGATGATGATGGTCTTCACTGTGTTCCATGGTATATCTAATGCCTTGGAAATTCTTTTGTACCCTTCTCCTGATTGATACCTTCTAACAATGAGATCCCTCTGATGCTTTGGAAGTTCTCTGTGGACCATGGCTTTTGCTGTAGGATGCGACTAAGAAAATTTCAGGAAAGACCATCTAGAGCAGCTGAACCTTATTTGGGGTTAATCAGAGGCACTTTAAATGATGGCAGGTGTATGCTGACTCCTATTTAACATGATTGTAAATGTGATTGCTTAATTCTGAACACAGCTATATCCCCAGTTATAAGAGGGTGTGCACACTTATGCAACCACATTATTTTAGTTTTTTTGTTTTCTTCCCTCCACCTAAAAGATTTTAGTTTGTTTTTCAATTGAGTGGTACAGTTTCTAAGTCACATTTAGGCCGAGTTCACACGAACGCGTGTGACCCGTGCCCGTGCTGCGGCCCGCAAATTGCGGGCCGCAATGCACGATCGCCGGCCATAGGTCAGCCGCATCGGATCGCGGACCCATTCACTTTAATGGGTCCGCGATTCACCCGTTCCGCAAAAAGATAGGACATGTTCTATCTTTTTGTGGAACGGAAGTACGGGACGCAACCCCACGGAAGCACTCCGTAGTGCTTCTGAGGGGTCCCGTTCCGTGCGGCCATTCCGCAACTCCAGATCTGCGGACCCATTGAAGTGAATGGGTCCGCATCCGTGATGCGGAATGCACACGGAACTGTGGCCGTGTATTGCGGCCCGCAATTTGCGGGCCGCAATACGGCTACGGATCACACACGTTCGTGTGAACTAGGCCTAAGGTCCCCTTCACACGTCCGCAACACACACCTGGCCATGGAACAGCTGAGAGGGAGGCACATATGCAAACTGTTGTAATTCCTACACCGTTCACCTGATTTGGATGTAAATACCCTCAAATGAAAGCTGACAGTCTGCAGTTAAAGCACATCTTGTTTGTTTCATTTCAAATCCATTGTGGTGGTGGTGTATAGAGCCAAAAATGTTAGAATTGTGTCAATGTCCCAATATTTATGGACCTGACTGTGTATATATATATATATATATATATATATATTTTTATATATATATATATATATATATATATAGAGAGAGAGAGAGAGAGAGAGAGAGAGAGAATCATACTTCTGATGAATGAATAATATGTGGGAAACTACTACTGATGTTTTTAGCAGAAACACAAGTAAAAGGAGCTCATAGTACCAAAAAATATATATATTTTATTAGGACATGATTAAAATTACATAAATGAAGAAACAATAAATATGATGCCATTAATGGGATAAAAATAGCGGAGGACAGGATTTACAGATGTTTTTAGCCATGATATATTTACATATATTATAATATATTATATATTCTAAATATATAATAATATATGTAAATATATTATGGGTAAAAACATATATATACAGTACAGACCAAAAGTTTGGACACACCTTCTTATTCAAAGAGTTTTCTTTATTTTCATGACTATGAAAATTGTAGATTCACACTGAAGGCATCAAAACTATGAATTAACATATGTGGAATTATATACATAAATTGTGAAACAACTGAAAATATGTCATATTCTAGGTTCTTCAAAGTAGCCACCTTTTGCTTTGATTACTGCTTTGCACACTCTTGGCATTCTCTTGATGAGCTTCAAGAGGTAGTCCCCTGAAATGGTTTTCACTTCACAGGTGTGCCCTGTCAGGTTTAATAAGTGGGATTTCTTGCCTTATAAATGGGGTTGGGACCATCAGTTGCATTGAGGAGAAGTCAGGTGGATACAAAGCTGATAGTCCTACTGAATAGACTGTTAGAATTTGTATTATGGCAAGAAAAAAGCAGCTAAGTAAAGAAAAACGAGTGGCCATCATTACTTTAAGAAATGATGGTCAGTCAGACGAAAAATTGGGAAAACTTTGAAAGTAAGGGCTATTTGACCATGAAGGAGAGTGATGGGGTGCTGCGCCAGATGACCTGGCCTCCACAGTCACCGGACCTGAACACAATCGAGATGGTTTGGGGTGAGCTGACCCGCAGAGTGAAGGCAAAAGGGCCAACAAGTGCTAAGCATCTCTGGGAACTCCTTCAAGACTGTTGGAAGACCATTTCAGGGGTCTACCTCTTGAAGCTCATCAAGAGAATGCCAAGAGTGTGCAAAGCAGTAATCAAAGCAAAAGGTGGCTACTTTGAAGAACCTAGAATATGACATATTTTCAGTTGTTTCACACTTGTTTGTTATGTATATATTTCCACATGTGTTAATTCATAGTTTTGATGCCTTCATAGTCATGAAAATAAAGAAAACTCTTTGAATGAGAAGGTGTGTCCAAACTTTTGGTCTGTACTGTATATATATATATATATATATATATATATACACACACTCACCTAAAGAATTATTAGGAACACCTGTTCTAATTCTCATTAATTATCTAGTCAACCAATCACATGGCAGTTGCTTCAATGCATTTAGGGGTGTGGTCCTGGTCAAGACAATCTCCTGAACTCCAAACTGAATGTCAGAATGGGAAAGAAAGGTGATTTAAGCAATTTTGAGCGTGCAATGGTTGTTGGTACCAGACGGGCCGGTCTGAGTATTTCACAATCTGCTCAGTTACTGGGATTTTCACGCACAACCATTTCTAGGGTTTACAAAGAATGGTGTGAAAAGGGAAAAACATCCAGTATGCGGCAGTCCTGTGGGCAAAAATGCCTTGTGGATGCTAGAGGTCAGAGGAGAATGGGCCGACTGATTCAAGCTGATAGAAGAGCAACGTTACAACCGAGGTATGCAGCAAAGCATTTGTGAAGCCACAACACGCACAACCTTGAGGTGGATGGGCTACAACAGCAGAAGACCCCACCGGGTACCACTCATCTCCACTACAAATAGGAAAAAGAGGCTACAATTTGCACGAGCTCACCAAAATTGGACTGTTGAAGACTGGAAAAATGTTGCCTGGTCTGATGACTCTCGATTTCTGTTGAGACATTCAAATGGTAGAGTCCGAATTTGGCGTAAACAGAATGAGAACATGTATCCATCATGCCTTGTTACCACTGTGCCGGCTGGTGGTGGTGGTATAATGGTGTGGGGGATGTTTTCTGGGCACACTTTAGGCCCCTTAGTGCCAATTGGGCATCGTTTAAATGCCACGGGCTACCTGAGCATTGTTTCTGACGATGTCCATCCCTTCATGACCATCATGTACCCATCCTCTGATGGCTACTTCCAGCAGGATAATGCACCATGTCACAAAGCTCGAATCATTTCAAATTGGTTTCTTGAACATGACAATGAGTTCACTGTACTAAAATGGCCCCCACAGTCACCAGATCTCAACCCAATAGAGCATCTTTGGGATGCGGTGGAACGGGAGCTTCGTGCCCTGGATGTGCATCCCTCAAATCTCCATCAACTGCAAGATGCTATCCTATCAATATGGGCCAACATTTCTAAAGAATGCTATCAGCACCTTGTTGAATCAATGCCACGTAGAATTAAGGCAGTTCTGAAGGCAAAAGGGGGTCCAACACCGTATTAGTATGGTGTTCCTAATAATTCTTTAGGTGAGTGTATATATACAATGTTTAAATTATATTTAGCCTCTATTTCTAAAAAGTTTCTGCCAGGATTTGAACTCACAACCTTCTACATTAGAGCCAAGAATCCTCACCACAAGCTACATGTTAACCTGCAGTGAAATATGAAATGGTTCTTCTGCTGTATAGGAATATATACTACATGCCAAACTACTATAAGGTTTTTCTGACACAATTTATCATTCAGCTTTATAGCTGAGTGGTTAAAGTCCTTGCCTTTAATGTAGAAGGTTGTAAATTTCAAATTCCAGCAGACACTTTTCAGAAAAAGAGGCTAAATTGGATTTAAATACACTGACTCGAACATCGCGCTCGAGCGCACAAGGTATTCGGCCGAACACTGCGATGTGCCGCTCTACACTAGTCATCATTTCAGTCCAGCAGAGGGAGCCAATATCCAGCTAGAGATAACAGGGGAAGACAAGCAAGGCCTCAAAAGTGCCCATCCAGATTCTATACTGCAGCAAATGTAGTGACCAAAGGGGTGCATGAGTGTGGGTGGCCAGATAGGTGCAGTAGTCTTACTAGTAGTCGAACAGTTTCCTGAAGCTCCCTGGGCCAGCATGCCGTGACGGAAAGGGCGCACCGGTTCTTCCCTTCAGGACACACTCTGGTTCTGGGGTTCTCCTGCCTGATGAAGGTTGAGGTGCCCTTGAAGTTGCTATTCTATGGTGCAAGACAGGATCCCGATCCTCGTGACGCCAGCACCTTGTGGTGCAAATGTACTGAGGTATAATGGTGAGACTGGTGTTAGAACAAATCCACAGTACTTTACTGAAGCCGGTCAGCAGGTGATCCACACAAGCACTATTAACATGAAATGCAGTCTTTACAGTCGACTCAAGTAGTTCCCAAAGGTTGTATATGGAGGCTAGCTTCTCTCTCTCTCAGTCTGACTGGTCTACTGTATCTCTCTTTTTGCTGACCTAAAGGGATGTACTTTCTCTGTCATCAGATATATGATATCCACAGTACCCTCAGGGGAATACAGTCTATGAACAGGGGGCCGTCCGGTCCTTTGGTTATGGTGGGCAGCTTGTAGCTTACAGCGTTTCCACCACATGCAGAGGAGGCTGTAGTCAGATTAGCAGCGATTACCTTCTTTGCCAAAGTCCGCAATCCCTTTCTGTCGGCTAAAACTTCTATAGATCTTTTCCCTTCTGAGGGCTGGCACATAAGATGCTTGTGGGATGTAGGGGAATGGAGTATCCCAACAGGAGCTGCTCTTTGCTGCACTGAGGTGTTCACTCCTCAGCAGCCATCCATTGACTCCAGAATCTTCCTCCTAGAGAGGAAGTGTGGATCCAGCCCTATACACTCCCTATACAACCTTATGGAATTTGTAGTACATGCACATAATACATGAAATACAGTGACATTAACACGTTCAGTGCTTTGCAGTGTATTTTAGGACACTGCACAAAGAGAAAGGTCCCGTCTTGGAGAGATAGAGATCGAGCACAAAAATGCTATAAACTGTATAAAGTTAAACCAATTCCACACAGACTGTAGTTACACCCTCCCTGCCAGCAACTCAACATTGAATTGAATATAAATTTGCCTGTTTCAGAAGTCCAAAAGTATGTTGCTATATTGCAAAATTATCTTTAGTAAAGCTGTTCCAGTGTTCCTCAGTTGTCGGAGTAAGGCCTCATGCACACGACCGTTGTGTGTTTTGCGGTCCGCAAACCGGGGATCCGCAAAAAACGTATGGCGTCCGTGTGCGTTCCACAATTTGCAGAACGGCACGGCACGCAAAGCGCGGACAAGAATAGGACATGTTATTTTTTTTTTGCGGACCACCGAATGGAGCAACGGATGCGGACAGCATACGGAGTGCTGTCCACATCTTTTGCCGCCCCATTAAAGTGTATGGATCCGCATCCGAGCCGCCAAAACTGCGTCTCAGATGCGATCCAAAACAACGGCCGTGTGCATGTTACCAAATTTACAGGAGCTGAAGTCACAACCTTGGCCTGGCCCTTGGCACAAAATATTATCGCATGGGTGTTTCTAAACTCGCAAAATGGGGTCTTGCAACTTTTTTTATGCAAAAAACTGGCATAGCACTCATCCTAAATGACCTGCACTGTGATAAATCTGGTGCAGGTCTAGACAACCTGTCTAAATGACGCCATCTATAGCATTAGTAAGTCTGGGTCCCAGTTTTTTAGCTGTCCTCCCTACTGATGTGGTATACTGTAGTCACAGTAGACCTGGTGTCCATGGCTTTGTTCCTTCTCAGACCTCTCCATAAATTGTGAGATTTCCAGGACCATGGGGCGTTTTTTAGCCCACCAGTGTTTAGAAACTCAACCCGGAAGCAGTGAGCTAGACCAGTGGTCAGCAACCCGCGGCTCTGGAGCCGCATGCGGCTCTTTTGAACCTTTGCCGAGGCTCTGGCATGGGCATGAGCAGTGTGTGTGCGGCATGAGCAGTGTGTGTGCGGCGGCGGGGCAGGCACTGTGCGGCAGCGGCTGGGCAGGCACTGAGATGAGCGCTTCCATTGTGGAAGCGAAGCGCTCATCTCCATAGTGATCTGTTTGCATCGCCGTCCTCAGGACAGCGATACAAACAGAAGGCTGTGCGGATGAGCAGGGCAGGGAGGTGTGTCCCTTTCCTGTTCCTCTGATAGGCTGCCGGCACCACTAGGCCGGCAGCCTATCAGAGGCCGGCGTAGGCGGCGCGATGACTTCATCGCGCCACCTGAGCCGTACAGCGCTGGAGTCGGGACACAGGCCTGCATCGCATCGCTCCAAAGAGGTAAGTATAAGTGTTAATTATTTTTTTTTTTTTAACTGGCAGTCTGGCACATAATGGTATTATACTGGCACATGATTGGGGGGGGGGTCTGGTATTACTACTGGCACATGATTGGGGGGGGGGTCTGGTATTACTACTGGCACATGATTGGGGGGGGTCTGGTATTACTACTGGCACATGATTGGGGGGGTCTGGTATTACTACTGGCACATGATTGGGGAGGTCTGGTATTACTGGCACATGATTGGAAGGGGGTCTGGTATTACTGGCACATGATTGGAGGGGGGTCTGGTATTACTGGCACATGATTGGAGGGGGGTCTGGTATTACTGGCACATGATTGGAGGGGGGTCTGGTATTACTGGCACATGATTGGGGGGTCTGGTATTACTGGCACATGATTGGACGGGGGTCTGGTATTACTGGCACATGATTGGGGGGTCTGGTATTACTGGCACATGATTGGAGTGGGGTCTGGTATTACTGGCACATGGTTGGGGGGGTCTGGTATTACTGGCACATAATTGGGGGTGGTCTGGTAAAGGTAAATTAAATATTTTAATTAGCTATTAATTTGCAAAAATATATTTTACATTGTTAAGTGAAAAAGTCCTTTTTTTCTTCAGATTGACAGCTGACTGCACGATCCTGTATATAGCATTAAGGTAAGAAACAATATATGCAGTGTTATATTTGTTTTAAATGTCGCAATGGTTTTGCGGCTCCCAGTTTTTTTTTTCCTTCGGAAACGGGTCCAAGTGGCTCTTTATGTCTTAAAGGTTGCAGACCCCTGAGCTAGACTATTTGTTCTTGAATCCTTGGTGGTAGAACCATGAGCCTCTATCTTCGCCTACACACCAGTTTGGTTTTGTCCACCAAAATTTCTCTGACAATTGGACATTCCTGTCTCGATGGTAACACGTCATGTCCACAGTGCTGTCTCCCCTCCTCCACTGCCGTTAAAGGGATTGTCTCACTTCAGCAAATAGCATTTGTTATGTAGAAGTTAATACAAGGCACTTACTAATGTATTGTTATTATCCATATTGTTTCCTTTGCTGGCTGATTTCATTTTTCCATCACATTATTCACTGCTCGTTTCCATGGTTATGACCACCCTGCAATCCATCAGTGGTGGTTGTGCTTGCACACTATAGGAAAAAGTGCCAGCCTCTCTGGTGGCCAGGACCGTGGGAGCGCACATAGGCTCGTGATTTTTCCTATAGTGTGCAAGCATGACCCCCACTGCTGGATTTCAGGGTGGTCATAACCATGGGAACAAGCAGTGGATAATGTGCTGGAAAAATGAATCCAGCCAGCAAAGGAAGCAATATGGACTATCACAATACATTAGTAAGCGGCTCGTGCTAAATTCTTCTACATAATAAATGCTATATGTTGACGTGAGACAACCACTTTAAATCCAGCGCCCTCCACTAGGCTGTTTTCTGCTGACCAACTCTGTACCTCGATCCACAGGTTACACAATCATCTCATCGAACATATTGTGCAGTATGATTTATTCTTATATGCATTATTAGGGTACGACCACATGGTGCTCAGCACCTTCAATACTGCGTGACCATTAACAATACAGACTGAACAGTGCGTGCGGTAATTGAACATAGCAGGGCCTTATCATAACCGTGACCCGAACGCGCAGTGTGGTCTTTATCCTTAAAGGGACTTCATATCAACTGTAAATATGGACACCTGCTGTAGCTGTGGCTTTTCGTGGTAATTTTTCTTCTATTTACCTAAATGGTGGTAAAAAAAAAAAAAAGAAAAAACTTAATGGAAAAATAGAAAGAAAAAACGAGTAAAATATTTTACATGCAGTGTACTATAGAAAGAGTTCAAGGTTCTCAGTCACACTCCCATCAACTGGGCTGCCCAGGAGTGAGAGGGATCTAATACATAATACACCTCTGTGCTACCGGGCGCACAATGCGGTATATCATGTTCTTGCTACCTGGCACTGCTCGCACTCAGCCGAGTATTGTTATTCTTGGCTCTGCCGCGGCACAGAGAGCTGTCACTGGCACAGCCTCTGTGAATAAGTCCAGAAAACTCCATGTCTGGATGTTTGCTCCGCACAGTGCCAAAATACATATGCCAAGTAAAAAGAGGGAGGGACCGGGTCAGCAGCAGGTGGGTACCATGTGCCAAGTCAGTGCGCAGACA
Source organism: Bufo bufo (assembly GCF_905171765.1). Taxonomy (NCBI): domain Eukaryota; kingdom Metazoa; phylum Chordata; class Amphibia; order Anura; family Bufonidae; genus Bufo; species Bufo bufo. The sequence goes on from NC_053394.1 coordinate 339,161,764, forward strand.
TCTGCATCCTCTCAGTACAATAGTTTAACCCTATCAGTGCAGCTTTACAGAGTGAATAGGCTTAAATACAAAAGAAATAGTGGCATTACAGTAAAAAGAAAAAAATTCTTTGTCATAGGCTTCTGCGGGAGATTTACAGCATTTTTGGGCTTTTAGCGGTGTTTTTTGCACCTTTTTTTTTTTTGCTGTACAAACACTAGCTCCAGACGTTAACTGAATGTCTTTGAGAAATATGAAGTGCAGGACACGCAAGAGTTTTTTTTTTGCTCCTGGATTTTTTGTTCATTATGGGGTCATGCACACGAACGTTTCTTTGCGTTCCGTTTACGGACTGTATTTTGATTCCGTATACGGTCCGTATACGGAACCATTCATTTCAATGGGTCCGCAAAAGATGTGAACAGCACTCTGTGTGCTGTCTGCATCGGTTGCTCCGTTCCGTGACCCCGCAAAAATTATGAGATACGTCCTATTCTTGTCCGTTTTGCGGACAAGAATAGGCATCTCTATAATGGGCCTCCTGTTCCGTTCCTCAAATTGCGGAAGGCACACGGGCGGCATCCATTTTTTGCGGATCCGCAATTTGCGGACCGCAAAAAAAAAACGGCACGGTCGTGTGCATGAGCCCTAAGCCTCATTCACACGTCAGTGTTCCACGGATATGTTCTCCACGGACAGCACACGTCCCCATTTATTTTAATGTGCGTATTCCCAAATCACAAAAGTGTTTTAGCAAGGTCCGTGTTTTTAGCACGGAAGCATGCTCTATTTTGGCCGCGTTCACAGATCCATCACGCCCATTATAGTCTATGGGTCCGTGAAACACCTGGATGCAACACGGATGCCATCCATGTTTCACGGATCATGAAAATTATTTATTAGCTGTGCAGCGTCAGTGAAACATGGATGACACATGGACAGCCAAAAACAGGCACACGGACCCAACACGGATCCATCACGGACATCTTCATGGAAAAATCACTGACCACCTTTTCACGGATTTAAGCACGAGGGGTAAATGAGCCTTCAGGTGGTGTTTTTTTTTGTCTTTCTTTTTAAAAACACAGCATGCTGGAGCCCTTGGCGTTTTATCAGGATTTTTAACATCACTTTCTCTAAGGCTACATTCACACGTCCGTGGTGTGTTGCGGACCCACAAATTGCGGGTCCGCAACACACCAGCCCATCACCCCCATAGAAATGCCTATTCTTGTCCGCAAGCGGCAGACAAGAATAGGACATGCTCTATCTTTTTGCGGAGCTGCGGACCCAAAATCGGGGCCGCGCTCCGCAATTGCGGCTGCAGACAGCACACTGTGTGCTGTCCGCATCCATTCCGTCCCCATAGAGAATGAATGGGTCCGCACCCATTCCGCAAAATTGCGGAAAGGATGCGGACCCATTTTGCGGACGTGTGAATGGAGCCTAAAGGGGAAAAAGCACCAAGAAGAAAACTCTAGCAGTAAGACACACTAGGGGGAATTTATCATAGGTCAGCCTTTTACACCGATCTCCGATCTCCCCGGCCCCTTGATAGATTAGACACATCTCCAAAAGTCAGTGTGTAACACCCCAGAGTGGTGTTGCCACTCCTGCACCCGGCTTCTATCTGTGTCTGCTAACATTAATGTCATCTATGCATTCTGTTCCAGGTTCACCACACTGCATTTCTAATGTTTTCAACTGTTATATTTAATGTGCCTGGTTCACCAGCAGGTGGCAGCAAACGCGGCAGAGCTACCGTTAGATGGAATGTTTCTGATGAGTGTTTATTCAAGTAAAGCTGCCGTTCAACTATATACAAGGTCTGGACTCAATCAATTTTTCTTGCAAATTCCTTCATTATTCCCCCTATTTATTGCTTCGGAGCCAAAGCCTGGGGTCCAGCCGTATCCAGGTAGGAGCTCTGTGACACATATAAAGGGACATTTTAGGCCGCACTATACCACTCGGAATTCCTACATCTGGGACGCATTATATAGAGGGTCCTAGGTTGAGGCGCCCGTTGCAAGTGCACCTAAACTGACTGCCTGGCATAGATTTCAGTCTTTTTACCCCAGAAAACTGGCATAAAAGAAGGTAAATATGCCGAGCCTGCTGGTTCCAACCCTCCCCACCCTCATTACGCCCTCTTTTTGGGAAAGTAACGAGAAACACCAAAAATATTTGCACAAGTAACGTTAAGGTTTTTAGTGGCGTTTGTCAGCACCTTTGGCATTTTTGCACCCGTGTATTTAGTTTTTTTATGGTGTACTGTATTTTTGAGGAAACAATGTCAGCATGGGATGCTAGTTGAAAGTCTGTGGGAAATGTGAAACAGAGGACACACACTGGAGCTTTTGTAAAGTAAGTGATGTTTTTGGGCCTCTGGCGTTTCTTTGAGGGTTGACATTTTACACAAAACAATTGCAACTTTTTGGAGGAGATTTATCAAAACTCGTTTAAAGAAAAACTGGCTTAGTAGCCCATAGCAACCAATCAGATTCCACCTTTCATTTTTCACAGCTACCTTGGAAAATAAAAGGTGGAATCTGATTGGTTGCTATGGGCAACTAAGCCAGGTTTCCTTTACACCACTCTTGATAAATCTCCCCCTTTGTGTTTTCTAAGGTCTCATGCACACGGCCGTGCCGTTTTTTGCGGTCCGCAAACCGCAGATCCGCAAAAAACGAAAGCCGCACGTGTTGCCTTCCGCAATTTGCAGAACGGAACGGGGCGCCGGCAATATAAATGCCTATTCTTGTCCGCAAAGTGCGGACAAGAATAGGACATGTTATATTTTTTTAACGGGGCCGCGGAACGGAGCCACGGATGCGCAGACCGGTAAAAATGTGAAAAAAATATTTAACAGATCCGTTTCTCCGGATGACATCTGGAGAGATGGATCCGTTCTTGCAATGCATTTGTAAGACGGATCCGGATCCGTCTACAAATGCTGTCCGTTTGCATATAGATTGCCTGATCTGGCAGGAAGTTCCGGCGACGGAACTGCTTGCCGGATCACTCTGCCGCAAGTGTGAAAGTAGCCTAAATCACAAGAGCTACAGCATGCTTTGTTATTAAAAATAGGCCAGAAGGAAAAAAAACACCAACCAATGAACAACAAATGGCAAAAGCAAAAAAATGGTTGTGCGTTCTGTGTTTCAGGTTTGGCAAAAATGCAGTTGCAAAGGACATCACTAAGGACCTATTCATACGACTGTGTCCATTTTGCAGACCACAAGCCGTGGATCCACAAACACTGGCATCAGTCGTGGGCACCCTGCATTGAGGTGCGGACCCATTGGGGTAGATTTATCAAAACTGGTGTAAAGGAAAACTGGCTTTGTTGCCCATAGCAACCAATCAGATCCCACCTTTCATTTTTCAGAGCTCCTCTGGAAAATGAAAGGTGGAAACTGATTGGTTGCTATGGGCAACAAAGCCAGTTTTCCTTTATACGAGTTTGATAAATCTCCCTCTTTGACTTCAATCGGTCTGTGATCCACCAGATGCAGCTAAAGGTAGAACATGTTCTATCTTACACACAGAATCCCCATGGTTGTGTGAATGGGGCCCCAAAAAGTAAAAACTCTGGGAAAAAATAGAAACTATTAGGGAGATTTATCAAACTTGTGTAAAGTAGAACTGACTTAGTTGCCCACAGCAACCAATCAGATTCCACATTTCATTTTCCAAAGGAGCTGTGAAAAATGAAAGGTGGAATCTGATTGGTTGCTATGGGCAACTGAGCCAGTTCTGCTTTACACCAGTTTGATAAATCTCCCCCTATGTGTGAAAGCACCCTAAAAACACTGTATATTGAAGCTTTGACATTTTTTCAGACGTTTTGGCATCTTTCTCTTTAAAGAAAAAAGGAGCTAAAAAAAAAAAAAACTTTCCCACAATTCTTGGAAACAAAATGCAACTAAAAGACAAGATCAAAAACACATACAGTTAGGAAAAAACACACAAGCAGTTTGTATGGAGTATGTATGCGATTGTTTGTGTGTGTTTTTTTTTTTTTGTGGATTCACCCTTTGTAATGCAAAGGTTAGATATGGGGCATATTCCACAACAAAATCCGCAAGTAATAAGAAAAATCTCTGCATAACATCTGTATAAACTACATAGCAAGTCCCACTGAGATGCATGGAATTGATTTTCGGTACCTAAATTTTCTGCAACAGAATATGCTGTGTGTGGAGGCACCCTAAATAAAATGTGGTATAAAGCATGCAGGGCCTGCTCCAGGTTGATGTGGGCCCTTGGGCGATAAATCTCAGTGGGCCCCTACACAGTATAATGAGCCCACAGTGGCCCACCATTCAGAATAACGAACCCAGTCGCCCCCCATTCAGAATAATGACCCCCCCAGTGGCCCCCACACTGGGGGTTATACTGTATGGAGGGGCACGGGGGGTCATTATACTGTGTAAGGGGCCATCACTAGCTAGAAGTGACCAGTCCAGTAAAAAAATACATACGTTAAAATATACGGTCTGTTTTTTTTTACTATGGAGCTGTATGGTCTGAGGCATCTGTTCATGTATACGTTTTTGGTATACATTAAACGGATGGCAAAAATGTGATGTGAACCCAGCCTTAGTGTCAGAATAAGCAATAGTACTCAGCAGGACAGAGAGGGGAGTCTGCCATGTACTGGCAGAGAGCACAGCCTGGTCCTGGTGGTCAACAATCTGCAACTTTTCCCCACTCATGCCAGGTCTAAGGAGGCAAACTGCTTAATAAGGCAGAAAAACAACTACATAGCATGAAGCTGCTGGTCTACTACAGCATCCAGCAGCAGCTTGAAGAGTTCCCTGACCCCCCCCCCCCCCTTCTCCTGTCCCACAGAAAAGAGACAGTCACAGTGCAGACTCACTCACAGACTTGCCTGCATCTCTTCACACTTCTGCTCCGCTGGGGTCTCTCTCCTCCTCAGGCAGCACGTCCTGTGTAGAGGGGTTATGTCTGAAGCTTGTAAGGTAAGGTGCTGCTCTGCTGGAGTGAAGAGGGGGCATGTCTGAAGCTCCGCAGCACGGAAGCTTGTAAGGGGGACAGCGGCAGCCCGACTCTGCATGCTGCTGAAAAAGGCTTTCATGTGACTAAGCTCCCTGCGCTCCAGCAATGAGTGCTTCTATCTGAATTGATGAAAGCGCTCATAGCAGCACAGTGGGACCCCCCAGGAGCAGGGGGCCCGGCAATTGCCCGGGTATGCCGGGTGCTGACGCTGGCCCTGAAAGCATGTATGCCACAATTCTGGAGCATTGACACCTGTAAATCTGCCCCTACATGTGAAAAAAATGCTTTTTTTTAATATAATTTTTTCTCCTCTATAGGATTCTGCCTGTCTGCCATCTGCAGTCCGCAAACAAGACTACTAGATGTCAAAATATGGGGGTCATTTATTAAGACCAGCGTTTTAGACACCATTTTTAATAAAGCCCTGCTCTGGTGGTGGATCTGCCACAGTTATGTAGAGGCGTAGAAAGTGATGAATGTGATGGGTCCACCGACGCATCCCCCTTACCGCCCACTTTTCTAGACCTGGCGTGAGTGGGGGGAAGTCTCAGATTGAGGCACAAAGGATCTTTGCGTTGCAATCTGCGACAGAAATACGCCTAATTTAGGCCTATTTCTGTTTAATGAATGACCCCCTACGCCCATAGAAATCAGGGAAATATCCATGTACTACTGAGAATGCCTATTGATTTCATTAGGACCTGTGCAGTACTTAATTTCCCCTGTGGAGGCGCTGTGGGATAATCAAACACTTGCTGCCAGGTTCCTCTACAGCAGGGATGTCCACCCTGCGGCCCTATAGCTGTTGCAAAACTACAACTCACAGCATTTCAGCCTACAGCTATTAGCAGGGCATGGTGGGAGTTGCAGTTTTACAACAGCTGCAGGGCCGCAGGTTGGGCAGTAGATCATTGAGGTCCCAGCATCGGCATATCCTCTGGTTAGCTTTTTTGTCTGGTTTTCTTATGAAAGAGGCAGTGTCTCGAGAGCGCCTTTAAACTATATGCACTTACAGTACGTTGTGTATTTTATTTTCATTATCCTTTTACTGTACAAAATTTTTTTTTAGATCATTTAATATTTTTTTTTTTACATGACATCTAAAAAATATCAGATATCTTCCTCAACCTAAGTTGTAAGTATATATAAGTAGCAGAGGAAGAGAAAATACATTTCTGAAAAGTTACACGGGAACCAGTGCAACCCAGCGGTATTTTCCTAAGGCTTCTGTATTAAAAGGGAGATGTGGTAAAACAACCCAAATGAATGGATCTTTACGATTTATGGCTTGACATTTCATACAATATTTACTTGCTATTTAGGATGAATAGATGCAGCTGGTGGTGGTTTCACACACCAGGTACCAGCCCAATAGGTATTGTCAGAGGGACTGCCAGCTGCCCCCGCACCCAGGCAGGGCTCAGCCCCTTTGGTTTGGGAGTTGTCACTAATCCAAGGCCTGGGCCGCGGCCTAGCTGTGTGTGTGGGCCCCAGTGGTTTGGAATAATTCAAAGAGACCTCAGGAGGAAGCGAGCGCTCATAAGGTCAGTGGGAAGAGATTTTGCCTGATCCCTGGCATTGCCATATATTATTGTACTGGGGTTTTATTATTATTACATAAAAAAAAAAGTAAAAATTCAGAAAAAGTTATTGAGGTGAGTGGAGGTCATAAGAAAAAGGGTCCTCTGGTCACTAAGTCATAGCCCACTAATTCACTAATTGTGGCCAGGTCACTTTTTCTTATATTACCTAGAAGATTATTCTAAATATACCGTAATAATTGGTATAATTCTATTGATATTTGACCTACTGTATAGCGAGGGAGCAATTCACCGCCGAAGTAGAGCCTTGTCCTAAGAACTTACAGACCTTAGTCTTCGACTCTAGGTTTATTCGAGGTAAGGGCTTTTACGCTGCAGACTATTCCTATTGATAGAGTTATGTAACATTAGCTCCCGGTGTTAGTTCTGGGATTGTGTGGGCGGTTGTAATAATTCCTGGAATAATGTGGGTACCGACTCTCTTTCCCCATAGATTTTTAATGGGCTGCCTTCTGAGCTGTAGCCTGGCAGAGACGTGCTTATGTGGCAGCCGCATAACAGCCCTCCCATATTGGCAGCTGCGATGTGTTGGTTAAGAGTGGTTATCCCCTGGCAGACGAGGAGACGATTCCGGAACACAAGACTCTCTTTTTACAGTCAGTCTTTTTTTTTTCTTTCTTTCTCTTTTCGGGTTTAGCTCACACATTCTTCTTAGCCACTGGGCCCTGGTGACCGTCTCACATCCACAGTACAGGTAGTTAATGACAGCGACCGCTCAGCCCATTTTAGCCCGGTCGTATCAGGTGTTGGACGCAGCGTTCAAAAGAAAATGAAAATAACGAGCCAAAAAGCCGTTTTAAGGTCTCACTCTAATGCAAAAGAATAATGTGATATGTTATAGTGCAGGAAAGTCCAAGTAACATTTCATGCAGAAGCTGAAATAGAAGATCACAAAAATGCACCTCACTATAGGGCACGAATTTACTGAAAGGGGTTACCCCATGAATAAAGTGAGGCCGTACTGGGCGACAGTTAGGGGAGGCCGTCATGAGGGGTTTTGGCAGGAGGGGGGCCAGCGGTGATAAGGTTAAGTAGCTGTAGGAATTGCGGTGGGTGGAGTTAGAAGTGGGTGGTATAGGGAGGTTATATTAAGGGGAGGAGTGTAGGAGCCATTTTAGATTTTAAAATCTAGGAGAAGAAGCAAACTCCCACCCTCCCTCCCTTGCTGAAGGCCTTAGGGGAAAGGTGGCGGTTTGGGCTGGGGCATGGGTTGTTATGTGTTATACGTGTATGTTATGTCGCGGCAGTCGTGGCGGTGGGAGGTCCTCGAAGTTGGTGGTAAGGATGCTTCAGGTGAATGGGAGGGCCTCAATGGTGGGGCTGGACTCCCATGGTTGGACAGTTGGCTCGGATAAAAGGCGTCCGTCAGGTGGTCTCCGAGCTGGTGCTTTACGGCTGGAGGCAAGACGGATGTGCCAGTTTTTTGGTGACTTGTGTTTTAACGAATTTGGGGCTTCAAGGACCTCCCTCGTCATGGGTAAGAAACTGTAATATGATTTATGGTTTGTTGTATTTATGTTAATAAACGGCTGCTGTGGCCATTATTATCCAACTCTGGTCTCTGTGTCTTATTGGGAGAGTTAGGGTAAAGGTGTGGTCAAAGCAGTACAATAGGGGCCCCCGAGTGAATAGCCAATAACCCACTCATGTAAAACATGAAAATGATAGATATTCTAGTACATGACAATCTTTTTCTAGAACAAGCCCAGGGGTCGAGTCAAGGGGGAACGCGTGGGAACGGCGTTCCTGCACTTTTTTCATGGCAGGAACGCCGTTCCCTTTCAGCATGGTCTGTGTGCGGCAGCAGGCAGTGTGCGGCGGCAGGCAGTGTGCGGCGGCGGGGCAGGCACTGAGATGAGCGCTTCCATTGTGGAAGCGAAGCGCTCATCTCCATGGTGATCTGTTTCTGTTTATATCGCTGGACAGCGATACAAACAGAAGGCTGCGGAGGAGCAGGGCAGGGAGGTGTGTCCCTTTCCTGTTCCTCTGATAGGCTGCCGGCACTACTAGGCCGGCAGCCAATCAGAGGCCGGCGTAGGCGGCGCGATAACGTCATCGCGCCGCCGGCCTGAGCCGTACAGCACTGGAGTCAGGACACAGGCTGGAAGAGGCCTGCATCGCATCGCTCCAAAGAGGTAAGTATAAGTGTTCATTTTTTATTTTTTTTTAACTATATTATACTGGCACATGATTGGGGAATTTGGGGGGGCCCTGGTATTATACTGGGCTGGCACATGATTGGGGAATTTGGGGGGGCCGTGGAATTGCTAGCACAGATTGGGGGGGTCTGGTATTACTGGCACATGATTGGGGGGGTCTGGTATAGTGGCACATGATTGGGGGGGGTCTGGTATAGTGGCACATGATGGGGGGGTCTGGTATAGTGGCACATGATTGGGGGGGTCTGGTATAGTGGCACATGATTGGGGGGTCTGGTATAGTGGCACATGATTGGGGGGTCTGGTATAGTGGCACATGATTGGGGGGGGGTCTGGTATAGTGGCACATGATTGGGGGGGTCTGGTATAGTGGCACATGATTGGGGGGGGGTCTGGTATAGTGGCACATGATTGGGGGGGTCTGGTATAGTGGCACATGATTGGGGGGGTCTGGTATAGTGGCACATGATTGGGGGGTGGGGGGTCTGGTATAGTGGCACATGATTGGGGGGGTCTGGTATAGGGGCACATGATTGGGGGGTCTGGTATAGTGGCACATGATTGGGGGGGTCTGGTATAGTGGCACATGATTGGGGGGGTCTGGTATAGTGGCACATGATTGGGGGGGTCTGGTATAGTGGCACATGATTGGGGGGTCTGGTATAGTGGCACATGATTGGGGGGGTCTGGTATAGTGGCACATGATTGGGGGGGTCTGGTATAGTGGCACATGATTGGGGGGTGGGGGGTCTAGTATAGTGGCACATGATTGGGGGGGTCTGGTTTAGGGGCACATGATTGGGGGGGTCTGGTATAGTGGCACATGATTGGGGGGTCTGGTCTGGTATTACAATACTGCCACATGATTGGGTGGGTCTGGTATTACTGGCACATGATTTGGGGGGGGGGGGTCTGGACCGTCTGGTATTACTGGCACATGATTGGGGGGGTCTGGTATTACTGGCACATGATTGGGGGGGTCTGGTATTACTGGCACATGATTGGGGGGGCTGTTATTACTGGCACATGATTGGGGGGGCTGTTTTTACTGGCACATGATAGGGGGGGCTGTTATTACTGTCTAATGAGAGGCACTGGGGGGCTGATGAGAGGCACTGGGGCTCTTATCTGAGGTCTGATTGGGGGTCATTCATATTGGGGTCTGAGCTGAGGTGTGATCTGAGGTCTTATTAACATTGGGGATCTTATTGGGGCTGTTAGCTGAGGTCTGATTAACATTGGGGGTCTGATTGGTGGTCTGACCTGAGGTGTAATGAAAAATATTTTTTTCTTATTGTGCCCACTTCCAGCCCGGAGCCCAGCTGCCCAGAGCACTGATCCGGAGCAGCTTGGAGAAAAAAGGCCTCACAGTCCCACACTCCTTCTGCTCGGCCAAGCCTGTCAGCACCCCTGAGGCCAAGCCTGTCAGCACCCCTGAGGCCAAGCCAGCCAGCACCCCTGAGGCAAAACCAGCCAGCACCCCTGAGTCTTCAGAACTGTAAGTAAATTATATATAATGGGAGTTTTTGTTTTGTTTTGATCACAATGTGTACATTTGGCTCAGTCCGCAGCGACACAAATTACAGCATGCTAGATTTTCTGTGCTTTTTATTTTTTTTCCGCTACACGTAGCTTTCAAAAGGCCATTCACATTTATTGTATTTTAAAGGGGTTTTCCCATCTCAGACAATGGGGGCATATCGCTAGGATATGCCCACATTGTCTGATAGGTGCGGGTCCCTATATATATTTGTTTATTTCATGTTAATTTTGCAGTTGTTTGTGTAAACTGGCACTTTACAATAAATGTTGCACTGAATTTTCAGCGAAATATATATATATTTTTTTTTTGGGGGGGGGGTTTGCAGTGGATCTTGGGTGAGTTCCCACACTTTTTTTTCCCAGGACTTGACCCCTGAACAAGCCCTGTACCTCACATGGATCCAGAGATCTTCCCATTCAGTGCTCCCACCGTTCTGCAGCTTAGGGAGTGTGTCCTTTCTCAGGGGTGTCTCCTGTTTGCTGCAGCTAGTGTCAGATGAAGGATGGAACTGAGAATGTGTTTCCGCCTCAGTGAGCCGGACAGAGAAATTAGAAAAAGGGCAAACAGCAGGTGGCGCTATACAGATACATTTCATTGAATAACTCAGTGGCTATAATACATTTTTAGTTACATGCTGTAACGGAACGCCTAGCACCCCGACCGGGTACCTCCGTTGATAGATGCTCCTAGTGCTTTCCGAGGACTCCAAGCACTCCACTTGACACCGTACGCACTGCAGACCCCACGAACCGCCGAAGCTTGGTTGAGGTCTCACCGTCTCCTACCCACCCTGGACCTACGACAAGGCTCCAGTGGGTGAACCTCTCCTAAAACCAGAGACAGGAACAGCTCTTAAAAGAGCTAGTAGTTATAGCCAGGGGAGTATAGCAAATCTCCCAGCGTATAGCAATCCCCAGCGTCGATCAGTTACCCAAACATCAGCCTCAACATGATAAAGGGTAAAACAGGAACACTTTATTGAGGGCTACCCGCCCGTATTTATGCAGGTCCCCATCTGGTGTACACGCCCCTAGGGGACCAGAAGGAAGACTGTGACACAGGACAGATACGTAGCACTCAGGATACACCGACACAACACATCCCCACAATGCATCATGGTTTTCTCCTCTCTGCCCTGGAGACACCCGAGGAGTAATTCAATTATCTCTCAGGACAAAGGGAAATCGCCAATACACATGTGGATACAACAGGACAGGAATCACCACCCAAACACACAAAGTCACACCCCCACAGCAAACAGACATTTAACATATTCCCAGATAGCTCAAGTCTGAGTGCATATCATTAGGTGAATGGCACTCAGAATACACGAATACAATAAAATTAGCTATCTGGGTACCCTCACATAACAAAATACAATTGCAAAGACAGATTTAAGCTGTGCGGCCGTTCTGTCTGCTCCTTTAAAGTTAGCATGGGCCATATTCCTGAGGCAAGAGGCTGGTAAACAGGCCTCTTCAAAACCCAGTGGCGAGGTTGGTTTCGCCACACATGCAGTTACAAAAGTATTCAGATCCAAGTGCTGGCTTGAAAACTGTAGAATATTTTTCATAGGAAAAACCTTTTAAAGAAGATCTGTCACCTCTCCCGACTGTGTTAGTAACTACTTGAATTCCCTATGCAATAACAATTCTGGAGCATCTTTTCATATAACTATGTTGTTCCATTCCTCTATTACTCCTACTAGCACTCTGAAATAAAGTTCATCCTTGGTACTACCATTTGGGGGGGGGGGGGGGCCTAAACAGTGTGACACCAGCACCACTGATTGGATATCTCTAGGATATGTTCCCATTGTCTTATAGGTGGGGGCCCCACACCTATATCAGGAACGGAGCTCAGCAAAGTGGTGGTTGGAGATCTCCGGTCCGGCCACCACCAAGCACTCTCCCCATAGAAGTGAATGGGAGCGCACCGCACATGACCAGCCACCGCTCCCATTCACTTCTATGGACCCAATGGAAATAGCTGAGCCAGCGCTCGTCTATTTTTGGCAGCCCCATAGAAAATGAATGGAGGACGGCTGCGCATGTGAAGTGCATCCTCCACCACTTTCAGGGCTCCGCTAGAACCTGCATCTATCAGTCAATATGGGCATATCCTAGCTATATGCCCCCATTGACTGGCATAAGAATAACCCTTTAACAGCATTTAGAAAACATCTAAAGAATTGCTTTACGGCAGCCACATGGTCCATAGACACAATGGTCAGGAGGGGACCTCATTGACTCCTATGGGAGAGTTTTCTAGGCATGCGCTGTGACCTGTGCAGAGTTCAGGTCACATTAACGTAATTATGCTTTAATTGATAAAACCTTTATTGTTTAAATGAAGAAATAAAGGGAAAAAAACAATGTTGCCATATTTATTTCCGACATCTAGCAATCACCATACATAATGTATTCACTGTATTGTACGGCTGCTTCAGTTACTAGGATATCAAATATGCTATTTTCTGTTTTTAATGGGATTATTTTTGCACCATTATTTTTAGCCCAAAAAATGTGACTTTGAATTTATGTTTTGTTTTTTGTTTTTTAAATCTAGAATATAGCAGCAAGTATAATAATATTGAGGTTTTAGGGAGAGAAAATACCGTCGTAGATAAGAGAGCGGCCTGTCTCACTGTTTGTGCTTCTGCCTCCCATACAGCAAGTATGAGACCTGGCAGAGATAATTTAGGGCTCACGGCCATTGCCGCTTTTGCGGTCCGCAAAACGCGGATTCTGGCTGTGTGGTTCCGAATTTTGCGGAATGCAACATCCTGCCTCTGTAGAAATGTCTTATCCTTGTCCGAAAAATAGACAAGACATTTTTTATTATTTTTTTGCGTGGGGCTGCAGAATGGACATGCGGATATGGACTGCTGTCCATCATCTTTTGCGGCTCCATTGAAGTGAAAGGGTTTGCATCCGATCTGCAAAAACGCAGATCAGATATGGACAAAAACACAGTCGTGTGCATGAGTCCTTATAAAGAGAGTCTGAAAAATAATAAGAATAATACAAAAATAAATAAAATATTTTTGATAGAATTCTGTAAAATATCCTTCTAACTCATGTGCCAATTCTCCTTTAACATGAAAAAAATGCAGCCTTAGGAAAAGTGGCATCCATGGGACTGGCAGAGAACGAAGTGTCAGGGGATCTTTGCACAGTGGGAAAAAACGTCTCAAAAGTTTTTCGCAAACTCGTCATGTGTAATTGTACCTTTATCAAGAGCCCCATTGTGCAGATGAACGACGCCTCGTGTTTTCTGTGCCTCTCTAGTCATAATCACCAACTACACCTCGTCCTATTCCTGACAAGTGCCTATTGACATATTGTGATGGTGATAATGGAGGTGGGAAAGAAGAAATGGCAGCGTGGGTAGAGGGGTTGGAGAGATGTCAGAGTATGACAGTGCCGGAGTCCCCACGGTTTCACCTCCCTGTGTGACAGGGCCTTCTCCTCTGTGTTTGTAGTGGTTGTCACTTTTGCGTGGCATTTTCCGAAACATAGGGTGACGCGCCTTTGTGATGCTAATCCCTGGTAATGACAGCTTTGCCCGGGTCGGGGGAGGCTACTCCTGCTGGAGGTGACTGCTTGTGACAGTCAGTGTGAAGAGCTTTATGTGAGGAACCAGGAAAAAAAAGACAGTAACAATACCATTAACCCTTACCCCTCAACATAGCCCTTTCACCTACAATCGGGGGCTCTTTCTCTCTGAGTCTAAGCCAGGATGCACTGACATAGGCTCCTGTAGGAGAAAATACATGTACTTGCCCTCGTTCAGTCACAGTCTACTCCGTGTATTCTAAAGACTTGTTGACGCTGCCCAATTATCACGATTGGCTTGTGTCCGAGCGATCATGATGATATCTGGCCAGTGAGAATACAATAAAACTGATAGGCCTTGATGGATCGTACCACTATAAATATTATCATCAATGTGAACACGTTACTTAATCTCTAGGTAACAATTGTTCCCCTGCCAAATTGGGAGGAACCTCCTGCTCTAGCTAGATGGTTATTTATGATGAAAAGTTCATCAGATCCACAGAAACTATACATTTAGGCCAGTTAAATTGACCCATGAACTAATTTAAAAATGCCATTTGCAGCGAACAGGCCGCAGGGGCACACGTAGTGAGTGTGGGCGGACGGATGGGTGCATTAGTTGTACTCACGTTTCCTGAAGCTCACTGGGCCACATGCAGTGACTGGAAGGGTGCGCCGTTTATTCCATTTGGGGCACACTCTGGTTCTGGGGTTCTCCTGCCTGATACATAAATGAAAAAAGGAAACTAAAACAAGGAATTACCAAATTAAAAACAAAAAGAAGGAAGTTATATGGAAGAAGATAAAGAACTAGCTGACTGCCTCAATGAATACTTCTGATCAGTTTTTACAAAGGAAAATGAAGGAAAAGGACCTCAGGAAGGAAGACTAATGAATCTTTTGATGCATGTGTCTTTACAGAGGAAGATGTAAGTCAGCTGTCTAAAATTAATACAAATAAGTCACAGGGGCCTGATGGGATACACCCAAAGCTATTAAAAGAGCTCAGCGGTGAACTAGCAAAAATTAACAGATTTATTTAACCAATCACTGGTAACAGGAGTCGTCCCAAAAGATTGGAAGTTAGCAAATGTTGCGCCCATTCACAAGAAAGGTAGTAGGGAGGAATCGGGCAACTATAGGCCAGTAAGCCTGACATCAATAGTGGGAAAATTAATGGAAACCATACTTAAGGAGAGGATTGTGGAACATCTAAAATCCCATGGATTGAAAGATGAAAAACAGCATGGGTTTACTTCAGGGAGATCATGTCAAACTAATCTTATTGATTTTTTTTAATTGGGTGACTAAAATAATAGATGGCGGAGGTGCAGTAGACATCGCTTATCTAGACTTTAGTAAGGCTTTTGATACTGTCCCACATAGAAGGCTAATCAATAAATTGCAGTCTTTGGGCTTGGACTACCATATTGTTGAATGGATTAGGCAGTGGCTAAGGGACAGACAACAGAGGGTTGTAGTCAATGGAGTATATTAAGACCATGGTCTTGTTACCAGTGGGGTACCTCAGGGATCTGTTCTAGGACCCATATTGTTTTATATCTTTATCAGCGAAATTGCAGAAGGCCTCGATGGTAAGGCGTGTCTTTTTGCTGATGACACAAAGATTTGTAACAGGGTTGATGTTCCTGGAGGGATACACCAAATGGAAAAGGATTTAGGAAAACTAGAGGAATGGTCAAAAATCTGGCAACTAAAATTTAATGTTGATAAGTGCAAGATAATGCACCTGGGGCGTGAAAACACAAGAGCAGAATATAAAATCAGTGATACAGTCCTAACCTCAGTATCTGAGGAAAGGGATTTAGAGGTCATTATTTCAGAAGACTTAAAGGTAGGCAGACAATGTCATAGAGCAGCAGGAAATGCTAGCAGAATGCTTGGGTGTATAGGGAGAGGCATTACTAGTAGAAAGAGGGAGGTGCTCATGCCGCTCTACAGAGCACTAGTGAGACCTCATTTGGAGTATTGTGCTCTGTACTGGAGACCATATCTCCAGAAGGATATTGATACTTTGGAGAGAGTTCAGAGAAGAGCTACTAAACTAGTACATGGATTGCAGGATAAAACTTACCAGGAAAGATTAAAGGACCTTAACATGTATAGCTTGGAAGAAAGACGAGACAGAGGGTATATGATAGAAACTTTTAAATACATAAAGGGAATCAACAAGGTAAAAGAGGAGAGAATATTTAAAAGAAGAAAAACTGCTACAAGAGGACATCGTTTTAAATTAGAGGGGCAAAGGTTTCAAAGTAATATCAGGAAGCTGGGGTGTAGCTATGGGCTTATGGGCCCTGGTGCTAGCGTTCAGCTTGGGCCCCCCCTTCCCTCAGTGCTTTGTGCTCAGGGGCAGGGAAGCACATAGCCTTCGTGCTGCCTGAGGCAAAAACCTCACCCCCACCCCACCCATGCCAAATTCTTGGCCTAACCCCTTCCCTCCAGCCAGAGGGGTAACTTGACCAGCATGCACTTAAAGGGCTTCTGTCAGCCCACTAAACTGTTTTTTTTTTTTTTGCTTAATAATAACCCCTACACTGCGATTTATCCATACATAAGTAAAATAATAATTTTGGTTCAGTAGAATTTGCTAAAACCCTATTTTTATAATATGTAAATTACCTGGCTACCAGCAATTAGGGCGGCTACTTGCTGGTAGCAGCCGCATCCTCCGATGGTAATGACGCCCCCTCTGCTTGTTGATTGACAGGGCCAGCGGACGGGATCTTTCTCCGCTGGCCCTACCTGTTTTCATTCAATATCTGGCGCCTGCGCCGCGGCCGTACCTATCTTCAATCGGCGCAGGCGCACTGAGAGGCGGCCACTCACTCGGCCGCTTCATCCTCAATGCGCCTGCGCCGGGTGTAGATGTGACGTCATCGGCGCAGGCGCATTGAGGATGAAGCGGCCGAGTGAGTAGCCGCCTCTCAGTGCGCCTGCGCCGATTGAAGATAGGTACGGCCGCGGCGCAGGCGCCAGATATTGAATGAAAACAGGCAGGGCCAGCGGAGAAAGATCCCGTCCGCTGGCCCTGTCAATCAACAAGCAGAGGGGGCGTCATTACCATCGGAGGATGCGGCTGCTACCAGCAAGTAGCCGCCCTACTTGCTGGTAGCAAGGTAATTTACATATTATAAAAATAGGGTTTTAGCAAATTCTACTGAACCAAAATTATTATTTTACTTATGTATGGATAAATCGCAGTGTAGGGGTTATTATTAAGCAAAAAAAATAAAAAACGGTTTAGTGGGCTGACAGAAGCCCTTTAATGCCAGTGTCTTTTTATGTGGCACAAGGGTCTTTGGGCCCCTTCAGGCTCCTGGGCCCGGTAGCGACTGCTACCTCTGCACCCCCTATAGCTACACCCTTGTCAGTAAGTATTACTTTACTGAGAGAGTAGTGGATGCATGGAATAGCCTTCCTGCAGAAGTGGTAGCTGCAAATACAGTGAAGGAGTTTAAGCATGCATGGGATAGGCATAAGGCCATCCTTCATATAAGATAGGGCCAGGGCTATCCAAAGTATTCAGTATATTGGGCAGACTAGATGGGCCAAATGGTTCTTATCTGCCGACACATTCTATGTTTCTATGTTTCTATTGTGGCTAAGGTGCCCTTCATGTTGCTGTTTTATGATGTAACACAGGGTCCCAGTTGGTATGATGCCATGTAGTGTGGTGTAATGATGAGACCGGTGTTGGTATAACAAATCCATGGTATTTTCTTGAAGTCGGTCAGCAGATGATCCACACAAGCACTATTCACATGAAAAGCAGTCTTTACATTTGATTTCTCTCTCTTACAGTCAGACTGGTCAATCTCTCTTTTTTTCTGGCCTAAAGGGATGCACTTTCTCTATCATCAGATATATAAGTATATTATATCCACAGCACCCTCAGGGGAATACAGTCTCTGAACAGGGGCGCCATCATGTCCTTTAGTTATGGTTAGCAGCTTGTAGCTAATGGTGTGCCAAAACCAAATGCAGAGGAGGCTAAAGCCAGATTAGCAGTGGTTACTTTTCTTGCCAAAGTTATCTGCAATCCCTATATGTCAGATAAACCTTCTGTAGATCTTCTCCCTTCCAATGGCTGGTACATAAACTACTTGTAGTCTGTAGGGGAGCTGAATCTCTGTACAGGAGCTGCTCCTTGCTGCCCTGAGGTGTTCTCTCCTCAGCAGTCAGCATTAACTCCAGAATCTTCCTCCTAGAGAGGAAGTGAGCACCCAGCCCTACTAGCCTCTTGGGACCTCCCACTCCTTATACAACCTTATGGGATTTGTAGTACATGCACATAAATACATGAAATACAATGATATTAACACTCTGAGTGCTTGGCTGTCACTACCAGAGCTTTGGGACGTTCTCACAGCTCTGTTTCTCCACCCCTGTGATGATGTCACTACTAGAGCTGGGAGGAGTTCTCACTACTCTGTTTACTTTTGGTTTCTTTCACCACAGCTGTTCTTCATGTGTCTGATTTCCCTCCCTTTATATCACCCCTCCTCCTATGATAGGATGTGGATTATAGTTCTCACTTCAGTTGTAGCTCTTGCTTTTGTTTCTTCACTTGTAGCTATCAGTTCACTGGACCTGTGTTCTGCTGCAGCTAGCACTCCGGATATTGCCAGCCTGTCCTTGGATCCGTCTTCTCTGCGGCTGCAACACCGTCAGCTAAGTGTGCAGACATTGTTGTGTTCCTGTTTATTTTCTGACTGGATCTGAGGTGGCCACGGTTCCCTCCATATACTGAGTAGGGCACTGGTGGCCGTGCCCCTTCCACTATTGTAGGGGTTACAGTGGTCATTAGTCTTAGGCACGTGGGCATGCCTCGTTCCGCCATTTGGATCCGGGCATGTGCTTTAGCAGAATAGGGAGAGCGTTGAGGGTCGGACAGGGGTCACCCGTTATTCTCCCTAGTTCTGGGTCCAGTCAGTAGCTCTTTACTGTGTATTACTATTGTTGCTCACATACAGCCGTGACATTGGCAGTGTATTTCTGGACACTGTACATTGAGTTTTGAGAAAACCTTTAATATGTCATAGAAACATATCAAAAATACCTTTTTACAATATTTTGCTCAGATATATAGAGCCTCTCCCGGTTTGCCACCTGACCTGGCGAGGCGGTTTCTGGAGAAAATTCCTCTTCCGACCTTAAAGGAAGCCCAAATAAAATACTTGGAAGAGGATTTGTCTCTTTTGGAGATGCAGGAGGCTTTGAAGTCTATCTCTGGGAATTCATCGCCGGGTTAGAGGGCCTTCCGTACGAATTACAGTGATGTGATCCTTCCTCATATGCTAGAAGTTTTTTCTCAAGCATTACAGGGAGGGGGTTTACCACATTCCATGATGGAGGCCTTGATAGTCCTAATTCCAAAAAAAGATAAAGATCTGGTAGAATTGAGTTCTTACAGACCAATCTCCCTACTAAATACTGATGTTAAGTTATTATCAAAAGTTCTGGCTTGGGAGGCTCTCTCGGGTTATGCCTTCTATCATCCATCCAGATCAAAATGGCTTTATGCCAAAAAGGGGCACTCATCACAATCTGCATAGGGTATTTACGAATATTCAGTCTCCGGGGTGTGATGCCCGCTCCATCCTGTTGTTGGATGCCGCTAAAGCCTTTGACAGGGTGGAGTGGACTTTTCTCTGGGAGGTGATGAAAAAAATGGGTTTCGGCCCCAGGTTCATGGCAATGGTTCAGTTGTTATATAATTCTCCAGCTGCTAGGATCAGGATTAATGATATGACGACAGAGAGTTTTGTACTAGGAAGAGGCACCCGTCAAGGCTGCCCTCTTTCCCCTCTTTTATTTAACATTTATATTGAACCTCTAGCAGCCAGTATAAGGCAGGACTCGAGAGTGGCTGGTTTTGGTATAATGGGGAAGCATGATCGTGTATCCCTCTATGCAGATGACATCCTGTTCTTTATTCATCAGACAGAAAATACTCTTCCTCGTATAATGGAGCTGGTTGGTCTTTTTTCCGACTCGTCTGGCCTGGAGGTTAACTGGGAGAAGACTGTTCTCCTCCTTATAGACGAGTTGCGAGGAAATTGGAATAACCAGCTATTGATCTCTGACTCAATAAAGTACCTGGGGATAACAGTTTCCGCCAAAACTCAAGAATATCTACAACTCAATTTGATTCCTTTGTTGATGAAGTTGAGAGCTAAAACTAAGATATGGCAAAAAATCCTGCCTGCAAGAGCGGACAGAGTTTCGTTAATAAAAATGGTAGTGCTGCCCTAGGTTCTTTATGTTCTGCGCAACTCGCCTATATGGATTTGGGATAAGTATTTTAGATTGATATAGCGGATGATTAATGATTTGCTATGGGGGAGGAAGCGCGTGAGATTAAAGGTGCTTTACTTTTCTATGCCCTATAATCGGGGAGGTCTTAACCTCCCCTATTTTAGGGGTTACTTTATGGCCTCCCATCTCTGCCTCTTTAATGATTGGGAAAATAGCCATCTCTGTAGAAAACTGGTGAAAGATTCAGGTTTCTTGGATTTTTTTTTACCGTATTAGAGTCTGATTACTTATTAAATATACAGACTGGTTATAAATTTTTCTGCAGAATGGCTACAAAAGCCTGGCTGGTTATAAGGACTTGGTTTAAAGTTAAGGCATCACTTATGTGCACCCCATTATGGTATAATTCAAAGCTTTTGAATCTAGATGATCCAAATTGTCTGCAATATTGGAGGACCAAAAATGTTCAGTACTTGCACCAAGTGGTCAGAGGTGGACAAATCATGTCCCTTATGGAGCTAAAGCAAAAGGAAAATGTAGGTGAGGTGGCTTGGTATGCATATTTTCAATTGAGGTTAGCACTTTCTAGTATTTCTAATAGTCACTTATTTACTGTAGACACTCCTGAATTTTTACACGATTTAATTTGCAAGAAAGGTGGTATGAAAGGTAAAGTATCACACTGTTATAGACACCTAATGAAACATTTTTTTTTTGAAGTTCTCTCTCCAGGACAGAGATCTTGGTCTACCTTACTTTTAGAGGTGGGCCCTCCGGACTGGGAGAATATAGGGGAAAGTTTAAATTTGGTTTCGCATAATTTCAATCACACTGTTGTACAATTTAATATTATGCACAAAATATATGTGACACCTACAGGGAGTGCAGAATTATTAGGCAAGTTGTATTTTTGAAAATTAATTTTATTATTGAACAACAACCATGTTCTCAATGAACCCAAAAAACTCATTAATATCAAAGCTAAATATTTTTGGAAGTAGTTTTTAGTTTGTTTTTAGTTTTAGCTATTTTAGGGGGATATCTGTGTGTGCAGGTGACTATTACTGTGCATAATTATTAGGCAACTTAACAAAAAAAAAATATATACCCATTTCAATTATTTATTTTTACCAGTGAAACCAATATAACATCTCAACATTCACAAATATACATTTCTGACATTCAAAAACAAAACAAAAACAAATCAGTGACCAATATAGCCACCTTTCTTTGCAAGGACACTCAAAAGCCTGCCATCCATGGATTCTGTCAGTGTTTTGATCTGTTCACCATCAACATTGCGTGCAGCAGCAACCACAGCCTCCCAGACACTGTTCAGAGAGGTGTACTGTTTTCCCTCCTTGTAAATCTCACATTTGATGATGGACCACAGGTTCTCAATGGGGTTCAGATCAGGTGAACAAGGAGGCCATGTCATTAGATTTTCTTCTTTTATACCCTTTCTTGCCAGCCACGCTGTGGAGTACTTGGACGCGTGTGATGGAGCATTGTCCTGCATGAAAATCATGTTTTTCTTGAAGGATGCAGACTTCTTCCTGTACCACTGCTTGAAGAAGGTGTTGTCACGGCCATGGCTATGACCGTGACTCCTGAACCGCATGCGGTTGTCAGCGGTTTTCTTTGGTGTTCAATCACAGGTGAGGGCTGTGGTATTTGCCTCACCTGTGGTTGCCGCTGGCAACAGTGTGTATGTGGCAGCGTAGCAGGCTGAGCTGTGCCATTGCAGCTCGCTACGTTGTGCATGCGGTTTTGAGTTGTGTGTATGTGTGCACTTCCTTTTTATGTTATTGTGTGCACGTCTCCTTTAAGTGGTGTTTTCCCTTCCCTGGTGTTGGAAGGGTTAATCTCCTTCCTAGTGTGTGTGTGCACTGGGTGTGTCCGACTGTGGGGTGTGGCTTCTTGGCCTATAAAGCCTCTCTGCTTTTGCAGGCCTGCAGGTTGCTTCAGCCATGCTTAGCTGAGAGCAGCCTCATGTCTTTATTACCTGCCAGTAAGAGCCACCCCTGTGGTCATAACCATAATGTCGCTTTAAGTTATTTCTAGTTATGTGTGATGTCCGTGTGATGTTTTATATGTGATTTTGTGCAGCTATGGATCTGGGTCCCTGTGTGGGGATGCGTTTGTGATCTGCACCCTGCTAACACAGGGATCCAGTCAGCAAGGCTGTGGCAGGTAGGTGGAACTCTTTGTTCACCTGCCATATCCATAGAGCTGTTTATGTCTCCCCTTTTCCTGCAGCTTGGCCGTTGAGACTCCTGCTCCTCCGTGTCTAGGAGGAGTGGGCTTGTCTTACTCAGCTCCTAGGTGAGGGTCATCTTGAGGGCTAGCAGGGACTTTTAGGTTCCGGAGCATGGGCCCTCCTACCATCAAGGTTGGCTCATGTAGCTAGGAGCCAGGGTCAGGTTAGGGATGCGTTTAGGAGGTGACCTGCTCCCTAATCCTGTCTTCATGGCCAAGCAGCCGTAACATCACCGGGCTTCACACGGCTGAGGATTTCCCCCATCCTCAGCCGTGACAGTATGACCACAGTCGCTTCTTACGTGGCGCTCCCTCGAAAGAGGGTAAAGCATGCACTGCTGTCTACGGATGGGGTGCATGCGCGTTCTCCGGAGGGAGAGCGTTATGGGGCTTTCACCATTTACGGCGCGGTGAGTGGCATTCCCAGCTCACCGTTGTCCGTGTTGGTGTCCCCTTTTTGTTTGTCTTTCCCCTCCCCCCCTCCCATTGTTTCTTATGCCTCACCAACTTTCCCCTTTTGTTGTTGGGAGGGGCTTTGAGGGGTGGGAGTATGCATCCCTCGAAAGAGGGTGAAGCATGTATCGCCGTCTGCGGAAGGGGTACATGCGCGCTCTTCGGAGGGAGAGCGTTCTGGGGGTTTCGCCTCTGACGGCGCGGTGAGTGGCGTTTCCCCGCCATCATCGTTGCCTCGTTTGGCGTTCCCCCTGATTTTTAGAACACGTGGTGTTTGTTTGGTATGCCACCTTCGAAAGAGGGTGCAGCATGCAGTGCCATATCCTTGTGGCCTGCATGCGCGTTCTCCGGAGGGAGAGCGTTCCTGGGGGTTCTCCGTTAACGGCACGGTTGGTGGCTTATTCCCCGCCACCTTACCTTCCGTGTCCGTGTTGGGGATCCCTCGTCCCTCTCCATGTTCCCATCTCTGGTCGTCTGCTGGCAGCACTCCGTAAGTGGTCCGGCTGCGTGCTGGTTAGGAGTGTCTGCTGGCAGCGACTGGAGTGGGGACGTGAGTGGAGAGTCCCCTCGTCCACTCTCAGTGGTTCCATTTCCGTGTCGCTGGTGCGGGCTGCAGGCCTCGTCGGACTGGCTGTGTTGTGTGCTGGGAGAGGATGCAGCTGACAGCGACTTTCTGGGAACCATGTCCTGAGAGTGGACGTCCCCTTCTCTCATCCCCTTGTGTGAGTCCCTCACGTGTCTTTTTTTGGTGGGGGGGCTTTGAGGGGTGGGAGTGTCACGGCCATGGCTATGACCGTGACTCCTGAACCGCATGCGGTTGTCAGCGGTTTTCTTTGGTGTTCAATCACAGGTGAGGGCTGTGGTATTTGCCTCACCTGTGGTTGCCGCTGGCAACAGTGTGTATGTGGCAGCGTAGCAGGCTGAGCTGTGCCATTGCAGCTCGCTACGTTGTGCATGCGGTTTTGAGTTGTGTGTATGTGTGCACTTCCTTTTTATGTTATTGTGTGCACGTCTCCTTTAAGTGGTGTTTTCCCTTCCCTGGTGTTGGAAGGGTTAATCTCCTTCCTAGTGTGTGTGTGCACTGGGTGTGTCCGACTGTGGGGTGTGGCTTCTTGGCCTATAAAGCCTCTCTGCTTTTGCAGGCCTGCAGGTTGCTTCAGCCATGCTTAGCTGAGAGCAGCCTCATGTCTTTATTACCTGCCAGTAAGAGCCACCCCTGTGGTCATAACCATAATGTCGCTTTAAGTTATTTCTAGTTATGTGTGATGTCCGTGTGATGTTTTATATGTGATTTTGTGCAGCTATGGATCTGG
This sequence comes from Bufo bufo, assembly GCF_905171765.1. NCBI lineage: Eukaryota > Metazoa > Chordata > Amphibia > Anura > Bufonidae > Bufo > Bufo bufo. The sequence goes on from NC_053394.1 coordinate 339,185,938, forward strand.
GTCCCTGTGTGGGGATGCGTTTGTGATCTGCACCCTGCTAACACAGGGATCCAGTCAGCAAGGCTGTGGCAGGTAGGTGGAACTCTTTGTTCACCTGCCATATCCATAGAGCTGTTTATGTCTCCCCTTTTCCTGCAGCTTGGCCGTTGAGACTCCTGCTCCTCCGTGTCTAGGAGGAGTGGGCTTGTCTTACTCAGCTCCTAGGTGAGGGTCATCTTGAGGGCTAGCAGGGACTTTTAGGTTCCGGAGCATGGGCCCTCCTACCATCAAGGTTGGCTCATGTAGCTAGGAGCCAGGGTCAGGTTAGGGATGCGTTTAGGAAGTGACCTGCTCCCTAATCCTGTCTTCATGGCCAAGCAGCCGTAACATCACCGGGCTCCACATGGCTGAGGATTTCCCCCATCCTCAGCCGTGACAGGTGTCTTCCAGAAACTGGCAGTAGGACTGGGAGTTGAGCTTGACTCCATCCTCAACCCGAAAAGGCCCCACAAGCTCATCTTTGATGATACCAGCCCAAACCAGTACTCCACCTCCACCTTGCTGGCGTCTGAGTCGGACTGGAGCTCTCTGCCCTTTACCAATCCAGCCACGGGCCCATCCATCTGGCCCATCAAGACTCACTCTCATTTCATCAGTCCATAAAACCTTAGAAAAATCAGTCTTGAGATATTTCTTGGCCCAGTCTTGACGTTTCAGCTTGTGTGTCTTGTTCAGTGGTGGTCGTCTTTCAGCCTTTCTTACCTTGGCCATGTCTCTGAGTATTGCACACCTTGTGCTTTTGGGCACTCCAGTGATGTTGGAGCTCTGAAATATGGCCAAACTGGTGGCAAGTGGCATCTTGGCAGCTGCACGCTTGACTTTTCTCAGTTCATGGGCAGTTATTTTGCCGCTGAAGACATCTGTGTTGGTCCCTTGTTTACTATATGTGTCCACATTGCTGAGAAAAAGTATGTTTAAATATATGCAAATGAGCCTCTAGGAGCAACGGGGGTGTTGCCATTACACCTAGAGGATCTGCTCTCTTTGCAACTGTGTCGCCCTCTGGACTTTGATTGCATTAAGGAGAAATGAAGGCCAGCTGTGCTGATGTTTACACTGCCTGGCCGGGCAATAAAAGTGGAGAGGGTGCGGCAGAGAGAGCAGAGCCTCTAGATGTCATGACAATGCCCTTTTTGCTCCTAGAGGCTCATTTTCATATATTAAAACCTCAAAACCTAAAAAAAATTCTCAGCAATGCAGGCACATACACTGAACAAAAATATAAACGCAACACTTTCGGTTTTCCTCCCATTTTGCATGAGCTGAACTAAAAGGTCTGAAACATTTTCTACATACACAAAAGACCGATTACTCAAATATTGTTCACAAATCTGTCTAAATCTGTGATAATCCATCCCACCTCACAGGTGTGGCATATCAAGGTGCTGATTAGACAGCATGAATATTGCACAGGTGTGCCTTAGACTTCCCACAATAAAAGGCCACTCTGAAATGTGCACAGTTTTGCCTTACAGGAAGGGGTCAGAAAACCAGTGTGGCCACCATTTTCCTCACGCAGTGCAACACATCTCTGTCGCATAGAGTTGATTAGGTTGTTGATTGTGGCCTGTGGAATGTTGGTCCACTCCTCTTCAATATCTGTGCGAAGTTGCAGAATATTGACAGGAACTGGAACACGCTGTCGTATACGCCGATCCAGAGCATCCCAAACATGCTCAATGGGTGACATGTCCGGTGAGTATGCTGGCCATGAAAGAACTAGGATGTTTTTAGCTTCCAGGAATTGTGTACAGACCATTGCAATATGGGGTCGTGCATTATCATGCTGCAACATGAGGTGATGGTCGTGGATGAATGGCACAACAATGGGCATCAGGATCTCGTCACGGTATCTCTGTGCACTCAAAATGCCATCAATAAAATGCACCTATGTTCGTTGTCCATAACATACACCTGCCCATACCATAACCCCACCGCCACCATGGGCCACTCGATCCACAATGGTGACGTCAGCCAACCGTTCACCCACACGACGCCATACACGCTGTCTGCCATCTGCCCTGAACAGTGAAAACCGGGACTCATCTGTGAACAGAACGCCTCTCCAACGTGCCAGACGCCATCGAATGTGAGCATGCAGTCAGGTCCAGACCCCGATGAGGACGACGAGCATGCAGATGAGCTTCCCTGAGACGGATTCTTACAGTTTGTGCAAAAATTCTTTGGTTTTGCAAACCGATTGTTGCTGCATCTGGTGGCTGGTCTCAGACGATCATGGAGGTGAACATGCTGGATGTGGAGGTCCTGGGCTGGTGTGGTTACACGTGGTCTGCGGTTGTGAGGCCGGTTGAATGTACTACCAAATTCTCTGAAACGCCTTTGGAGACGGCTTATGGTAGAGAAATGAACATTCATTGCACAGGCAAAAGCTCTGGTAGACATTCCTGCAGTCAGCATGCCAATTGCACGCTCCCTCAAACGTTACGACATCTGTGGCATTGTGCTGTGTGATCAAACTGCACATTTCAGAGTGGCCTTATATTGTGGGCATTCTAAGGCACACCTGTGCAATATTCATGCTGTCTAATCAGCACCTTGATATGCCACACCTGTGAGGTGGGATGGATTATCTCGGCAAAGGAGAAGTGCTCACTAACACAGATTTAGACGGATTTCTGAACAATATTTGAGAGTAATGGGTCTTTTGTGTATGTAGAAAATGTTTCAGATCTTTGAATTCAGCTCATGCAAAATGGGAGCAAAATCAAAAGTGTTGCGTTTATATTTTTGTTCAGTGTATGAACATGGGGCCAACACAGATGCCTTCAGCTGCCAAGCGCACATGCAACAGATCAGCCAGATTCATAGGTTCAAATCTGCTGACAGGTGCCCTTTAACCCCTTCCATCACCAATTACGTCGGAGACGGATGGGCCTTAGCGCAAGTGTGCCTTATATCTGCAGCACGTGATGGCGTGGAGTCAGGTCAGTTATCATGGTCGGGCGTATAGGGGATAAGGGTTGTTATTAAAGGAGTTATCACACGATAAATGTAAAAAAAAAATGAATATCAGACATCATATAGTACATGACAATTTTTTTCTAACAAAGCTAGAACCAGCCCTGTACCTCACATGGATCCAGAGATCTCCACATTCATTGCTCTGCTAGTTATATCAAGATCACAGCTCAGGGGGGCGTTTCCTCTGTACTGCAGCTCAGGGAGGCGTGCACTTTCTGCTGCAGCTTTCTCCCAGCTCAGGAGGCAGTTGAAGTATGGAACTGAGCATGTGCATCCACCTTAGTGAGATAGTCAGAAAAATAAGAATAGGAAAACATCAGGTGGCGCTATACAGACACATTTTATTAAATAACTCTGTGGCTATGCTAATTTTTTTATTATATTCAATTACAAAAGTATTCAGATCCAGGCGCTGATTTAAAAACTGCAGAGCAGTTTTGTGGGATAACCCCTTTTAAGAAAAATCCATCACTCTATAAATCTGATGCACAACAGAAAGTAGATTTTTATTGGTGCAGAATGAAAAGAGTAGGTATAAAGATAATAATGGGTCATAGGACACCAATTAACCAAGCACAATAACAACATAAAGAGAGGCCTGAAACGAAAACAAAGAAAACAGGCCACAGATACCTACGAAAACTTGCAATTGAATTTTTTTTTATTAAATATCTCCTTTTTCTGAGACCTAATATGAAAATTTACTTTTGTTTTGAATCAGATTTGGAGAATGCAGGGTTATCTCTAATACTATCTGTGGGCGCATTACCCCTCTCTGAGCACCTCCTCCATCAACCCTAGAGTGCGACCCAGACTAATAGGTCTGACAGAGGCATTGTCACCCCATCAGCCACATGATCATAGGGCACAAATATGTTGTTATGGAAGCAGGGGGCCTAATGAAGGCACCCGCATCTGACATTTTGTACACCCATTAGATCCCCCTCTGATATGTGTATTAAAGAGGTTTTGCAGTGGGCTTATATGGATGACCTATCCACAGGATAGGTCATCAATATCAGATTGGCAGTGGTCCGACGACCAGCTGTTTGAAATGGTAGTGGCGCTCATGCAAGTGAATGGAATAAGTGCAGCATACGGGTAGGTTACCCGACACTGCTATATTATAATGTGTATCTCCCTTTAAGAAAGTTAGGCCTGTTGCAGGCAATTCTTATTCCAGCCAGTAGAGGGAGCCCCCAGTTTAGTATAAATAGGCTAGGGCCTAGCCTAGAGAGTTAGTTGGAAGTTTCTAGAGTCAGTTCTGAGAGATTCAGGATTCATTAAGGAGTGCAGAAGCTGCACTACTGGTGTGGAGGATCATTCCCACCCAGTTCTCCAGGTTAATTATACCTGAGGTACTCCAAAGATAGAGCCTGCCATCAGGAGGGAAGAAGACCTCTATAAAAACCTTTGCTCAAGGGTTATCACCAGGAGTTGGGTGTCTGGACCTTGAGGGTATTGCTGCATTTAGCATAAGAGGGAATCCCTGATCCTAGGAGGCCTGCCTTGAAGTTAGTCTGTTTGTGACTGTAAGTAAAAGCCTGAACTACTGCTGTTAACTGTATGGTAAAGTGTGGAATAACTCTGGAACTGTATTCACTGGCTGTTCACCCTGCTACAAACTCGTTCAGTAAAGTTAACCTGTTATATAAATATCCGGATTGCTCCATTATTCCACCTATCATTACACGGTGTGTCACCGTTCAATTGACACTGGCGTCACGACATTTATCAACTGCCTGTTCCAGTATCGCCCTGATTGAAGACGACAGTGAATCCCAGGTTAGTGGGGTGCCCTGCACTACGACTCCCCGCATACCTAAAGCTGCACTACTGACCCCCTGGGGACACTGCATCGCTCTTTTTGGCGTCACGAACAGGATACGCATGCTTCTGGAGTGCAGAGAAGTGTGAACTGTGTGCTTTAACTATTCTACCACCGTATTGCAAGGACTGTACCCTTTATTTCCGAGTCGGTGGATTACAATTGTGCCTGGGAGGAATCGGAGGCGCTGTGCTGTGTGGCGCTACCCCCAGGAAAATAAAATTGTGTTTGTGGATTACAATTTATTCACTTGTCAACACCCCTGCTTGCTGTCAGGGAATGGTGACCAAGATGGCCGACGGCCGCCTGGAGTAAAGTTTCCCGCGCTGCTGAGGACCTTCGTGGGCGGATCCCTTCAAAGACACAGAGAATCCCGCCCCTCTTCATCATCGCACCGCCGCGGCCCTGCTTCTTCCACGTCAGCAACGTCACCGCGTCTACAGGACGTCTGGAGCCTCGCGAGAGTTGGCCTGCGCAACCCAGGCGATACCGGTAAGGACTTGTAACCGGAGGGAAGGGGATTGTACCGGCTCCTTTAGTCGCCCGCGGCCACATCTGGATAAACTAACATGTCAGAACCGGGAGTTCCCGAGCAGCCGGCCACGGGAGAGCTTGCGGCTCCCAATCATCCTATAGCCCCCAGCATGATGCCCTTTACTATGCCTTACTATTTTGGGGCCCCATGGTTTCCCCGCTATAAAGGAGAGACCCATACCTTAAGAGACTTTAAAGAAAAGTTGCTGGCATTATTCAAACTGTACCCCATAAATGCCGAACAGCAGATGGAAATCCTGCTAGCGCAACTGGAGGGAGCTGCCCGCAGAGAGGTATTATCCTGGCCTGCTGCTGAGCGGAGTACTCTAGAGCAGATATTCACCCGCCTCAGGGCCACTTTTGAAACAAGGACCGCCTCCGAGATAAAGATGCACTTCTTTGGCAAGAAACAGAAGTCCGGTGAGTCCCTCCGTGACTATGCCCTATCACTTCAGGAGGCTTTGGGGGCTGTAATACAGATAGATCCCAGGGAGGCTGATAATCAAGACCAGACCCTGAGGGAACAATTTATCACAGGGGTGTCCAGTGAGCAAATGAGGACCCAATTAAAAATGCTGTCAGCCCAACATCCTAGCAGTACCTTTCTGGATTTTAAAGAACTGGCTATAAAAATTCTGGGGTCAACAGTACCTGCAGAGTTGAACATCCCACCGGAGTCACCAGCCTGCAGGCCAAAACCCCTTATCCCTGCTCAAGCTGAGGCCGGCCAAGCTGTTCAAGCTTCAGCTACTGATGCCATTGCCGTACTGACGGAACGGGTAAACCATCTCACTAAAAGTCTAGAGAGAGTGTGCAGAAAGATAGAGGAATGGGAAAAACCCATAATGTCAGAGGAAGAGTTCCTGTCACCTCCTAAACCGTTCTCACCTCCATACCAAGAGACTCACCCCAGGGATCCTGGGAGGCGTAATAGAGATCGTTCCAAGGACCGCAAACGGCCCGTGTGTAAATACTGTAAAAAGGTGGGACACACAGAATCCACGTGCTGGCAGTTAAACGGGCTACCCTCGAGGCTGAGGACCACCCCTCGAGAGGTAGAACATTATGTCAAAAAAATACAAGTTGGATGCCCCGGTATGTAGGATCCCATCCTAAAATCAATGTAGAGATCAACGGGGTCCCCTTTGAAGCCCTACTAGATACTGGGTCCCAGGTCACTACCATTCAGCTGCCCACATTTGAAAAATTCTGGGACACCAACCAGTTAACCCAGCCGCCTGAATCCTGGGTGGAGATTATCGCCAGCAATGGCAAGCCAGTAAAGGTTCATGGATACTGGGAACCCACTTTGCAGGTGGGAGAAGCAACCTTGCCCCAACAGGGGGTGATAGTAGTACAGGCCGGCGACAGAGGAGGACATCCTGTCATTCTAGGCACCAATGTCTTCAAAAACTGTTATTCTGAAATACTTGCCGCATTACACCAGACTTTGCCCACTGCTTCCTCTGCATCCAAGAGGGTGATTCAGAAGACTATTACTGTGTTAAGTGCTCAGCAGAGGTTTGCTAATGGGAAAGGAGAAATTTGTACTGCCAGGATCCGTGATATTAAGCCTGTGACTTTGCCTCCTAATTCTCAAACTCTTTTATGGTGTCGTGCTATCCTGGGAGTTCAAGGCCAAGATTATCCAGCCCTGGTGGAACCAATCCAGATGGAGAACTACCCTTATGTGAGAGCTGCCAAGTGCCTGGTGAACGTCTCCCAAGGTAAAGTACCTGTCCGTTTGATTAACCTGAGTGATCATCCTGTTGCGCTTACTAAGCATTGCCCTGTTGCCCAGCTGTCCCAGGTGTCCTTCCAAGACATCATTCGTCTTCCAGTGACAGAAAAGCCGCCAGCTGCAGTCAGCGGACGTCCGCCGGTGACCCAGCCACAAGTGCCCTGGTGGGAAGAGCTCCATGTCGGGGACGAGACTACCCCCCAACATCAACAAGAAGGGATTCTACAGCTTGTCAAAGAGCACCACCAGGCCTTCAGTAAACATGCTACTGATTATGGAGAGGTTAGTGCCATACAACACACCATACCTACTGGCTCTCATCCTCCTATCAAGGAGAGATACAGACCCTTACCGCCTACTTCATATCAGACTGTAAAAGAAATGATCCAAGAGATGAAAGACTCTAATGTAATCCGGGACAGCCGTAGCCCGTGGGCTGCACCCCTGGTCCTTGTAAAGAAAAAGGATGGTGGTATCCGTTTCTGTGTGGATTATAGAAAAATTAACCAAATAACCCACAAGGATGCATACCCACTGCCCCGCATTGAGGAGTCACTAACTGCTCTGGGCTCCTCTGCCTATTTCTCCACCTTGGACTTGACCAGTGGCTACTGGCAAGTACCTATGGCCCCTGCGGATAGGGAAAAGACTGCTTTCACCACTCCCATGGGCCTGTTCGAATTCAATTGTATGCCGTTCGGGCTATGTAATGCCCCAGGGACTTTCCAGAGACTAATGGAGCGGTGTTTGGGTCACAAAAACTTTGAAACAGTGCTGCTGTATCTAGATGATGTCATTGTATACTCAAAAACATATGAGGACCATCTGAAACATTTAGCAGAAGTATTTGAAATCCTTATCAAATATGGCTTGAAAGTAAAGCCATCCAAGTGTCACTTGCTCAAACATGCAGTAAAATACCTGGGGCATGTGGTAAGCGCAGAGGGCGTGCAGCCTGACCCTGATAAGCTAGCAGCTGTCTGTAATTGGCCGGTCCCCACTACCGTCAAAGAGGTGAGGAGTTTCCTTGGTTTTGCAGGCTACTATAGACGTTTTATCCCCCATTTTGCTCAAATAGCTGATCCTATCCAGGAACTCTTGAGGGGGCAACCCAAGAAAAGTCCTAGAACTCCTGTGCCCATTGAGTGGAATGAAGAAAGAGAGATAGCGTTCCAATTGTTAAAAAAGAAACTGACCGAGCCTCCTGTGTTAGGTTATCCAGACTACAGCAAGCCCTTTCATCTGTATACCGATGCTAGCAAACGAGGCCTGGGAGCTGTGTTAGCCCAGATCCAAGAGGGAAAAGAAAGAGTGATAGCTTATGCAAGCCGCTCCCTGAAAGGAGCTGAAAAAATGACCAGAATTATAGTTCCTTCAAACTAGAGTTCCTGGCATTAGTGTGGGCAGTGACAGAGAAATTCAAAGATTATCTAGCCGCCACCCCGTTCATTGCATTCACTGACAATAACCCTCTGGCGCATCTAAATACAGCTAAATTGGGGGCCTTGGAGCAGAGATGGGCCTCTCGCCTTGCCAACTATGATTTCTCTGTAAAATACCGTGCTGGACGTACTAATGACAATGCTGATGCTTTATCCAGGCTTCCCACAGAGACAGCTCCTGATGATGGGCGGGATGCTTGGGAAGATGTAGAAATGCCGGCCTTCTATAACAAATTTGCTCAACAGGATCAGGCTCGAGCTACCAATGACAGAGCCGCAGCCCCTTCACCCTCCAGTAGGCCTGAGCCCAAAGAAGAAAGGTGGGTGAAATTACAGTCTGAAAGTAGAGTGCTGGGTGAGTTGTTGGATTTTATTACTAGTGGCAGAGCTCCTGAGAGAATCAGACGTAAGAGTGCAGATCCAGAGCTCATCAAACTGTGGAGACAGCGCCATCAGCTCTTCATACAAAAGGGCCTATTGCTACGGAGAAGCCTAGACCCAGTATCCAACGAAAGAGTGCATCAGATTCTCATACCCCGACGAGATGCAGGTATGGTGTTGGAGATGTACCACAATCAATCCGGTCATTTTGGGGTCCAAAAGACTGAGGCTAATATCCGCCAGCGGTTTTATTGGGTGGGCATGAGAGAAGACATTGAGAGGTGGTGTTGGGAGTGTATAGCCTGTGCCTTAAAACGAAGTGAGCACCACGACCAGAGGGCACCACTGAGACCCATTGTAAGTACCCGTCCTCATGAACTTGTCGCCATCGTCGACCATGTGAAGCTGGAGCCTAGTCGCTCAGGGTATGCTTATGCCATGACTATTATTGACCATTTCACTAAGTTTGTTGTAGCAGTGCCTGTGAGAGACCAGACGGCCAAGACTACAGCCGAACTGTTCTGGAAACACTTCCTCCTGCCCTACGGATGTCCAGAAAAGATCCTCACTGATCGAGGACCTGCTTTTGAGTCCCATCTGTTCCATGAACTGTGCCGCTTACACAACTGTAAGAAGATCCGGACAACGGCCTACCATCCTCAAGGTAATGGATTGTGTGAAAAAATGAATCAGACCTTGATAGAGATGCTGAGGGCCGTGCCTCCTGAAACCAGAGGAGATTGGCCCAGTCTGTTGCCACATCTCATGTACACGTACAACCATACCATCCATTGTTCCACGGGGTATACCCCTTTTTATTTGATGTTTGGGCGCCAAGGGACATTGCCTGCTGATCACTCATTGGACATACACGTACCTGATTGCATTAACCCATTACCTAACACCGACTGGGTTGCTGAGCATCAAAGGCGATTGAATACAGCCAAAGCCATTGTTCAGGAACGTATAGGTTTATGCTAGAGACCGACAGCAGAGAGACTATGATCAAGCAGCCCATGCAGAACCCTTGACAATAGGGGCTGTGGTGTGGTTGAAAAATAACCGCCGTACAAGTAAACTGGACAGTAAATGGGAGCAAAATCCCTATGTTGTCACTGCAATCCCAAATGTTGGGACCCACACTTATGAGATCACCCGGGAAGGCAGGGGATCCCAAATTGTGCACAGGAACCGGTTAAAGCTCTGTCTGACGCAAGAACCCAGTGCTGAGAGTTCTAGATCTGAATCACCTGTGTCAGAGCCATCAATACAGCCCGAGGATCCTATGCAGGCTGTCAGTAATCTAAGGTATGACTCTGATCCTATGCATTGGCTCCTGACACCATGGTTGAATTTGTTGGTGCCTGCTCCGGCACCCACTGTGCCTTCCCCTCCAGAAGAGCCGGTTCAAAATGCCCCGGATCCAGTCCCCCTTATAGGGGATCTTGTTGTTCCTGTTGTTCCTGTTGTTCCTGACCAGGGTCTCACTGATGGAGACCCTCCTGTTGCTTCTCTCTCTTCTACCTCGATGCTAAGGGAAGAGGAGACCCCTGTGTTGAGAAGGTCCACCCGGATGAACAGGGGACGTCCGCCAGTCCGTTTAGGGGACTTTGACTATGCTGGTGGTGTCTCCACCCGAGCAGTTGCTACTGGAAATAGCTTGCTTGACGTTTGTGCGCAAGAATGGACTCCTCCACGTGAGCCCTTGCCTGTTCTACACCCGCAGGAAACCCCTGTGTAGTTCCTTTATTATACTGCAGCCAAGGAAAATGGACTAACCTGGTTCACCTTAAGTCCGCTGTGCCAGGTCAGCGGCCGTGTCTAAGAAGCAAGAAGACGCCCTTTTCCTTGCGTCATTTGTTCATTAAGTTACAAATGTTATATCTTCTGTGTGAAATAATTATTTATCATATTTATAATGTAATGCTTAAATTATGTACCATTTTATGCCGGTTCAGGAAGGTGTGTGTGAGTACGAGGCCTTACTCACGTTAAAGTCTGGGGGTGTGCAGCATACGGGTAGGTTACCCGACACTGCTATATTATAATGTGTATCTCCCTTTAAGAAAGTTAGGCCTGTTGCAGGCAATTCTTATTCCAGCCAGTAGAGGGAGCCCCCAGTTTAGTATAAATAGGCTAGGGCCTAGCCTAGAGAGTTAGTTGGAAGTTTCTAGAGTCAGTTCTGAGAGATTCAGGATTCATTAAGGAGTGCAGAAGCTGCACTACTGGTGTGGAGGATCATTCCCACCCAGTTCTCCAGGTTAATTATACCTGAGGTACTCCAAAGATAGAGCCTGCCATCAGGAGGGAAGAAGACCTCTATAAAAACCTTTGCTCAAGGGTTATCACCAGGAGTTGGGTGTCTGGACCTTGAGGGTATTGCTGCATTTAGCGTAAGAGGGAATCCATGATCCTAGGAGGCCTGCCTTGAAGTTAGTCTGTTTGTGACTGTAAGTAAAAGCCTGAACTACTGCTGTTAACTGTATGGTAAAGTGTGGAATAACTCTGGAACTGTATTCACTGGCTGTTCACCCTGCTACAAACTCGTTCAGTAAAGTTAACCTGTTATATAAATATCCGGATTGCTCCATTATTCCACCTATCATTACACGGTGTGTCACCGTTCAATTGACACTGGCGTCACGACATTTATCAACTGCCTGTTCCAGTATCGCCCTGATTGAAGACGACAGTGAATCCCAGGTTAGTGGGTTGCCCTGCACTACGACTCCCCGCATACCTAAAGCTGCACTACTGACCCCCTGGGGACACTGCATAAGCAGTTGTAATTATACTGCGCCACCTGTACAAAAGCGAACAAGTAATTTGGAAGAGGAAGTAGTGCTCTCCGATCAGCTAGTGATGGCCTATCCTTAAAAAAGTCTGAACAACCCCTTGAACATGTTTCACCTGTAAAAAATGCTCAGTTCCATACTTCAACTGCCTGCTAAACTGTGATAGGGAGAAAGCTGCAGCAGAAAGTACATGACCCCCTGAGCTGCAGCAGAGAGAACATGCCCATGACTTGACAGCCTGCAACCTGCAACATTGTAGCATAACCACTTGCATTGTTTTGCAATGCAGTTTTAATGTGGTTAAGGCCCCTTTCACACGGGCGAGTATTCCGCGCGGATGCGATGCGTGAGTTGAACGCATTGCACCCGCACTGAATACCGACCCATTCACTTCTATAGGGCTGTTCACATGAGCGGTGATTTTCACGCATCACTTGTGCGTTGCGTGAAAATTGCAGCATGCTCTATATTCTGCGTTTTTCACGCAACGCAGGCCCCATAGAAGTGAATGGGTTTGCATGAAAATCGCAAGCATCTGCAAGCAAGAGCGGATGCGGTGCGATTTTCACGCACGGTTGCTAGGAGACGATCGGGATGGAGACCCGATCATTATTATTTTCCCTTATAACATGGTTATAAGGGAAAATAATAGCATTCTGAATACAGAATGCATAGTAAAATAGCGCTGGAGGGGTTAAAAAAAAGAAAAAAATAATTTAACTCACCTTAGTCCACTTGCTCGCGCAGCCCGGCATCTCCTTCTGTCTCCTTTGCTGAACAGGACCTGTGGTGACGTCACTCCGGTCATCACATGATCCATCACATGATCTTTTACCATGGTGATGGATCATGTGATGGATTATGTGATGACCGGAGTGACGTCATCACAGGTCCTGTTCATGTAATGAATGCTCACCACAGGTCCTGTTCAGCAAAGGAGACAGAAGGAGATGCCGGGCTGCGAGATCAAGTGGACTAAGGTGAGTTAAATTATTTAGTTATTTTTTTTAACTCCTCCAGCGCTATTTTACTATGCATTCTGTATTTAGAATGCTATTATTTTCCCTTATAACCATGCCCGAACTTCTGTGAAGAAGCCCAAACTTCCCAAGCCCGAACTTCTGTGAAGAAGTTCGGGTTTGGGTACCAAACACGCGCGATTTTTCTCACGCGAGTGCAAAACGCATTACAATGTTTTGCACTCGCGCGGAAAAATTGCGGGTGTTCCCGTAACGCACCCACACATTTTCCCGCAACGCCCGTCTGAAAGAGGCCAAAGGCTACTTTCACATTAGCATTTTCCTTTTCCGGCATAGAGTTCCGTCACAAGGGGTCTATACCGGAAAACAACTGATCAGGTATATCCCCATGTATTCTGAATGGAGAGTAATCCGTTCAGGATGTATCAGGACGTCTTCAGTTCAGTCATTTTGACTGATCAGGCAAAAGATAAAACCGTAGCATGCTACGGTTTTATCTCCAGTGAAAAAAACTGAAGACTTGCCTGAATGCCGGATCCGGCATTTTTTTCCATTGGAATGTATTAGTGCCGTAACCCGCATTCAAAATACCGGAATGCCGGATCCGTTCTTCCGGTCTGCGCATGCGCAGACCTTTAAAAATTAGAAAAACATAAATACCGGATCCGTTTTGCCTGATGACACCAGAATAACGGATCTGGTATTGCAATGCATTTTTCTGACTGATCAGGCATTTTTTAGACTGATCAGGATCCTGATCAGTCTTACAAATGCCTGATCAGTCAGATAAAATGACATGCGTTTGCATACAGTTTGCCTGATCCGGAACTGCCTGCCGGAATCCAACAACGCAAGTGCGAAAGTACCCTTAACCTCACCAGTATATGTAAATATACCCAAAGAGAGAATTCATGTCTCACTGCTCCATTTAGGACCTAGACATAACATGGTGAATCAGCTTTAGTTTAGGCCCACATCTGCATTGATAATTCTTTTGTACTGTAGATGTCCATTCTGCTCTGCTGAATGTTGATGCCCAAGGCCATAGATAGGTTTAGAGAAGATCCTGCCTGACTGAGACCACCTTGGCGCGGGTAGACAGGCACAGATGTGTTTTGATAAAAATATATTAGCTGAGAGTCTCAGATTTTATCATATCAGAATGATATGCGTTAAAGTTTTCCGGTATTGAGTTCCGTCCTAAGGGCTCAATACCGGAAAAAAACGCTTCTGTTTTATCCTAATGCATTCTGAATGGAAAGCATTCAGTATGCATCAGGATGTCTTCAGTTCAGTCCCTCTTACGGCATTTGGCCGGAGAAAATACTGCAGCATGCTGCGGTATTTTCTCTGGCCAAAATTCAGGAACACTTGCCAGATTAATTTCCATTGAAATGTATTAATGCCGGATCCGGTACCAAGTGTTCCGGAAAACTGGATCCGGTTTCCCGGTCTGCACATGCGCAGACCTTTAACAATGAGAGAAAAATATATACCGGATCCGTCTTTCCGGATGATCCATAACGCAAGTGTAAAAGTACCCTTAGTCCATATATAATGTTTGCATCTATTGTGTTAGTGCATTATTTTCTGTAATTTTTCTTTTGTAGATTACACCAAATTTGTTGGAAAAATTCAGCGCATGCTATTTTTTCCAGTAAAATGGTGGACACTGGACACCATAATTTAACCTTGATGGACCCAATTAAAGTCAGTGGTAACTAAACTAAATATTGTCTACACCTGATGTCTAAAACATTTTTTAATACCACTGATCCACTAGGCAGAAATGGTGGACGAAGAACCCTTAATCTGACTGCATTATCATATAGTCAGTTACCAGACACTATGTTGTTGTGTAATTTGTACGTTGGGATAAGTGACAGTAGATAGACCTGTCCTCCATTCTCTTTGAGATCTCATGGGGGTGACCAATCAGTGAAGGTTATTAGCGTTAATTGCTCATACTGTTGATTGTAAAAGAATGGATCAATAGGCCGTCGTAAGGTCAAAAGGGCTGGATTGATTAGAGGACTCAACCACCATTAACTTTTCTATTTGTTAAAGACTTCATTTTCTTCTAAAGTACATATCCATTGCGTCCACCTCTCGTCCATCTTCCTTGCCATGACCCTTTTCATCTTTCATCCATGACTTAGAACCTCAACGTCCTTCATATAACTATTGCCATTTATTTGTCAGCATTCCATTCCTGTCTTATATGCCTTCTTGCATCTTAATACGATAATAATAAGAATTATGATAACCCCACGCACCGCCAGGGGCTGAGCCTTGTTTATGACGAGGTGTACGTCCGTGAGCCTGAACTGAAATCTGGAGTAGGTTTCAGTCTTCTTCTACACCAGAAAACTTGCGTAAAAGAAGATAAATGTGGCTGAGCATCTAGCCCTCCACCCTCGCCATGCCCCCTTTTTGAGAATGTGGCAAAGGTGGCAGAAAAATGATACTTGTGATATTAAAAAAGGGCCCATTGTCTTTTTGTAGTGTCTTCTTCAGAGCTAACCATGTCTCTTAGGCCTCATGCACCTGGCTGTATTCATCCATGTGCATGCTGCCATTTTATTTCTCCCTTCTGTAGACATGTCCTATTCTTGTCTGCAAAACGGTCATGAATAGACAGGATTTTTTGCGGGACCACAGCACAAATATACGGATGCAGGCAGCACACACTACATGGGTCCATCTGGATGCCGACCAAAAATATGGTCGTACGCATCAAAATGCTGTGGAGTGCATAACTACAGTGATTACACAGGGACACTCATGGGACATTGTGTATTATCATGTATGCTTGGAAATACTAGAAAAATACGGGGAGCTTGTTTTTCAGTCACTGTCTCTCTGTTAGGAGGTCACTAGTGAATTACTTAAAAAATAGTAGCGCTAGTGTGAAGCATGGTTAAGCAGACAATGCAGCGTAGACATGGGAGACAAATGAGCTTGGAAGTGGTGAATATGAGGAAGCTGTAATCTCATACATGGCTCCTAGAAGCGATGAGGAGATCCGAATCTTCCTGTAATTCACATTAAACAATTCTCAATGAAATAAGGTCAACGGTGCAGGAAGGAGAAGGTCTGACAAGGTGGGATGGGCTGCCGGCTGTCACAGTGTCTGAGAGCAGAGCCGGAGGTAACGGTGTAAGGCCTGGCCGGCAGGATTTACAGGGGCGC
This sequence comes from Bufo bufo, assembly GCF_905171765.1. Lineage (NCBI taxonomy): Eukaryota > Metazoa > Chordata > Amphibia > Anura > Bufonidae > Bufo > Bufo bufo. Next base: position 339,201,852 of record NC_053394.1, read on the forward strand.
TGAGCTCTTCTGACAGGTGGATCTGATTTGGATTGCACACAATTGCTCTTCTGAATAACACATTTTCATTCGATAGGAAGCTGAGGGAATAAAGTCCATCCCGATGTGAGGGCAGCCTTAGCAGATTCATGTATTATGAAGCAGGGGTGTCAATTGAGATTAGCTAAGTTACCGACAAGACCGGGGCACCCCACAATATGGATGGACGGAGAGAGAAAGTCATTCTCCCTGTCAGAGGCTATTTTTGCTCTTGTATACTGGACAAGGCAGTTGTCAATATCAAGTCCACCCAGCAGGCAAGAGTGTAGACCTGCTTCAATTATGTGGCCTAGTCATCGTGCTTGGAATCTTGATGTGGACCCGTGCTTGGAATCTTGATGTGGACCCATGGTTAAATCTCCCATACACCCAGTATGTTTCCATATTATACAGGTATATCATTAGTCGTGTCAGACTGGTCCACCAGAAAACCATAGGATCCTCCGGTGGACCCAAACTCTGACAATATTGGACGCCTAGTAAAATAGCGGTCTGACTGATGCAGCGAGCTACAGAGGAGGTGCAGGGCAGAGAGGATTGGAGTGTTGGTTGTGGAATTGAGATGGGTAGTAGTAACATAGTAACATATTTTATAAGGCCGAAAAAAGACATCTGTCCATCCAGTTCATCCTGTTATGCTGCAAGTTGATCCAGAGGAAGGCAAAAAAAAAAAACCTGTGAGGTAGAAGCCAATTTTCCCCACTTAAGGGGAAAAAAATTCCTTCCCGACTCCAATCAGGCCATCAGAATAACTCCCTGGATCAACAACCCCTCTCTAGTAGCTATAACCTGTAATATTATTACACTCCAGAAATACATCCAGGCCCCTCTTGAACTCTTTTAGTGAACTCACCATCACCACCTCCTCAGACAGATTGTTCCATAGTCTCACTGCTCTTACCGTAAAGAATCCTCTTCTATGTTTGTGTACAAACTTTCTTTCCTCCAGACGCAGAGGATGTCCCCTCATCACAGTCACAGTCCTGGGGATAAATAGATGATGGGAGAGATCTCTGTACTGACCCCTTATATATTTATACATAGTAATTAGATCTCCCCTCAGTTGTCTTTTTTCTAAAGTGAATAACCCTAATTTTGATAATCTTTCAGGGTACTGTAGTCCATCCATTCCAGTTATTACTTTAGTTGCCCTCCTCTGGACCCTCTCCAGCTCTGCTATGTTTGCCTTGTTCACAGGAGCCCAAAACTGTACACAGTACTCCATGTGTGGTCTGACTAATGATTTGTAAAGTGGTAGGACTATGTTCTCATCACGGGCATCTATGCCCTTTTTGATGCAACCCATTATCTTATTGGCCTTGGCAGCAGCTGCCTGACACTGGTTTCTCCAGCTTAGTTTGCTGTTTGCCAAAATTCCTAGGCCCTTTTCCATGTCAGTGTTACCCAGTGTTTTACCATTTAGTATGTACTGGTGACTTGTGTCATCTGCAAAAATTGATATTTGACTGTGCATGCCTTCTACAAGATCATTAATACATATATTGAAGAGAATAGGGCCCAATACTGACCCCTGAGGTACCCCACTAGTGACAGTGACCCAATCTGAGTGTGTACCATTAATAACCACCCTCTGTTTTCTATCACTGATATATACTTATATATACTTATACTATACTTATATACTAACCTTTCATGCGGTACACTGTCAAATGCTTTCGAGAAGTCCGACTCCAGATATACGACATCCATTGATTCGCCGCTGTCAAGTCTAGAACTTACCTCCTCATAGAAACTGATTAAATTAGTTTGACATGACCGATCCTTAATGAAGACATGATGATATGGCGTTATTTGTTTATTTTCATTGAGGTACTCCAAGATAGCATCTCTTAGAAAACCTTCAAACTGTTTACCCTCGACAGATGTTAAACTTACCGGCCTATAGTTTCCAGGCTCTGTTTTTGGCCCCTTTTTGAATATTGGCACCACATTTGCTATGTGCAAATCCTGTGGAACACTCCCTGTCAGTATAGAGTCTGTAAATATCAGAAATAAGGGTCTGGCTATGACATTACTTAATTCTCTTAGGAGACGGGGGTGTGTGCCATCCGGTCCTGCCGATTTGTTTATTTTAATCTGTTTAAGACACCGCTGTACTTCTTCCTGGGTCCGACAGGGCACTTTTAATGGGGAATTTACTTTTACATTCTGCATTTCATCTGACAGATTATTTTCCTCGGTGAATACAATGGAGAAAAAAAATATTTAACAGCTTTGCTTTCTCCTCATCGCTCTCTGCGACTCCCCCCTCATCACTCTGTAGAGGGCCGACACTTTCAGATTTATACTTTTTACCATTTATAGAATTGAAGAACAATAGTACACGGTGGTAGTCCTCACTTTGGCACTCCCTGGGTCATGCACAGTGAATAGAGGGCACACCCTTTCTTCTGACGGAGTACATTCTGACTTTCTGAGGCTCCTGCTTGGTGGTAGTTGGGGTGTCCTTGATGGTGGATGTTTGGCAGGGTGCAAGTGTAATGGATCAGTGGACAGATGGTGGAGTCAATAGCCAGGCGTGTTGGTTGCAATAAATAAAGTCCTTCTTTACTACATTGATGATGGGAGTAGTAGTACATATAGAAGCAAAAAGCCCAGTTCCAAAGTATATCACAGTATAGTCTCCTCCCAAAAGCTGTGTATGGACAGCAGCAATGATGATGATAGTAGTCCCGAGTCTCTCTCTTTAAACAGTTTGCAGTCTTTGCAAGATAACAAGTACAGAATAGCACCCCTGTGGTTAATGCTTTCTGCAATTCCCAGGCTGATGGGTACAAATCTTAGATCTAGTTGGCTAGTCCCTCTCAAAGTGTGGTGGTTGCCAGAAGCAATGAACTCTTTCCACAGCAGTAAAGTATCTTGACATAGTGAATACCTTGCTGTCTTTATCTTGCACAGCCCTAAAGGTTTTATCCAATACTATAAACTGCCCCCCATACACACAGGGAATATACTTACCCTACTCCCTGCACCGCTCCTGATCCCCGCACCGCCGCTGCTTCTCCTCGTGCACATGTAAGGGTCAGCCCCTAGAATACTGTTCTTTGCACAGATATCTACAATATGGTGTTACATAGACTGTGATGACTTATTTCAGCCACTAGAGGTCACTGTGGCTCTGAGTAGAGGAAGCTGAACTTTTTTTGAGATGCACAAGAGGTAGGAGGAGCCAGAAGTTCCTAGAGTTTGGGTCCTGGCTGGAGGCGTGTGTGTGCCCTGGTAGCTGTGAGGATGGCTGGCATGTTAAGAGCTAAGTAAAGGCTAGTGATGGGACACAGAGCCTGACTGATGGAGTCCTGAGAAGCTGGCTGTGTTGGAAACAGGCCAAGATAGACTCTTAACTGAAGTGCTGCAGCTGTGACCCAGAGAAAGAGACTGCACAGTGTGTTCCAGAGGAGTGGGACCGTGTGTCAGAGAACCAGTACAAGCCAGATCCTTCCTGCCAGAGCTGAAACTAGGTGAAGATCTGCATCTGCTGTAACCAGAGAGAGAAAGACAGACAAACAAGCGACCGGACCTGGAGTCAGACTGCATCTTATTGGATCAAGGAGAATCTGCAGAACTGTGAGTGGCACTGGTGCCAAGCTGTAATAGGTTATAGAGTCAAGGACTTAGTCAGTGCACTGTAGAAGCATCCCCTGGGTAGCAGGGCTAGATAGGAAATAAGTGTTGAGAGTAGCTTGTAAACTGTCTGTTTGCTGTTTAGCTCATTCAGTGTCTATGCAAAATTCCTGCACCATTGTTGATGATTTATGTTCACCTGTTCATGCCATTCCTGTCATTGACCCAGTGTGCATCTGTTGTGGTGGTACTGTACTGTTATTCAGGTTTTTCGGCAGTTTCATTTTGCTCCTTAATAAAGCCAGTTTTTGCTTCAGTCTCCTTGTCTGCTGTACTGTACTTAAATCCTGCCTTGTGGTCTCTCCCTCCCCTGACCGCTACACACAGATGAAAACATCCGGTGTAGAGGGGGAGCAGCCAATGGCAGGCAGGGACGTCACCCGCGATGCTAGGGAGGCTCGTCCCCGTCCCCGCCTGCCATTGGCTGCTCCCCTCTACACCAGATGTTTTAATCGGCACACGGGGAGAAGCAGCAGCGGCAGTGCAGGGACCAGGAGCTGTGCAGGGAGCGGGGTGCTGGGTAAGTGTATTCCCTGTGAGGGGCCTGGCATATGGGGAGGGGGGGCAGATTATAGTATTGGATAACCCCTTTAATGGTGGTCCTGACCTTCTAAGATGGCTGATCTCTTTAATTCAGGGACACTCTGATGATAAAGCATCTTCTCTGGCAACTGTAGCCTCAGAGATAACGGTTCTCTGGATTCTAGCCTAGTTTTAAAGGAGCCTGACATGTAGGTCTTGTCTGTAGCTCTACTACACTAACCAGGGGTCGACATGGTCCATCACCCTGGGAATCTAAGTAAATCTGCCAGTATTAACTATATATTGCCTATACATTGTCATTAGGTACACACAGTGCATAGAGACATTAATACTTCACCAACAAATCACACTTAACTCAGCAACATTAAATTAACCTTTTTAGCAGTAATTGACCCTTTTGCAGTACTGCACTGATGAAGGATAAAACATACCTGGCAGCTGAAGATCTACAGCTCTATATGGTAGAAGGGTGCTCACTAAAAAAACATTTGTACTTTCCGCAAAATGATTTCTTAATGTCTGTGTACTAAACGATAGACGTCATGATACCTGCCTATTACAAGGAGGTAGGAGCACATTTTACTGTCTATCAGAAGACTAGAGGCAAATGCACTCATGTATGTGTATTAGGTGGACAGGATATTTAGGTAATATGAATCCTGGAAGGTATGCACCTAATAAACTGTTCTTCATTGAAGAAAGTTGACCACATGTAATCCTTGCACTAAATGACCTTATAAAATAAAGGAAGTGGTTGGAGAGAGAAATAAAGTCAGCAAAATGGCAGAAATTTATTTTAAGCCAAAAGCATTTTGTAACAAGCAGATTTTGTTGGGAACTATAGTGCACAATGTGACCACACACCTCCTAATATGGCCATATTGCACCACATGGGAAAAGGTTTCAGAATACACTAATGAATATATTCCTGTTAACGCCATTCATTTGTAGAAACATATTTGGTAGCCACAAGTGTTGATCCATTATGAGCACAAATTAAGACGTTTAGGTAATCCCCTACCAAGGCCAGAGTAGTCCTCCTCCTCAATGAGGACCAGCCCCTAGTTTGTCAGGCTATATAATAAATATAGTCGGGTGCGCAGGTTCTCTAGATGGGGAAGACTTCTTTGTATAGGGGATCAAAGTTGCAGAAAATGTTATAACATTGGCAGGACAGGCAAGCAGTAAGTAGAGTGAACCTTCTGCTTCAGACTTCTATCAGTGGTGGCGAACCGTTTAGAGAGTGCCCAAACTGCAACCCAAAACCAACTTATTTATCGCAAAGTGCCAACATGGCAAGTTAACCTGAATACTACAGTCCAATATAGTTTTTCTTTCATGTACTTTATCATATAGCTTTAATAGCATACCTCCCAACTTTAGAAAAGAAGGAAGAGGGATGTTATTTTTCCGCACTAGGCCACGCCTCTAACTCCGCCCAAAACATAACTATACACCTAATCCCACCCAGTCGCCTAAATGCCCTCATATAGTAATTATTCCCCCTTTATGCCACCACACAGTAGTTATGCCAGCATTGTGCCCCTTTCACAGATAATGCCCAGATATGTGCCCCCTCACAGTAGTTATGTCCAGATTTGTGCCCCTCACAGTAGTGATGCCCAGATACAGTATGTGCACCCTCACAGTAATATGCCCAAAATTGCGCCCCCTCACAGTACTTATGCCCAGATATGTGCCCTCCCCAACAGCGATGCCCAGATTTGTCCCCTCACAGTAATATGCCCAGCTGTGCCCTCTCACAGTAATGTGCCCATTTATGTGCCCCCTCACAGTAGTTATGCCCAGTTATGTGCCCCCTCACAGTAATATGCCCAGCTGTGCCCCTTCACATGCAGTAAAAAAAATAATAAACTCCTCATACTCATCTCGTTCACCAGCAGAAGCAGCGGCAGGATACACAGAGATCAGGTATAACTAACAGGGTGCAGAGAACGTAGTCACATATTTCTACAATATTCAGACGTGTGTGGGAGCGCAGGAGTATAAGGGGGCAGAAGCAATGTTCCCATTTGTCTCTGCTGAGCTCTACTTGGCTTTCCTCGGGAATGGAGCAAGTGGCATGCAGATTCATAGAAAGTCTAAAAAACTCCTGCACCTCTTGCTTTGAGAAACCAAGAAACCATGGGGCCGAGCTCAGCTGAGCACTCCATTGCAACGACAGGGTGGGGTCTCAGCACCTGGACCACCACCGATTAAGACTTCTGACATATTAATGCCATATTTTTATTTATTTTACTCACTTATATAGCGCTGACATATTTACAGACATTAGCATCACTCGCTGTCCCCAATGGGGCTCTCAATCTAAGTTCCCTGTCTTTGGAGTGTGGGAGGAAACCGGAGTACCCAGAGGAAACCCACACGAACACGGGAAGAACATACAAACTCCATGCAGATGTTGTCCTTGGTCGGATAGGAAGGTTTTTTAAAATGATAGGTACCTTTTAACTTTTATTTGCAACTAACCTAAAGACAACCAATTGGAGCATGATTTAGAAGGTACCAGTCTGGTTGCTTTAGTTCATCTGCTGTTGTTGACATTATGGCAAAGCTGGCTTCGTTTATGATTGCCAATGAGTTGACGGTTGTCAGAGCAGGTGTAGACAGTGTTCTACCTAATGTAACAATTTTAGACATCCAATTCTCTATATACACTATGAATCCTACATTATACAAGCAGGTGAAGACTGGGGGGTTAATTCGGGGCAGTGTCGTGGCGAACAAAGTGTTAATGGATGTCGTATTGTAGTGCTGCGGCCGCTTTAGCTGACATGGTAGAAAAGTTGCAGTTACTCTGAATTCCCAGTCTACGAGAAACAGCCCCTTCTCCCTCCCTTCTAAATAACCCTGTGAACTGAGGAAATGATGCGTTCCTTGTGATTAAATTAGCGTAAGTAATAAGATATCATAGAATTGATTGATTCCCCCAGCAATGGTTATTAACTAGCTCAACGCAGAGCAAAACACAGACATTACGTTGGAAATTGATTTCTGTCAGGCAGGGAGGCTGGCTGTGCAGATCAAAAGCTAGGAGGTAAGATTTCAGCCCTGCACAAGTGGCACCCCAAGGTGGCCTCCCCGCTACACCCGGAGGGAACAACAGGTTTAGCCAGCTTTTGCACTTTACAATAATCAGCTCAGTCCAAGCAATTCTGTATAACCTATATAAAAAATAAAGATGTATCCTCTGAGGAAAACTCTAAGAGCCCATTCTTCCGTTTTTTTTTTTTTCCCTGCAGAATTTTTGCTCACCCATGCCGAAATTCTGCCGATGTCCGTGTTGTTTCTGCCTCCCATTCTTTTCAAGAATATGAAGATCGCAGAGCAGAGACATGTCACTTCTCGGTGCTGTCACATCAGTGCTGCCTCCCATTGAAAAGAATAGGAGGCAGAGATGACACAGCCACTGGTGGAATTTAAGTGCAGGTGTCCACGTCAAAATTCCTTGGGAAAAAAAATGCAGTTTGAACGGGTCCCAGGGGCGGATTGGCCATAGACCTTACAGGGAAATTTCCCGGTGGTCCGATGCCAAGGGAGGCACCTGAGCCCTCTTCACGGCCGACCAGTGGACGTTTTTGGGGATGTAGTTTGTGCTGGCAGCAGTATTTTGTGATGGACTGTAGTATTTGGCTCTGTTGGAGTAGTACAATGTGCCGCAATATGGTATTGCTGGTCCTGCCTTCCTTCAATTTGGACCCAACTACAAAACGTGGCCACTTTTAGTATTTTTTCCAGGGCCACTTTAAGTTTCCAGTCCGCCTCTGACGGGCCCTAAGCATTGCATTCTGAGGACAGCATATAAAGTGCAAAAACACCTCAGAAGAAACCATTATTTATGCATTGGCTCTTCTAAAGATGGCCACAGGCATAAGATCTTCACTTTTACATGGAGAGAAATATCAAACTAACTTTAGCCCGCATGAACTAAGTACTTGTGCCACCATAGTGCCCCACATCAATAGGGTCATTATGTCCCACAAAAAATATTCTACATTATTTAAACAGCTCCTGGATCTGAATACTTTAGTAATTGCATGTAATAAAATCTGTGTAGCACCACTCACTGTTTGTTCTTTAACTTATTTCTCTGTTCACCTGGCTGAGGTGGACGCACATGCTCGGTTCCATTTTTCAACTGCCACCAGCTGTATATAATGTTAGAAGCTGTGACAGTTAAAGGGAGAGAGCTGCAGCAGAAAGAACACACCTCCTGAGAAAGGACACATCCCTGACCTGTGATAGGAAGAGGGTTAAAGCAGAACGAACTTGCCCCTGAGAAAGGACACACCTCCTGAACTGCCAGCTTGAAATAAATCTAGCAGAGCAATCAGAGCAATAAATAGGAATCCATGTGAAGAACAGGGCTGTTCTAACTTAGAAATGGATTGTCAAGTTCTATATGATGTCTGATTTTCATTTTTACATAAAAGGGTTTTTCCAGGAGTTTAATATTGATGGCTTATCCTCTCGATAGGTCATCAATATGTGATTGGTGGGAGCCCAACTCCTAGCACTCCCACTAATCAGCTGTATGAAGATGCCCCTAACCCAGCTCTGCAGCTTCTTCCTAGGTCAGTGACATCACGTTTATCAGTAACATGGCATATTTGCAGCTCAGTCACATTTAAATGAATGGGCCTGGGCTGCAATACCAAGCACAGCCGCTATACAGTGTACGGCACTGTGCTGGGTAACCTGTGAGGAGGCCCCAGAGCTAACCACAGAACTGCAGCCTCTTCAAACAGCTGATCGGCATGGATGCCCATCGATCAGATATTGATGACTTAACCCTGAGGACAGGCGATCAATATTAAACTCCTAGAAAACCTCTTTATTCATGGGATAACCCCTTTAATGGTGCCACCAGTAATAGTTATCAGAAATGCCCCTCCTGACATCCAAAGGACCATTATAAAAGTCACAGTCTCAAGACTACAATAGTATACTGTATAACGGGTGCATAACCGTATAACAACGATGACCATGAAAAACCCAATTGGACTCTATAACATTTACAGCCAAATGACCCCCATACCAGAGAGGGCCAGAGGACCCTACAGATAGAGGAGGGCATAGGACCACCATATCAGTGATAGCCACAGGACCCTACAACAGAACAGTGATGACCACAAGAAATCTCAATAACAGTGACAGTCAGACCTTGGGACCCTTATACACGGCTGATGATCGGGCGGACACTGTCCACCGGTCCTACGACAAATGATAGCAGAGCACATTAGAGAGAGGAGGTATAAGAGGAGATGATGACTACAACTCCTAGCATGTCAAGGCTAATATTATGAGATATCAGAGCAAGGGAGGGGGTATGAGGAGAGAACTACAACTCCCACAATGCCCATGCTGATTTAATGTGATATCAGAGAACATTACAGGGAGGGGGAACTGTAGAAGGAGAGGATTGGATTTCAACTCCCAGTATGTCCAGGCCGCTATTATGGAATATCAGAGGACAATTCAGAGAGGGACTATAAGAGGAGAGGACCACAGCTCCCAGCATGTCAAGGTTGTAATTATGGGATACCAGGGGACAATTTAGAGGGGGAGTATAACAGGACTACAACTTCCAAAGTTTCTCAGGCTCAATACTTCTTCACTACTGAATTCTGCCCCCACCTGCACTGCTCATATGATGAGGACATCATCACTGGTCCTTACCACCGCCTCTCCACTGTTGGCTCCTCCCGCACTAATCACTTGACGGTGACATCATCACAGGTCCTTATCACCTCTCCTCTCCACTGCTGAGCTCCGGCCCCTCCTGCACTGATCACATGATGGTGACATCATCCCAGGTCCTTCAGCTCTTGCACTGTGGCAAATTATAGTGCCCGCCCAGCGCCCCCGCTTAATTTTTGGTAATTCATTAATCCTGGTTGAATCATTTTTTTAGGCCCCAGAAAAAGGACTTACCTGGCATCAGGTATGTGCTGTCGACAGTAATGAGATTGTATGTGGCGGCTGATCATACGGTGCCGATGTAAATTCAGCTCGGGTGGCGATCGTCATGCTATGCTGATGATCGGTGATCGTTTTGGGCTACAAATCTGCCTGTGAAAAAAAGAACTGACATTATTTTTTTGGCAGCGTGAAGGTCTTAAAATTACAAATAAATAGGCCCGACGGGAAGCATGCCCTATGTCATACGGCTTTAACGAGTACCTCGCCAAAGCACGTTAAACAAATCACTGCAAAGGAAGCTGGAAATAATGTTAATAGACGGCAGCGATATCGGGTCAGGCTCCTCATGCCAGGCTCATAGTGCCAGTCTGTGCCTAGAAAAACGTTGGAATTGTGCGTATCAGCTGGCTGCATCCTGTCATTATGCTTTTTTATTTTATTCTGCAGACAGGATTTCACAGTCTGCTTTATTGCTTCATCATCTACCCAATAAGTTTCTCTGCCAGGAACAAATAGAAAAAAGAAAGAAAGAAAGAAAGAAAGAAAGCACCAAGTTCATTTTGCCTCTTTTCCAGCTTGGTCTCCGCCGCTCCCCCTCGCAGGAATTCTAAATGACTTGTATTACATTTTAAAGAATAAATGTGCCTCTGGGATTACCTGGAGTCACTTATATGTCTGAATGTCATTGATTTTCGTCCTAATTGTTATTCAGTATGCTAATTCCCCCTACAAATCTACCGCACGTATTGATCCCAAAAAGCAATAAACTCTCCCACAAACAAAGCAAACGTTATTGCAATGTTGGGAAAACATCATTTAATATCAATAGGCCATTTACAATTCACTTTACCCAAATTTCACCCCTGAGCAAAAAGCATGATATGTTACAGAGGCCCTGAGGACTGGAAGATGGTCTTCTATTTAACATCCAGCCAACCGAGGCGAGGCCTGTGAAGCTGCAGTACGCACATCTCTTTCTGTTTGTGAAGAGACATACAGAGGTTTGATGAAATGGCTATCAGAAGCAGAAACGTGGCGCTCCGCAAATCACTGGACATTATATAGAAAGCTGGCAGCTCCTAATCCTGCCCTGTTTGCAGGGGCGGACTGGCAACTTCAAGTGGCCCTGTAATAAGGGCCAACACAAGTAAGGCTGAGTTCCCATCACTGTTTCATTTTCCATTCTTCTGATCCATCAGAGGAGCAGAAAAAAAAAAAAAACGGATCCTGTATTTTAGACATCCGTTATGCATGCAGTACTTTTTTGTTCGATCTAAAATAACAGTTTTCAGACAGAAATGACTGAAACGGATGGAAAATATGCATAACGGATGCCTAAAATACAGGATCCCTTTTTATGTATTTTTTTTTTGCCCTTCTGACGGATCAGAATATTAATTAGTGCTCCCATTAGTGCCCCCATCAGTATTAATAGTGCCCCCCCCAGTAATATTAATGCCTCCATTAGTGCCCTCTAATAATATTAATGCCCCCATTAATGTCCCCCAATAATATTAGTGCCCCTCAGAGTTAATAATACCCCCATTAGTGCCCCCCAATGATATTAATGCTTCCAGTAGTGTGCCCCAGTTATAGTAGTGCCCCCCAGTAATAGTAATTCCCCATTAGTGCCCCCCAGTAATAGTAATGCCCCCATTATTGCCCCCAGTAATAACAATGCCCCCATTAGTGCCCTCCAGTAATAGTAATGCCCCCATTAGTGTCCCCAGTAATAGTAATGCCCCCATTAGAGCCCTCTAATAATATTAATGCCTCCATTAATGTCCCCCAATAATATTAGTGCCCCTCAGAATTAATAATGCCCCCATTAGTGCCCCCCAATTATATTAATGCTTCCAGTAGTGCGCCCCAGTTATAGTAGTGCCCCCCCAGTAATAGTAATTCCCCATTAGTGCCCCCCAGTAATAGTAATGCCCCCATTATTGCCCCCAGTAATAACAATGCCCCCATTAGTGACCTCCAGTAATAGTAATGCCCCCATTAGTGTCCCCAGTAATAGTAATGCCCCCATTAGAGCCCTCTAATAATATTAATACCTCCATTAATGTCCCCCAATAATATTAGTGCCCCTCAGAATTAATAATGCCCCCATTAGTGCCCCCCAATTATATTAATGCTTCCAGTAGTGCGCCCCAGTTATAGTAGTGCCCCCCAGTAATAGTAATGCCCCATTAGTGCCCCCCAGTAATAGTAATGCCCCCATTATTGAACCCAGTAATAACAATGTCCCCATTAGTGCCCTCCAGTAATAGTAATGCCCCCATTAGTGTCCCTAGTAATAGTAATGCCCCCATTATTGCCCCCAGTAATAATAATGCCCCCATTAGTGTCCCCAGTAATAGTACTGCCCCCATTAGTGCCCCCCAGTAATAGTAATGCCCCCTTATCTTCTCTGTGCAAAAAAAAGAAAATAACTCACCTCCTCCATTTGCTCATGCCGCTGTGAACACTCGCTGCTCACTGGAAGCTCAGATGAGGACCTGCGCTCCAGCATGATGACATCTTGCAGGTCCTGTACTCCAGTCAGCAGCAAGTGTTCACAGCAGCGCCATTAAATGGAGGAGGTGAGGTCTTTTTTTTTTTTTTCTTAACACAAAGGTGGGGGAGGGGGCAGGAGTAAAAGGCTGTACTAATGAGTGCTCCACAATGGAAGTGCTTATTAGTAACAGTCCTTACAGGAAAATACCGGCAATTATTATTGGTGGTAGAAAAAAATAACCGGCATCGGAAGGGCCACTAAAATACAGGCTTGACCAGTGATACCAGCCGGGTGGCAACCCTATCTGCAGTGCAGGCCACAGGCCACTTCCAGCCTGAGGCCTTAGATGCCTGCGTCCCTATGTCATCCATACACTGCCTCAGAGGCTTCAAGCCTAGTGGCCTGTTTCCTATGAGGGTGAATGGCAGGGCAGGAAGCCCTATGCTCCTGTGCCCACTACAATATTCATCTGTATCACCATCCTGATAATGGTAATACAGTTAGGGCTCATTCAAACGACTGTATATTTGTGACCGGGCTTAGTGCAATAAGTGCAGCAGTTAATGGATGGTTCACATCGTTATTGTACACAATAAATGCAGTCATCACAGTTGACACATGCAATTCCCAAGGTTGTATATGGGGGAAAGAGGGCTGAATCTATTTCTTATAGGTTGCACAATCTTCCCAAATCGACCAAAGGGTCCAACTGATCTCTTGGTGCCTATATCAGTGTCTTCTTCAATATAGCACAGTCTCTAAACAGGTGTTCAGGCTGTTCTTTTATGTGATGGGAAGCTTGAAACGTATTTGCTTTCTCCACATGCAGAGAAGTCTGTAGCCTCAATGTAGGTGCCTTACCTTTCTCTGACAAATGCTCTGCAATCCTTCTTGTATAGTCCTGAACTCTCTGCATTCGGTAACTCTTTCCCTTAAAGGGCTGGTACAAAGTGGTGGCTTTCTTGTTCATCACTGCTACCCTGTTATTTTCTAACCACAAAGCTTACACTAGACTGAACTCACTTCCTTCTAGAGAGGGTGGTGCCAGCCCCTCCTAGCCATAATAAATAGGGAAACTCCCACTGCTCTCTCCATATACAGCCTATGGGACACAGTACACTAAATGTTATGCATGAAACATAGTGACATCCACACTTGCAGTGGGGACACTGCACTGGAAAATCTCCCAGAAAAAGGATTTCTGGAAGAACTGGCAAATCTCCCAGGAACAGCACTGAGAGCTATTTTCCCCCAGAAAGCAGCCTTTCATGTACTTTAAGTCAGGATATGGTGACTACCATCACACACAAACAGGGATAGTGCATCCCTAAACTTCCTAGACCCACTATCCCTACCTATTGCACGGTAACCCTAGGCAGTGACCCCACAACTGGTCGGTAGTCCCTACCGTGAAATACACAAACAGGCATAGTGCAACCCTAAACTTCCCAGACCCACTATCCCTACCTACTTTCACGGTCACCCTAGTCAGTGATCCCACAACTGGGCAGTAGTCCCTACGCTGAAATACGTGCGTGGACAACACACCAACAGGGAACGAACAGGCAGAGAGTAGACAGACAAGGAAGTACCAAAAAATGCCAGAAGCTAATGAGAAAACCAACTTGCCAAAAAGTCAAGAAGAGACCAATACAATACTAAATTGCCAGAAGCCAAAGTATAGTCAAAACCATTCTGGACATTCACAAGGCACAGGATTCTTCAGCAATACCACAAGGGAACAGCAGAGGGAGTCAGAGGAAATTCTCTGGCACCTGTACATACAGGAGCCGGCCTTAAATAGAGCGCGGTCATGTCAGCGGAGCGAGCTGATGCTCTAGTAGAGCTTGCCTCGTCATTGGCCTGGGGCTCTGATCTCTGAAAGGGCCACCCAGCTGATTTGGATTCCCCTGGCAACCGGCTGCTGCACTGAGGCAGCGCCGGCCGGGGGAACCATGATACTTTTACAGCACAGGGTCATTAGATACAGCCTTAGCTCACAAACGTACATAGACACCCTGTGGCCTTGTAAGAAAAAAGCAGGGCACGTAAAAAAAGGGAAGGAGCCTATTAAAGGGGACGGGTAATAAAAAAAAAAATCCGGCAGCACGCTTTTATAGTCTGCACCACCCCTTCTCCCTATACTTCTCCAGTATAGTTCCGAATTTTATAAATGCCAGATTATAGGAGTGGTAAAATAGGGCAATTGCTCTAGAGTCGTCAACCCCTTGTCTTGATAATGGCAGGCCAACACATCAGATAGACAAACACCCAAGCCCTCCTCTTGGCCGCCAGCCAGGTACATAAAGATCTGTTTCTCTCCGCATTAATTAATGTAGGAGCATCAGGCACTTATGCACCAGGCCAGGGGCCGCAGGAGCCCTCCTGAATTCAACTGTATTGTCATTCTCAAGACAATGATACACTTTCATACTGTGGCAATGGCGACAGTATTTTGTGCTGCACTGTGATATTTGGTTCTGCTGGGGCGGTATTATGTTCTGCACTGTGGTATTGCTGACCTAACCTACTTCTGTTGTCCTGTTTTCTGTCAATTTGCATCTACAACATGGGTCCAATTTTAGTTTTTTTTTTCCAGGGTCACTTTTTTCCAGGTTTTGTATTTTGAATGCAACTTTGTCCCCACATTCAAAAGGACTAATTTGTGAGTGAACACCGCCACAGTTTCTGCCAGTATCTCCATGGAAATCGCCCCACGAAGGGACATGAAGTTAAAGGAAATGTGTCACCAAAAATGTTATCTGCCAGTTAAAACCAGATAGAAGCACATATCTTTTTTTTTCTAATCAGTTTTTATTTTCTGATTGCCGATTTTTAAAATTCTATTTCCTGAACATGATTATGGGGGCGGCCATCTTGCCTGAGCTGTTCATAACAGCATTTAGAAAGCATTAAGAAAATAGCTTTACGGCAGCCCCATGGGTCCATATACACAATGGTCAGGAGGGGACCTCATAGACTTCTATGGAGAGTTTTCTGGGCATGCTCTGTGACCTGTGCAGAGGTCATTGTACAAGGAAGGAATAGATAAGCTTTGACAATCACCTATTGTGAATGGTGGATCCTGTCTTATCTGTACACAGAGGCAGGATTAGAATAACAGGTAACTGTAGTAAAGTCATTTGTACAGACCAAGAAATGGCACCCAGTGAAAACGGCAGGATTTTATGTTTTTGTTTAAATTTAGATATTGACATAGAAAATTCAAAAATAACATTCTTTAAAAATATGTTAAACATGAAAACGTGATTTAAACAATAGGTCATTTTCTGATGTCACTTTCCCTTTAAATAATCTGCAGCCACATGAAGGGCAGAGTGGACTCTCATTGACCACAATGGGATGTGGTTTCCACTGGTTTCCAGTGTGGAATCGACATGGAAATCTAGATAAAATCTGCCATGTGAACGAGACTTTACTGGAAAGTTGGGCTCAGAACTGACTCCCGAAAATGGAAATCCAGTGCAACTAATTGGCCTCCAGACACCTTAATTTGGCCATGACTACCATATTAGAAAATAAGCACTATGGGGGTCATTTTCACCCTCTGAGTTTTAGTTTTTTTTGTGTTTTCGTTTTGCGCTCCCTGCCTTCCCAGAGCCATAACTTTTTTTTTTGTCTGTTCACATAGCCATCTGAGGGCTTCTTTTTTGCGGGACAAGTTGTCCTTTCCAAAGCCACCATTTAATATTGCATATCATGTAGTGGGAAGCGGTAAAAAAAAATCCAAATGGGGTGAAATTGCAAAAAAAAAACTGTTTTACGTGTTTTTTATTTTCCATGTTCGATGTGCGATAAAAATGGCCAGTTACTTTTATTCTACAGGTCAGTACGAATCCGTCGATACCTTATATGTATAGTTTTTCTTGCGTTTTGATAGTGATAAAAAAATTTAAAAGTGTGAAAAAATCATTTTTTTTTTTTTTTGTAGTCATATTTTGACCCCTATAACTTTTTTGTAATTATGTGTACAGAGTTGTTTGGGGGCTCATTTTTTGCAGGGCGATCTGAACTTTTCATTGATACCATTCTGGGGTGTGTATGACTTTTTGATCACTTTTTATAAAAAAATTTGTAGAAAATGAAGTGACCAAAAACGGCGAATAGGCCATTTGGAAGCTTTTTCCCGTTTTGCTGTTTGCCGTATGGGGAATATATTTTTATACTATGGGCGTTTTCGCACATCGCAACACCCATGATGTTTTTTTTTTATTTTTTTTGTTCTTTTATTTTTGTTTGGGGAAAAGGGGGGTGATTTGAATTTTTATGTTATTTTTATAATTCATTTTTTTTCACTTTTTTATAGTTCCCATAGAGAACTATAACAATCAATTATCTGATTGCTATTATCATAGACTGCAATGCACTTGCATTGGAGTCTATGATTATTTTACTACTTTCCTATGGAGCCCTATTACAGGTAAGGGCTCCATAGGAAATACTATGCAGCAGCCTCCTGTCATTCACAAAGACAGGGGCTACTGCATACAATTCCGGCTCCTCCGATCGCCATCGGAGCTTTCGGTTTTCAGCGCGCTCAGATTCTGTGGTCAGGATTGAGGGGTTAAATGTCCGCGATTGGCATTACTGCTGGTTGCGGACATGAGCCGCAGGTGTCTGCTATAAGAAGCAGGCGGCCACCCGCGGCTATGGCGCCTGCAGCGCTCAGGAGCGGGCGCCATCTTTAAAGACCCTGCCAGTGCCGTACTATTACGGCGCTGGGAGGGAGGGGGTTAAGATCACCATTTTAGACGTCAGTCTTAATATCCCCTATAGCTGGCGGTGGATCCGCCAGAGTTATGTAGAGGCAGGCGTTTGTCAGATCAACCACCGCTTCTAAATGTAAGCCAGCTTCCTAGCTGTCTTACATTTAGACCCATTTTCTATGCGTAAACCAGGCATAGAAAATGATGAATGAGATTGGCCTTCCGGCCCGACCCCTTCGCCTACTTTTTTAGACCTGGGGTGAGTGGTGCAATCTGCACCAGAAATAAGCCTTGTATTTCTGGTTAGTAAATGACCCCCTATATAATAATAATAATAATAATAATATTAATTTATATAGCGCCACCATATTCCGCAGCACTTTCCAAATTCATGGGGTTCATGTACAAAACAAAAGTAACTGGCTAATATACAACTGAAACGCTAGGAGTCAGGGCCCTGCTCGCAAGAGCCTACAATCTATAGGGAATTGGGGGTGACACATAAGGTAGTTGTTATAAGTAGGATTCAAGCCATTATTGAACTGAAAGTCGTGGTGAAGGCCGATCTGCTTTGGGTTTGGGACTGTTAGGCCTCTTTCACACGGGTGTCGCGTGTGAGGGCCGGACAAGATGCGGGTGCGTTGCGGGAAAATGCACAATTTTTCTGCGCGAGTGCAAAGCTCTTTAATGCGTTTTGCACGTGCGTGAGAAAAATCTGCATGTTTGGTACCCAGACCCAAACCCGGATTTCTTCATAGAAGTTGTGTAGATTTTATTATTTTCCCTTATAACATGGTTATAAGGGATAATAATAGCATTCTTAATACAGAATGCTTAGTAAAAAGTCAATTGAGGGGTTAAAAATATCAACAAAAATAAATTGAACTCACCTCATCCACTTGATCGTGTAGCAGATCTCCTCTTCTCTCTACTTTGTTTAGGACCTGGCTAAAGGACCTTTGATGACGTCACTGCGCTCATCACATGGTCCATCACAGCGCAGTGACGTCATCAAGAGTCCTTTAACCAGGTCCTGAATAAAGTAGAACGAAGAGGAGATCCGCTACATGATCAAGTGGATGAGGCGAGTTAAATTTGTTTATTATTTTTAACCCCTCAATGGACATTTTACTAAGCATTCTGTATTAAGAATGCTATTATTTTCCCTTATAACCATGTTATAAGGGAAAATAATAAAGATCGGGTCCCCATCCCGATAGTCTCCTAGCAACCATTTGTGAAAATCGCACCGCATCCGCACTTGCTTGCGGATGCTTGCGATTTTCACACAGCCCCATTCACTTCTATGGGGCCAGTGTTGCGTGAAAAAAACGCACAATATAGAGCTTGCTGCGATTTTCACGCAACGCACAAGTGATGCGTGAAAATCACCGCTCATGTACACAGCCTCATAGAAGTGAATGGGTCCAGATTCAGTGCAGGTGCAATGCGTTCACCTCACGCATTGCACCCGCGCGGAATTCTCGCCCGTGTGAAAGGGGCCTTAGAGGATCGAGTTCCGGCCAGAGGAGTTGGTGGGGGAGAGGTTTACTCAGGGAATTGTCATTTTAGGTAGCTTGATAAGCCTGCCTGAAAAGATGTGTTTTTAAGGCACGTTTGAAGGTGGAGAAGTTGGGAATTGACCTGATATTCCGGGGCAGAGTATTCCAGAGAGTAGGTGCAGCTCCAGAAAAGTCTTGAAGACGGGAGTGAGAGGTACGAATTATGGAGGTTATTAATCTTAGGTCGCTTTAGATACAGAGAAGACATGATGTTAGAGACAGCTCCCAGACAATTACTGGTGTTTTGGGGGAGATTTATCAAAACTGGCTTAGTTGCCCATAGCAATTAGATTTCACCTTTTGTTTTTCAGAGCTCCTTTGGAGATTTGCTTTGCACCCGTTTTGATTAATCTTCCCCTTTGTGTCCACTTGTAATAAAAATCTGAAGTTCCTTTGCTATTATATATAAATCCAGCATTGGTTAGATTAGGAAGAAGACAAGTATTGTAGAGAAGGTCAAAATCTATAGTTAGGTGAGTGTGGGGTCGAACTGAAGACAAAGGTGGAGATCGCGGCCATTAACGTACAGAGCTGTACAGTTACATCAGTGGGCAGGAAAGGGTTAAATATGATATTAGACAAAAAGGAGAGCGCTCTCAGTAATAGTTCCTTCTAATCATATTCATTTACTTATGTCATTAATTCACTTTCAAATAAATTCAGTTTTTCTTCCTGTTAAATATTTGCTTCTCTCTCATTAGCAGAATTTATCATTTGAAGCCGATCCCTCCAGCACAGCCAATGGGCGCACCTACAGCAATAACCTAGTTTAAAAGCCGTTCACATCTTTGGATATAGCTTATCCTTATCGCATGGATTTTAGAAATGATATCTTATAAGATGCCCTGTGGGGTGCAGCAATGGGAATACTCAGGTCTCTCCAAGGCACATTATATACCACAGGGATGCAGTAATTTATTTAAAATCAACATCGAGCAATGAAAGTCACAGCTTGATGGTGAGGGAAGAAGCAATGGCGAGCATTTCCTACAAATTAGGAGAGAGTTTTGATGTAGCATGAAGTAATTTGAAAAGTAAGAAGGATACGCTCATGTTTATGGCCTTAAAGGGATTGTCTTCGATGATAAGATGATCACAGGGTCTCATGCAGGGTTGCCAACCGTCCCGAGATTTATGCACAGTTCATAAAAATTGGCGCCATTTTTTTATCTGTGTCCGTGAAAAAACGCTGGTTGTACTTGACTAGGTTATTTTGATGAGTTCTTATCAATATACTGAGCTATAGACATGGATTCCTTAGAATCTTTATCATTCATTATGGTTTTCCAATTTGTCCGTACAAAATGTTGGCTGTCCCTGATTTTAGAATAAGTTGTCCAGAAAAAAGAAAAATTCTGGTTGACAACCTTGGTCTCCTGCTGTTGGGACCTCTAGCAATTATCTGTGGTTTGTGGAAGAACCCAGCAGCAAGTGAGGCAATTCTCCTTGAGCAACCGCAGGTGGAATTAAAGAGGTTGTGTCATCTTATACATTGGGGGCATAGCACCCAGAGCTGGGACCCGCACCTATATCTAAAACGGAGCCTGCAAAGAGAAAGAGAGTGGACCACGCATTCATCTCAATGGGACTGCCGAAAATAGCCAAGTGTTACGGCTATTTCCGCCAGCCCCATGGAAGTGAGTGAAGGGTGACCAAACATGCGCAGTCTGCTTTTCTTCTCTTGGTGGGCTCCATTTTAGAAATAGGTATGAGTCAAAGAGGTGGGACCCACACCTATTAGACATTGAGGGCATATCATAGTAATAGTCCTCCAATGTATGAGATGGGCCAATGTCATGGTAGGTGAGGGAAGGGAAGCAAACCAAATACAACTAAAGCAACAAAACATCAGGCTAGGCACCAAAGCTAGGGAACAGGGAAAGGTCACCACCTGACAATCCCTGAGTCTTTCCCTGACTGCTGACAACATGAGCAAATCCTAAAGGTGGAAGCGCTCACTCCTGGAGATAAGACAACCGGTTCCTAGCGCTTGGTGCAGGAACCAGCGTCTTCCTGAGGCCTAGCCAGAACACACAACAAAAGGGAGAGAATAGGACTTAGCTTAAGATGGATTGGGAGCAGGAGATCCACCAAACACCAGCTGAGAACTCCAGAAGCAAATATAAACCGCAAGGACTATAGTGAGAGGCGGGTAAAAATAGCACCATAGAAGGGACTTCTTCTGAAGCATTGCCTTTTTATGGAAATGCACATAATCTGTCGTAATCGAGTAAAGAAAAAGCACATCAGCTCCAGTAGCTATTGACTGAAACATCTACAAGTTACCGGATCCACGCCGCAGGGATGTCCAAAAGATCAGAAGCTCATCACACTATGGAACCACTCCTTCCATGAGAAACATCCACAGAGACGTTGTTCTTTACTTTCAATCTCTACTTCCTCTTGTGTTGCAATCGATTGTTGGCAGTGGTTCTCTTCTCCTGTGCCTATGTCCCTTCGATACTTCTTAATCAAGAAAAACACTTTCAGTCCATGTCCACCCTGGGTTTCACTCTGCTTCTTTAGGGATTCTTATGTCACTATGCTGTGTTTTTGTAGATTGAGGGTATTACAGGAGACATAGGCACAGGAGAAGAGAAGCATTACCAATGATCGATTGCAATGCAAAAGGAAGTGGAGATTGAAAGTAAGGAATAACATCTCTGTGGATGTTTCCCATGGAAGGTTCCATAGTGTGATGAGCTTATGATCCTTTGGACCATCTTCTGGCTGAACCTGAGGCACAGATCCGGTAACTTGTGGACGTTAGACTGTGATGTGAATGTAGACCTATTCTCTTTAGAATCCTGCTGCCACAAACACAAGAGTAGAGGTGGTTTTCTGTTACAAATGGACTGAAACATCCATCTTATTTCTTTAACCTTTTTTATGATATCAGAATTATCACTTCAAGGATTATATTAGTCAAACATTTTATATGGTTTTAGTAATTATGCATACAGTAGCATCTTCATATAAATATTGTAGGACACACATATTGCTACCTTTGCTGAAATCAAAAGATTACCAGACATTGCATAGATAAAATATCTAATAATGTGTAGCTAAAAAATTCAAGACTTTGATTGTACTCCTTAATAATCTTCCAACTGGGAGAGGGAGTGACAAGAATGTCCCTTGTGAAAATAAACCTATGTTCTGCCCCTTCACCTTTGAAAGACCTTTCAATCAATCTGAAGAGACAAGAAGGTCATTGGACACACTTCCCTGCAGCTCTGACACCTAAGGAAGAGTTATGCTTCTATGGAGCCGGTGGTGGAAAGGAGTAGAATATACTTCTTTGACCACTTTGCATCAGTATATGTAAGCCAAAACCAGGAGTAGAACCTACAGAAAGAAAGTGTAATATGTGGACCTACTGCAGATTTTGGCTTACAAATACTGATGAGAAATACTGACCATGTGAAAGTGGCCTCATGGTGCGATTATAGTCAAATCTGTAGTTTAGCTGGATTCTTAAACGTGGTTGTCTGGGATTTGAAAAAAACTTACCTAAGCATGGTATCACACACAGCTTTTTTGTGGTAGTTTTTGAGCCAAAGCCAGAAGTGGGTTGAAGGGGGATGAGAAATATAAAGGAAAAACGTATACTTATCCTTCCTGCTGGACCTACTTCTGGCTTTGGCTTAAAACACTGCATCAAAAACTACCACAAAAATCTGTGTGACACCAGCCTAATGGCAGAAAATCTGGTAAAATGGAAAATAAAGTGCAGTTTATTGAAAACCATTACTCACCGTAAATACAGCTCTAACTCTGAGGTGACAACATGTCTGCTGTATCCAGTCAATACATGCATATATACGGCACAAGACTGCTTAGGCCAGTAGTGGTCATGTGAATAAAGGAGACATTGTTGTAGAAGAAGTGAACAAAGACCACCAGGGACCACCTGAGCATCAGCGATGGAGCAATAGAGAAATAGGGGATTTAAAAAATGGTACAGTGGTATAACATTGATGATCTGCCCTCAGGAAAGATCATCAATATCAGATCAGTGAGGGTCTGACTCCCGGCATTCAAGCCAATCAGTTGGGGCTTCAGTGGTCATACGAACGCTGTGTCCTCTTCAATGTGGTGGAATGTATACACTTGAATGGGACGAGCAGTTGTAGTAACACTGTACCACCACAATGAGGGAGATGGTGTGCAGTTAGACATTGAAGAAGACGCATTGCTCACAAAAGCACCACAACCCCTTCAAACAGCTGATCGGCAGGGATGACGAGAGTTGGACCCTCACCATTCTTATACTGATGACCTATCCTCAGGGTAGGTTATCAATATTACGTCACTGCACAACCCCTTTAAATCTTGGGCAATACATTTAGCAGATACTATTTTCTTTGCAGATTCTTCTACAGGAACATATTGCTCATGGGACATAAAAACCTTGCTCAAGACATGTCCTTTGGTTTTATATCGACAACATATCCCATACCTCTGTAGAGAGATGGTTGCAGTTCACAATAGTCCCTGTCCTCAGTGAAGCTTCCACTCTAATTTCCATACACCCTACGGACAGTTTCTTAGAGAACAAATTGATTTATCAGTATTTGTTTTTGGAGGATGAGAGAAAACCCATATAGACAAAGGGAGAAGATACAAACTGTGTGTAGCTGAAGCAGAATTTATTCAGAGAAACACCATTCCTGTGTGAAAGCTGCCAAAAAGCAACTGTGCAAAGGACTAATCTGTGAGCGAGAGCAAAACAGACTTTTGCAGAAAGTTGAGGAGCATTAAAGGGACAATGTGTGGACATTAAAGCCAGTAAAGGTACCAGACACATAGGGCTGTAGACTTTACTACACTTGGTTTGGGTTATATTGCTTCAGGCGCCCGTCACACTACTGAGATGGCCTGGCCATACGATCTAGGACTCCACCCTGCAGCTGGGAACTGCAGAAATATAGAGCAAGGACTTGCATGCCTTTGGTCAATTGGGAAGATTGCATAGTATACCTAGAGAGAGACTTAGAGGGGACCATCATACTGCCTATCTCCTATATAAAGACTTTTTTGAAATATCTGCCCTGTAAAATACTCAAGAACTGTGCCTACTGCCTATATTTGCACTGTACCATTTATCATCTCCAGTAAAGAGACTGTTTGGTATAATTCAGCTGGACTGGTCATTGCCTCCATCATCCGCCTGCCCCCATATGCTGTCCTCCTACCTTGCACCCCGCTACCTTTTCACCGTCAAGGGCACCCCAACCACCACTAGGAAGGGAATCCCAGATCCCAGGATGTTCCCCAAGGGGAGATAAGCATGCGCCCCTCCAACCACTGCAGCCATAGCCTAGAGTTGGAGTAGGATTATCTACCAAAAGGAGAACGATTACCCTCATTGCCACTGCCACCACTTCCATCCCCTCTGGCTTCATGCCCCCCCCCCCCACCTTGTGGGACAGTGTGCCCCATGTTTAATGGTTGCACAATTATGATATGATCGAAAAATGTTCAGATAATTACAGGGTTGCTTGCAATTTTTTCACCCATAGGTAATTTTATTACCAGTGTCAAACTGGTAAGCCCCAAAGGTCCAGAGAGAAAAAGTATTTGGAGCTGCCTTTGGAAACAATTAATTGCCCCTAGGGTCTATTCCTTTGATTCAAAACGTATTAGACTTTATTGATGATATGGTGGTTGGGCTACAAGAATAATATTCTCTGCTGGGCCAAAGGAACCCCATAGTCATCTCACCATGATTCACACATGACTTAATTTTGTTTTTGGTCTCCCTGCCTTCCCAGAGCCATAACTTTTTTATTTTTCCGTTCACATTGTCGTATGAGGGCTTATCTTTTGTGGGACAAGTTGTACTTTCCAATGCCACCATTTAATATTGCATAGAATGTAGTGGAAAGTAGGAAAAAAATTCCAAAGGTGGTGG
Source organism: Bufo bufo (assembly GCF_905171765.1). Taxonomy (NCBI): domain Eukaryota; kingdom Metazoa; phylum Chordata; class Amphibia; order Anura; family Bufonidae; genus Bufo; species Bufo bufo. The sequence continues at coordinate 339,226,725 of NC_053394.1, forward strand.
AATTGGAAAAAAAACACAATTTTGCCACAGTTTTACGGGGGGGGGGGGGGGTTTATGGCGTTATTATGCGGTAAAACTGACTGTTCTTCAGTCTCCAGGTCAGTATGAATCCAGTACAAATTTTTTTTGCTGTTATATTCTGACCCCATAGGAAAGTACCTTACTACTTTCCTATGGAGCCCTAATACAGGCAGGCACCCCATAGGAAAGTCTGTGCAGCAGCCTCGTGTCATAGACTATGATAAGGGCTGCTGCACACAAACTCCGGCTTCTCCGATTGCCACACAGCGGAACATAACTAGAAGCGCGCGCTTCCGGTTTTCAGTGAGCTCAGATACTGTGGTCAGGTTTGTTTGTAGGAAACAGCAGACGGGAAGGGTTTAAAGTGTTTTTTTTTTTTTTTTTCAAGCAATTCCGGAGAGAAGCTCTTTTACAGTGAGTAAACCAATACTATATATTAGAGCGTTCATTTTTCTTCTTGGAAAAGTCCACTTTTATTACTCATAGTGAAGCCATAACTGCTTAAATTGATCTGTTTTATAACAGATACCAACAAATCCTGAAGGACCTCATTAGCTTATAATGGAGTCCAACAGCTTTATGTTGGGGGTTCAGGTACAGTATTTTTGATGGCAAGAACATAGCTTCAGACTACAATATTCTTGCCACCAACTATTCTGGAATCCCTGGCACAAACCATAAACCAATGTGAAGAGTCTTATGTGGTATACTTCTAGGAAATAGTATAGTTGAATATTTAAAAAAAAGTTTGTAATATATCGTAATATATCTTCTCAGAGAAAAATACCTCTTTCTCCACCCTCCACCTCCTAAATTAACTTTCTCTGCTAAGACGTCTTTAAAGATGAGTCAGACGTTCAACTCACTGAAGGATTAGATTACAGTTGCCTATAGTAGACTATGGAGAGGGGAGGGTTGAGGAGGAATGAGATGCCAGAGGGAGATAGAGGCATTTTTCTCTGACAAGATATATAATGGAGTTTCTTATTTTCCAGTTTCTCTTTCTCAATGACATATACAACCATCCCTAGTACATATTTTAGAGAAATTCCACGTGTGGCAGTAATTTTTAGTTATTATCTGTCAATGCTAACCGATAAAAACCCTTTATTAGAAAAGGTGAAGCTAACAAGGTTTCTTTTGATTTCACACATTAACATCCCACTGGTTACACATGTCAGTGTCACACATGAGGGAGGAGGGGGACTTATTAACACAAGTAAAAATATCACATAATCTTACTAATACTGGGGGTTGTCTGTGTAGGAAAGTGCTTTTTGTGAGCTATGGAAGCCTGATTGTTAAAGGAACACTCCATGCAAAGCTCATGCCCTGCGTCTGGCCTTGTGCAGTCCCTGTAGGGACAATGCATGACAGATGGATGCACTTCCCCCTTAAGATCTGCACTAGCCAATTACTTTCTTCAAAGTGTTTCTTTAAAGGTTTTCTCCAAGACTATGACATAATGTCATTATCAGGCGGAATTGTAATATATATGCTTCAACTCAGCCATGTAGGTGACATCAGCTCCTTGTCTGTGGATTGGGAATATGCAAGGAGACCAGAGCTTGGGGGCTGAGTGGACGCCTCTATCATATTACAAAGAGCATTCCCGTCCTGTAATTTCACTTACATACACGGATTCTAACTCATTTTAGGTAACAGAAATGGAAAATGACTGACGCATATCACTATGTAGGAGACATAGACATGACGCTGTCCTTGGTGCTGACCAGTTTTATCTATGGTCTCTGTCTGATATACAATCTCTCTAAAGCCAGCCATACACATTAGATTATTGAAATCGCTGATCTCAGAGCATCAAACCAACCATCTAATGTATATTGGGGGGGGGGGGGGGGCTCCCAGCTCTCCCCCAGTAGTCGATGTTGGGGGAGAGAAGAATAGGGCAGTTGGCTTACAGCATGTCTGATCGTTTGTTCTGGAGGTATAAAACACAGTGAGAGGTATCTGGCAGCAGCTTACTTCCCTCTCCCCATCTATAACACATGCATGCTTGGCTGATCTGAGCTTGCATGTGTACGGGAGGTAATCAGGAGAGATGGTTGTTGGCAAACCAAACATAAAGATGGCCATACATCTTAGATAGCGGTCAGTCAAATGACAGCTATTACTCCCAACCATCCCATGCACATGAAGTCTCGGCTTGACCGAGTTTGCATGTGTACTTAATAGGGAGAGGGGAAATGTTAACAGCAGATACCTCTCCCAGCAGCTTATCCCCTTTGACATGGAGACATGTTAAAATACAACATCTCCAACCCTTCTTTCTTTCGACATGTCATTGGTGGTAAGTCAGGACTCCCCTATACATATCACATTAGATGGTTGTCCAGTCCTGGTTAAATCAACAGGTTTGGTCACGATTCATCTACTAGGTATGCATCATACATGAAACATCCAGGGGCAGATACAGAAAGCAGAGGCCCCCCCCCCCCCGCACAAAAGCAGAATATGGGCCACTTGCTCAAACAATAGAGTAATTGTAAGCCATGACATTCATTAGCTCAGACTGCAATCTAATAGACAGTTGGAGACTCTTTTTTTTAAAATGGTCTGTGGGCCCCATAATCTACCGGACCCCTATGCAACTGCACAGGTTGCACATACAGTACTGTATGAGGTGCTGTACACATGTAATAAAACTCACTACGCCTGGTGTATAATGCAGACAGGCTCTCCAGTGCTCGGCTCTCACACAATCAATAAATCACATCATTCACAGATTAGGCTGCGGTTAGGTTCATTCTGTAGAGGAATTTCTGTGGGTTCATCAGTGGGTTAATTGCTTTGCAATAAGGAGTGGAACAATAGGACTGGATTACCCCGGCCTCTCATACACAGGGAAAGAAAACAGGAAAACTGGAGCGCAGGAAAATGCAAGCGACTTTAATCACTGTCATTGTATTAGGCAAGAAAATCTCTTTACATACGTATACAGTATGTATGTACGTTATGCGTGTAACGTGTGCTCGTCATCTCTAAAACATATTCTATATTTTCTATATAAACTAAAGATTAGTGAATGAATTCTAAACTAGTTGGATACACTCCGAAATTCATAAAAATTCATCCGCCAAACGAATCTGAAGCTTTTGCGATTTGTTTCAGACGAATTGCGTAAAAATGCCGCCCAGCTCCATTTTATTATGAATATTGGCAGGAAAATTGCCTCAGAGGCTGACAGACAGCCTGATCAGCCAATCAGGTGCAGAATTCAGGAAGGTCCTTAGTTGAGAACGTCATTCTGTGTTAAGCTTGTTACCTGGAAGAGTGCTATATACAAGCCACTAATGTAGTCTGATAGGGACACTATAAGCAGAGTATGGGGAGAGAGTAAGAATATATAATTGGGAAGATTTTAGGGATTTTGGTCACTGAAAGCTTTAAGGGAGTGAGGGACTAGTTACCCAGTTGTGTGTTTAATACAGCTGCTGGCTATTGCATTACAGCAAAAGCATTTTAGGGCAATAACGCCATTATTATACCTGTATTATTAAATGTGTTGCATTATAGTATAAGCATTTTACGGCAATAACGTCATTAATATACCGGTGTTATTAAATGTGTTGCATATTAGAGTAAAAAAATGTTCAGTTCTAGAAACAGCATTTTAGAGCAATAATGCCATTTTTATACCTGTGTTTTTATATGCATAGTTTTAAAACATTTTACAGCAAACATTACAATATTATACCCATGTTATTGAATGCATTACTGTTATTCATATACTATACAATTTTACTGCAAAAATTGCATTGGCAATACCAGTGTGCAATGTGTTTGTAGAAGGGGATGGATATTTAATTATGCCTCTGTGCGGATGCCGCATGCGGATCGCGGACCCATTCACTTTAATGGGGTCCGCGATCCATCCGTTCCACAAAAAGATAGTTCTATTTTCTTGCGCAACAGAAGCATGGAACAGAACACCACGGAAGCACTCCGTAGTGAATGGGTCCGCATCCGTGATGCGGAATGCACACAGCCGGTGCCCCATGTATTGCGGAACCGCCGTGTGCGGTCTGCAGCACGGGCATGGAGCCCTTATGTTCGTGGGCAAGAGGCCTAAGGGTGAGGTTTTGCAAAGCGGTGGGACTTATCTTTCTAACCTACAGCAGACAATGAGGAATGGGGAGGCTCCTGCTGCAACAACTTGTCTTACAGGTCAGACACGGAATAGTGAGGAGGTGCAGGGGACATGGCTGATCTGCTAGAACAAATAGAGAAGAATTATCTCATTATTTACTGTACCAGTTTTAATTGAGACAAAATAAGATGAAATGAAAGGAGGAACTAAGTGAGAAAGGGTTGGTTCCTTTTTTAGCTTGTATATATTCTATGTTTAGTGTTCTTTTGTCTTGATGAGGGAAACGTTAAATAGCATTGGATATTTTTCATCTTTTACATCTCAACTCCCAATAAATGTCAACATTTTGTAGGAATATTTCTTTTTTTTTCCACTGCGGTCTGCTTTTGCGTAAAACTGAAGGTCGTAAAGAGGTTGATAGTCAGATATAGTACAAAACCCCCAAAAAAGTGTGAAGAAAGCCTTACTTTAATTTTCTAGAATATGCATTCAACCAATCAGCTTCCATCTTTTATACATACTGTCAATAATGATTTTGGTTTTCCAAAAATATAATTGTAATATGAATTTTTCTTTCGATATACTCCAAACTTATCAAATAGGTTTACTTTTGGGCTGCTATGCCTAGAGTAAGAAAACTGATATTGGTTTGAGGTGTGAGATATAATTTCTTTCGCCTGTGCTATATACTGGGTGGGTGGGTGGGGTAATAAACTAAATACCTAATGATACAAATACCTCGAATATAAATGCTAAGGATAAAAAAAAATAAGCAAAAATAACAAGGGAGAAGACATAAAGGTAAATTCTCCAACACTGACAAAGCAGCCTTCCTGGCAATTAATGGTCTGTGGTCCACATTATAAATGCAGGAGAAAGTAATTAGCCCAGCAGGGGACAGACACACAGACCTTGGTCTCTGCTCCAACCAATAAATTACCGTAAGATCTCACTGCTTGTTTAGATGTACAGAGAAAAAATATCTTGAGCGGAGAGATTTAGGAGGCAGCTGTACATTTGGAGCGATGCAGTTGAAGAGGGTAAAAATGAGGCTATATTTTACATATCATTCTGCTGTGCGCATATGGTCTGGTTTAGATAGCAACACGTACCTGAGGTCTATTCTTCAGTAAGGATAAATCTATCACAATCCCAGAACTTGGGCTAAAGTCATAAGAAAAAGTTTTGAGTAAAAAAAAAAGGCTAAAAAAATCATGAAACGCAGTTAGCATTTTGGGGAAAATTGGAAGTTAAAGGCCCTAATTACCAAGTAATGGGCCCATGGAGGGAGGTGCATATCCTGGGGCAGGACGATAGTGGATTTGTCCCTCTAGTGACAGCGCTTGAAAGTTCAGACTTGTAAACATGTCAGGAGGAGTTTAATATAACGCTCTCCATTCTAGTGGGGCCGAGAACCCATCAGTCAAAGCCTCACACATCAAGCTACTATAGTGAAAGCTCCGTGTCCTCTGGGCTCTGTCCTTTCTTCACGGCAAGGCTTACAAGCTTCATCTAACCACATTGTCTGTAACCTACTGTTCCCTCATCCCTTTCTAACTAGATACAAAACTGCCTCTAGTCACCTCTAGTCAATATTTTTTTCCCATAAAGTACAAGGTATTTCCTTGATTCGATGGATTATGTTTTGCATGGTCAAAAAATGTAGGAATTTCACTCAAACTATGTTTCGATTCCCCTTGACATCTGTCCGCACCTAACGCACTTGGCAAGGATTAAAGTAAATCTCTGGTCTGGAGACGTTTTAAAGATTATATTGATGGATTTAATATAATGCTTAAAATTATATAGTATAAAATTTCTCCCTTTGCTAGTGATAATAAGCCTAGAAGGATGTAAGAAATAGAATTTCTTGCTGCGGCCTCTGATCGTAGGCTCCATCAGGCATCATCAGAATACAAGGGTCTTTTACGGCAGTCTATGTGCAGTACCCCCGACCTGGGGGTATCAGCAATTACTGTAAATCGTTTTGTATAGTTATGTATAGTTATGTATTTTGTATTGTATATTTTGGCCATACAGTATGTCCCTGTAAGGTATTGCTGGCAAATGGTTGGCAGTAACAGGGCTAACCAACCTGTTCCTCCCCTCTTGGTAGAAGTGGGTTGGTCCTGCCGACACAGAGAGGAGAGGAAGCACACTGCCGAGCTCCTGCTCCTGTAAAGGATTCTCCATAGAGAACAACAGAATACATTAGACAGCAGAATGAGCTGCTGACACCTGCATCGGAGACACTGCTGAAAGGTGAGGGACTACAGCTAAGACAACCATCACCCAAACTACCACTAGGCCAATTAAAGCTAATATAGTGGACAACTACACCGGCTCCTACAGGGCTCGCTGCATATGTACAGTTTATATGTAAGGTGTAACATGTAAATTGTGGTGGTTGTGTACTTTTAAGCCTTTTCTAATATAGTACAGGGATAGGATATGGTCCTAGATCCCATGATTGTTAGGGAAGTACAAACTGGTGCCCTCTGCACTGTAAGAGCACAGAGGCATAGAGACTACTCACAGACCAGCAGCTGAATTATGCAAGCAATGTCTTTCAAGCCTTTGGTGGTCAAGGCCTTGTCAAGCCAGGTTCTAATAAAGGCTGGGTTGAGACTGTGAGGGTGCTACGGGAAAGCAGTCTGTTTGGCCAGATTCCACAGCGGTCCATGATGTGGCAACAAGCCTGACAAGTTATATGTCCCTGTGAAGGACTTACATTTTGAAGACATTCTATCCCTGGCCACAAGTGTGCATCACAAAAATTCCGCAATAAATCTGCCCCATGGGAATATACCCTATGGCCACATGCAAAAGTGGCACATTACGTGATTTGTGGGAAACCCACAGCGTAATACAGTACTGGCTATGCTGATCTACATGCTGCTGGAATTTTTCACGTATAAATTGATCTGTGGTGCAGATTTCGATATTTTCATGTCAGCCTTCACCCCTTGTAATGCATATGCAGATCTTGCAGTGGATTAATTGTGGAAACACAACAAAACCTGTGTGCAAATTTGGGGAGGCAATGTGTGTATACAGTATAATATTACACTGCCGATGTTCAGGCATTAGGAGCACTGTTGGATGATAACACCTCCATAAGCACGTGTTTGCATCTGTCTGATTACACAGGCTGATGCAAACTGAATGTGGGAGGAATGATTGCCACTGTAGTGAGGCCACAGGGGAAGTTCTGTGAGGAGGATGGGAGTGGTAATGGATAAGCTGGTGGTAGTAGTACTCACAGTTCACAGTAGCAATCTCCTCTTCTGCACTGCAGTGACTAGAAGGTGTGCCCTTTCTTCCGTCGGGCACTGGCTGGAATTGTGGCTCCTGCCTGATTTTTGATGAAGTGCCCTTGATGTTAGGTGTTTGTCTGGAGTGCAGATGAAGGAGTCAATATTCAGGCTAGTTGATTGTAACAGATAACTGCCTCTTTAATGAACTGATGGTAGGAGTAGTAGCAGTGGCGTACTAAGGAGGGATGGGGGGTCGGTCTATCAGGGAGGTGGCAGCCCCTATGAGCACTTCCATCAATACAGATGGAAGCGCTCATTGCTAGAGCTCCAGGGAGCTGGCGGTCCTTTCAATCACTCTTCTCTAGGCCCGACACAGCTGTGACATCATGATGTCTGCCTCACTGCTGTGCTGGGCCTGGAGGAGAGAAGGAGTGAGGGGAGATGAGCGCCGTCAGTGAGTGAAGGGACCGCCATCTCCACCGGGCTCCAGCAATGACAAGTATGTGACGGGGCCACTGGTGGTCATTATACTGTATGGGGGGCCACTGGGGGTCATTATATTATGAGGGGGGACTCTGGGGGTCACTATACTGTATGAGGGGCCCTGGGGATCATTATACTCTATGAGGGCACTGAGGGTCATTATGCTCTGTGTGGGGCCACAGGGGGACAGTATATTTTGTGGGGGACATTATACTGGGGGGAGCTACAATAGGGCATTATACTGTGCATGGGGGCCACAGGGGGCATAAGAGTGTGCATGGGGGCCAAAGGGACATTATACTGTGTAGTGAGGAACACCCCCACCCCCCTGTACACTTGTATGGTGAAGGGGGTGTTTCGCTCCACCCAGCTGTAATCACTGCCTATCTACCTGAAACTAATGGTACTGATATCTCTGCACAGCAGGGAGCTAGGAACGAAAGCTGTCAGCTTTCTAACGGTGTATTACATTCAGTATGTCAGAGGACTGAGAGGACCTCTTTAAAGGCAAAAATTGTAGTTTTTTTTTTTTTTTGTGTGGGTAGGGGGGGCAGAGAAATAACTAGCCCCAGGTGCCAAATACCGTAGCCGCCGGTGACTAGTATTAGTACATATAGCAGCAAAAGGCATAGTTCTACAGTATATTAAGTGCAATTATCTGTCAACAGCAGTTTAGAGGCAACAACAATGGTGGTTGTTGTAGTACTCCATGAGTCTGACTCTAAACACTTTGCTATACTCTCCTCAATAACTCCTTCTGCAGTTCCTGGGCTGAGGGGTTCAGAAATGTTAGATCTGGACTTCCAGTCAGTCTCAAAGTGTGTTAGGTGCCGGAGGCAATATTCGTTTACACACAGCAATGCATTTCTACCATAAAGGAGCGAACACCTTGCTGTATGAAACTTGCACAGCCTGGATGGTTCTGGACTTTCTAAGATGGCTGGTCTCTTTCTCTCATTGGTCCTCTGGTAATAGAGCACCTTCTCTGGCAGCTGTAGTCTCAGAGGCAGAGACTTGGACCTACCTCTCAGGAGCTTGCAAATGTATGTCTTCTCCCTTGCTCTGATGTTGTTGGTACATGTTCTGTGATGGTGTTTGAGGTTATGTCCTTGTCTGATCTGTACCTGTCCTGTATGATGTTTATGTTATCCTTGTCTGGTCCTTGTTTTTCCTAGCAGTGGGCAACTGCATCTGATAGCCTGGCAGTGCTAAACTGCTACTGATTGTATTCTGTCCCATGTCCTGCCTGCCAGTGCCTACTGCTTCTGATCCTTGTCTGTTCTTGTCTGCCTGTAGTTCCTTTTTGGTCTGTTCCTATCCCGTGTTTTTCCTGTCTTCGTGAGAGGATCCCTGGTTTCCCTGGAGGGGGAATCTCTAGTTTGTGTGAATCTCTAGTCTGTGTGCAGCTCTGCCTGAGACCGCCATGCTTCCATCCCGGTTGGGCTCCAGGCATCTGCTTCAGTGCTGGTTCCCGTTTTTCTTGTTGTTTGTTCCATGTCCTGCGTTTGTATGGGTTCCAGTTCCGTTGTCTGTTACCCTGGTGCTTGCACCTGCGTGGTTCTTGCAGGTAGGGGCCAAGTGTACCGGGACTTTCCTGGAGGTGCGACCAGTGAGCCTTTGACCCAGTTCATCCCCACCACCTGGGGCTCTGTGAAGAACTGGGCTCTCTGGGTTTTGCTTCTGGTCTGCCTCTGCACTTGGTTCTGGGTAGTGCTACCACTATTGCCCACCTGCTTACTGTCTTGTGCTTTTATTACACTCTGAAGTGCCCCACTGGGTTCTTGCACTATTGCAGTCATTCCTCTCTCTTTCAGTAGGGATATGTTCTGCCGATAATTGGCATCTTTCATCCTGATGAAGCATGCCCATCAGTTGACAAACGTGCGTTTGGTCATTTATTCGCTGACTGGGTGCTTGAGTATATGGGCCAATTACTGGGAATGAGCGAACGTAACTATGAACACTTGTTCCCAATAATTGGCCCAAAACCGTGTGGTTTAATAGAGCCCTGACATTTTGAAATAGGATAATGTAATAAGGTCACCTACAGTGTAAAACCACATGTCCCATTGCATACTGAATAGGGGAAGAATGATTGTTACTACGATCATTCCTCCCTATTCCACTTACATATTGTCAGCAACATATCCAGTTTACAGGGGGTGATTGGGATATTTTTGCAAGGTGATGTGTTGCCAATAAATCATGATTTTTATGCCTGCATTAACCCCATAGGGACCCATGACGTACCGGTATGGCATGGATCCCGAGTCCTTAAGGACTCATGACGTACCGGTACGTCATGTATAGTTTCGATCACCGCCGCCCGGCGGTGATCGGAACACGGTGCCTGATGAAATCATTGAGCAGTCACCGAGGCTAAATGCGCGGGGGCGTGTTGGCGATCAATTCAGACCTGCGGTTTGCGGCTTTTTATTGTGCGGGCGGCGTGCCATCGGGTCCCCATGGGGCTGTGGGGGGGACCCGATGGCATGGAAGGCAGCGCGATGCCTTCCTGAGGCATCTGCGCTGCCTTTCGGTGAAGAGCCTGTGAGATCCAGCCCCCTGGATCTCACAGGCCCCGGAAGCTGTATGAGTAATACAGACTGTATTACTCATACAGCCAATGCATTCCAATACAGAAGTATTGGAATGCATTGTAAATGGTTAGACCCCCAAAAGTTCAAGTCCCAAAGTGAGACGAAAAATAAAGTGAAAAATAAAGTTGAAAAAATAAGTTTTCCCCCCAAAAAATTTAAAGTTTCAAGTAAAAATAAACAAAAACGTCATTTTCCCCAAATAAAGTTAAAAAAAATTGGTAAAAAATAGGGGGAAAAAAAAGTATACATATTAGGTATCACCGCGTCCAATAAAAAATAAAAACTGTGCTAAATAAACAATTTTTTTGTCACCTTACATCACAAAAAGTACAACATCAAGCGATCAAAAAGGCGTTTGCCCACCAAAATGGTACCAATCTAACCGTCACCTCATCCCGCAAAAAATGAGCCCCTACCTAAGACAATCGGCCAAAAAAAATAAATAAAATATGGCTCTGAATATGGAGACACTAAAACATCATTTTATTTTTTTTTAAAAAGCTGTTATTGTGTAAAACTTACATAAATAACAAAAAAGGTATACATATTAGGTATCGCCGCGTCCGTATCGACCGGCTCTATAAAAATATTACATGAGCTAACCCCTCAGATGAACACTGTAAAAAATTTAAAATGAAAAATGTGCTAAATAAACCATTTTTTGTCACCTTACATCACAAAAAGTGTAATAGCAAGCGATCAAAAAGTCACACGCACCCCAAAATAGTGCCAATAAAACCGTCATCTCATCCCGCAAAAATCATACCCTACCCAAGGTAATCGCCCAAAAACTGAAAAAATTATAGCTCTCAGACTATGGAAACACTAAAACATGATTTTTTTTTGGTTCAGAAAAGAAATCATTGTGTAAAACTTACATAAAAAAGTATACATATTAGGTATCGCCGCATCCGTGACAACCTGGTCTATAAAAATATCACATGATTTAACCTGTCAGATGAATGTTGTAAATAACAAAAAATAAAAACGGTGCCAAAACAGCTATTTCTTGTTATCTTGCCTCAAAAAAAGTGTAATATAGAGCAACCAAAAATCATATGTACCCTAAACTAGTACCAACAATACTGCCACCCTATCCCGTAGTTTCTAAAATGGGGCCATTTTTTGGGAGTTTCTACTCTAGGGGTGCGTCAGGAGGGCTTCAAATGGGACATGGTGTAAAAAAAAACTGTCCAGCAAAATCTGCCTTACAAAAACCGTATGGCATTCCTTTACCTCTACGCCCTACTGTGTGCCCGTACAGCTGTTTACGACCACATATGGGGTGTTTCTGTAAACTACAGAATCAGGGCCATAAATATTTGGCTGTTAACCCTTGCTTTGTTACTGGGAAAAATGGATTAAAATGGAAAATTTGCCAAAAAATTGAAATTCAGAAATTTCATCTCCATTTGCCAATAACTCTTGTGGAACACCTAAAGGGTTAACGACATTTAAAAAAATCTGTTTTGAATACCTTGAGGGGTGTAGTTTCTTAGATGGGGTCACTTTTATGGAGTTTCTACTCTAGGGTTGCATCAGGGGGGCTTCAAATCGGACATGGTGTCAAAAAAAACAGTCCAGCAAAATCTGCCTTCCAAAAGCCGCATGGCATTCCTTTCCTTCTGCGCCCTGCCGTGTGCCCGTACAGTAGTTTACGACCACATATGAGGTTTTTCTGTAAACTACAGAATAAATATTGAGTTTGGTTTGGCTGTTAACCCTTGCTTTGTAACTGGAAAAAATTATTAAAATGGAAAATCTGCCAAAAAAGTGAAATTTTTAAATTGTATCACTATTTTCCATAAATTCTTGTGGAACACCTAAAGGGTTAACCAAGTTTGTAAAATCAGTTTTGAATACCTTGAGGGGTGTAGTTTATAGAATGGGGTCATTTTTGGGTGGTTTCTATTATGTAAGCCTCGCAAAGTGACTTCAGACCTGAACTGGTCCCTAAAAATTGGGTTTTTTAAAATTTCTGAAAAATTTCAAGATTTGCTTCTAAACTTCTAAGCCTTGTAACATCCCCAAAAAATAAAATATCATTCCCAAAATGATCCAAACATGAAGTAGACATATGGGGAATGTAAAGTAATAACTATTTTTGGAGGTATTACTATGTATTATAGAAGTAGAGAAATTGAAACTTTTTGAAATTTTTGGTAAATTTGGTATTTTTTTTATAAATAAAAAAGATTTTTTTTTACTTCATTTTACCAGTGTCATGAAGTACAATATGTGACGAAAAAACTGTCTCAGAATGGCCTGGATAAGTCAAAGCGTTATAAAGTTATAAGCACTTAAAGTGACACTGGTCAGGTTTGCAAAAAATGGCCAAGTCCTTAAGGTGAAATAGGGCCGAGTCCTTAAGGGGTTAAAGAGGTGACCAGAGGTCTTTACTTATTTCAGCCTTTAAGGCTGAGTTCACACGGGCGAGTATTCCACGCGGGTGCAATGCGGGAGGTGAACGCATTGCACCCGCACTGAATCTGGACCCATTCATTTCTATGGGGCTGTGCACATGAGCTGTGATTTTCATGCATCACTTATGCGTTGCGTGAAAATCGCAGCATGCGCCCGCCCCTTTTCCCGCATGCCCGTGTGAACTCAGCCTAACAGTTTTCTTTTTTTTCAAACCCCAATAATAAAATTACAAATCTTTGAATGCAATTTTTTCTGGTTACGAAATCGAATGAATGCTCATTTTTGCCTTTTCACTTTCTTTAACTTTTCACGAGAAAAAAAAAAGCCGCCTACCTCGTTTCATACCGACACACTCTCTGCTCCGCTAGGCGAGACTGTAATGCATTGAGGGAATTTTCTATACATAATTTAGACCCATCCATTTATCTCACGGACTAGTGGAAGTAACACAGAATAATTGATAAACGCCGCACATTAATACTCTCCTTGTCTGATACATCAAACCTTTCGGACATCGTAAATACGTTGCCAATAATATTTTACCCAGGTAGTGAGCGGCTTTAACAAATGTGACTTATGTGATTATGATTCATGGATATCTCAGAGCTGTTCATCACGGATCCAAGTCTGAAAATCTGAAAAATTCACTTGTTTCATGTTGGTGAAAGGAAAATGATCCTGACTGTGAGAGAAGTATGTGTCTTACTAAGGACAATACACTTTCTTCAAGGAAGTCAACAGAAATAAGCATGTGCACCCCTGATGTGCTGACGAATATCGTACATCTCTCATCCATAAAATATGCAAATTAGCCGTCAAACAAGTTATTGCTCGTTTATCGCCTGATCACCAGCATGATTATACAGGGCCTTAAAGGGTTTTTCCAGTAAAAATGATTTTGTAACACATTCCTGCAGCATTGCCCCTGAAACAGTAGACAACCAAACTCATTTCTGCAACATGTTTTATGTTACTTTTTAATATATTTTATAATTTTATTTGGTCGTTTTGTTATATAATATGTATAGTTTCACGTGAATGGGGCGATAATGGCGATAGTTTTGGTTGGTGTAGGTGTTATTTTTTTAAATCTATTTTAACTTCGTTTTTTTATATATTTCTGCTACATAATATGTCCCCCAAGGTCAAAACAAGAACTTTGGGTGACACTGACACTTTTTCTTATATTGCATTTTTTTTCATTTTATTTTTTCTTTTATTATTATTATTTTATTATTTTTTGTGTTTTTTTTATAATTGCTTTATTACTTATTCTTTTATTCCAGTTCTGGGCTTGAAGGTTTGGTAGAGCAACCTGCAAGTCCACACCCTTCCGGCACAGCTATTTCCACTAGCCTAAGGTGATCCCAGGTATGGCTGCTGGGATTATTTCTGGGGAATAAAAAGAGGTCTCAGACTGTCAACCAGGGTCAGAAACCCTGGGAAGCTAGCTGACCTACTAGCTGTATGAGCCTGATCCCCCCTGTGTGAACTACACTGCATTGGTGAGGCAGAGACAACTTGTCTAGGTAGTGCCCAGACGGGCAGGAGTTTAATTCTTTTGTTTATGTTGGTGCCGTAGATTCACCCCACCAAGTGAAGTTATAACTTGGATGCAGTTTTGTTATGCTGCGTACGAGAAAATAAATGGGTTGGCCTTTTTAACCTTCTGTCTCTGCTGAAGTCTGTAAACCCCCCCCTGAGTACAGATCCTAACAATATGTTGTATTTTTGAGGATTAATTTTATTATTGAACAACAACCATGTTCTCAATGAACCCAAAAAACTCATTAATATCAAAGCTGAATATTTTTGGAAGTAGTTTTTAGTTTGTTTTTAGTTTTAGCTATTTTAGGGGGATATCTGTGTGTGCAGGTGACTATTACTGTGCATAATTATTAGGCAACTTAACAAAAAACAAATATATACCCATTTCAATTATTTATTTTTACCAGTGAAACCAATATAACATCTCAACATTCACAAATATACATTTCTGACATTCAAAAACAAAACAAAAACAAATCCGTGACCAATATAGCCACCTTTCTTTGCAAGGACACTCAAAAGCCTGCCATCCATGGATTCTGTCAGTGTTTTGATCTGTTCACCATCAACATTGCGTGCAGCAGCAACCACAGCCTCCCAGACACTGTTCAGAGAGGTGTACTGTTTTCCCTCCTTGTAAATCTCACATTTGATGATGGACCACAGGTTCTCAATGGGGTTCAGATCAGGTGAACAAGGAGGCCATGTCATTAGATTTTCTTCTTTTATACCCTTTCTTGCCAGCCACGCTGTGGAGTACTTGGACGCGTGTGATGGAGCATTGTCCTGCATGAAAATCATGTTTTTCTTGAAGGATGCAGACTTCTTCCTGTACCACTGCTTGAAGAAGGTGTCTTCCAGAAACTGGCAGTAGGACTGGGAGTTGAGCTTGACTCCATCCTCAACCCGAAAAGGCCCCACAAGCTCATCTTTGATGATACCAGCCCAAACCAGTACTCCACCTCCACCTTGCTAGCGTCTGAGTCGGACTGGAGCTCTCTGCCCTTTACCAATCCAGCCACGGGCCCATCCATCTGGCCCATCAAGACTCACTCTCATTTCATCAGTCCATAAAACCTTAGAAAAATCAGTCTTGAGATATTTCTTGGCCCAGTCTTGACGTTTCAGCTTGTGTGTCTTGTATGAGTATTGCACACCTTGTGCTTTTGGGCACTCCAGTGATGTTGCAGCTCTGAAATATGGCCAAACTGGTGGCAAGTGGCATCTTGGCAGCTGCACGCTTGACTTTTCTCAGTTCATGGGCAGTTATTGGGCAGTTATTTTGCAGTTATTTTGTGCCTTGGTTTTTCCACACGCTTCTTGCGACCCTGTTGACTATTTTGAATGAAACGCTTGATTGTTCGATGATCACGCTTCAGAAGCTTTGCAATTTTAAGAGTGCTGCATCCCTCTGCAAGATATCTCACTATTTTAGACTTTTCTGAGCCTGTCAAGTCCTTCTTTTGACCCATTTTGCCAAAGGAAAGGAAGTTGCCTAATAATTATGCACACCTAATATAGGTTGTTGATGTCATTAGACCACATCCCTTCTCATTACAGAGATGCACATCACCTAATATGCTTAATTGGTAGTAGGCTTTCGAGCCTATACAGCTTGGAGTAAGACAACATGCATAAAGAGGATGATGTGGTCAAAATACTCGTTTGCCTAATAATTCTGCACGCAGTGTATATATATATACACTGCTCAAAAAAATAAAGGGAACACAAAAATAACACATCCTAGATCTGAGTTAATTAAATATTCTTGTGAAATACTTTGTTCTTTACATAGTTGAATGTGCTGACAACAAAATCACACAAAAATAAAAAAATGGAAATCAAATTTTTCAACCCATGGAGGTCTGGATTTGGAGTCACACTCAAAATTAAAGTGGAAAAACACTGGATGATCCAACTATGATGTAATGTCCTTAAAACAAGTCAAAATGAGGCTCAGTAGTGTGTGTGGCCTCCACATGCCTGTCGGACCTCCCTACAACGCCTGTGCATGCTCCTGATGAGGTGGCGGACGGTCTCCTGAGGGATCTCCTCCCAGACCTGGACTAAAGCATCTGCCAACTCCTGGACAGTCTGTGGTGCAACGTGATGTTGGTGGATAGAGCGAGACATGATGTCCCAGATGTGCTCAATTGGATTCAGGTCTGGGGAACGGTCGGGCCAGTCCATAGCATAGAAACATAGAATGTGTCGGCAGATAAGAACCATTTGGCCCATCTAGTCTGCCCAATCATCAATGCCTTCATCTTGCAGGAACTGCTGACACACTCCAGCCACATGAGGTCTAGCATTGTCTTGCATTAGGAGGAACCCAGGGCCAACCGCACCAGCATATGGTCTCACAAGGGGTCTGAGGATCTCATCTCGGTACCTAATGGCAGTCAGGCTACCTCTGGCGAGCACATGGAGGGCTGTGCGGCCCTCCAAAGAAATGCCACCGCACACCATTACTGACCCAATGCCAAACTGGTCATGCTGGAGGATGTTGCAGGCAGCAGAACGTTCTCCACGGCGTCTCCAGACTCTGTCACGTCTGTCACATGTGCTCAGTGTGAACCTGCTTTCATCTGTGAAGAGCACAGGGCGCCAGTGGCGAATTTGCCAATCTTGGTGTTCTCTGGCAAATGCCAAACGTCCTGCACGGTGTTGGGCTGTAAGCACAACCCCCACCTGTGGACGTCGGGCCCTCATATCACCCTCATGGAGTCTGTTTCTGACCGTTTGAGCAGACACATGCACATTTGTGGCATGCTGGAGGTCATTTTGCAGGGATCTGGCAGTGCTCCTCCTGTTCCTCCTTGCACAAAAGCGGAGGTAGCGGTCCTGCTGCTGGGTTGTTGCCCTCCTACGGCCTCCTCCACATCTCCTGATGTACTGGCCTGTCTCCTGGTAGCGCCTCCATGCTCTGGACACTACGCTGACAGACACAGCAAACCTTCTTGCCACAGCTCGCATTGATGTGCCATCCTGGATAAGCTGCACTACCTGAGCCACTTGTGTGGGTTGTAGACTCCGTCTCATGCTACCACTAGAGTGAAAGCACAGCCAGCATTCAAAAGTGACCAAAACATCAGCCAGGAAGCATAGGAACTGAGAAGTGGTCTGGTGTCACCACCTGCAGAACCACTCCTTTATTGGGGGTGTCTTGCTAATTGCCTATAATTTCCACCTGTTGTCTATCCCATTTGCACAACAGCATGTGAAATTGATTGTCACTCAGTGTTGCTTCCTAAGTGGACAGTTTTATTTCACAGAAGTGTGATTGACTTGGAGTTACATTGTGTTGTTTAAGTGTTCCCTTTATTTTTTTGAGCAGTGTATATATATTGTAGGAAGGCGCAAGGGGCCGTCATTGATGAAAGGTATGTGTCACCGAAATGCCTGGCCTCGGTGAGGTAAGAGCCGGTAGTTTTAAGTGTCATTTTGTTTTTCCTTATGTGTGAATAAACTGCGAACTGTTTAAGTTAAAGACTTTGTCATTGCCTCTATACTGCGTCCGCTAGCCTGTCTACCAGAGCAAAACCCCACAATTGGTGTTGGATGCGGGCAAATGCAGTGAGGCAGGCCTGAAGGCCGAAAAGTTTTTTTGTTTTTCCAGGGCACAAGTGCATGTCCTATATTAGGCCGGCAAGGTTACGACCCGTGTTCCCGGATAAAATGGAGGCGGTTGTGAAAGCCCTCGTGGAGGCTAACTTGCAGCAGCAGGAGGCTAACAAGCAGCAGCAGGAAACTAACCAGCTGCTATTACAACATGTAATGGTGTTGCAAGCTGCCGGAGCATCCCAGAATGTCCACGATGCCCGGAAAGCTGTCCGTGCAGCGATCCCTAAGATGTCCCCCTCGGATGACGTCGAGACCTATCTGGCGATGTTGGAAAAGGTGGCCGTGAGGGAGAAGTTACCCCAAGACCAGTGGGCTGAGGTCGTCACTCCGTTCCTGGCGTCTGGACCCCAGCAAGTGTTTTCTGATCTCCCCGATGATCAAGCGGCCGACTACCCGACCGTGACAGGTGAGATCCTGGCGAGACTTGGGGTGAATGTATTGGTCCGGGCTCAGCGGGTGCACAAGTGGGAATTTTACTCGGCTGAACCCGCCAGACCACAATATTATGACCTGCTACACCGGTTGCAGAAATGGCTGCAGCCTGATATATTGACTCCTACTGCTATGCTGGACCGTCTGTTGGCGGATGTGTTTTGGAGGGCTTTGCCGTACCCTCTCCAGCACTGGATTAGCCAGGTGTCTCCTGGTAATGCCTTAGAGATGGTCGACCTGATGGAGCGCTACGAGGCCACCAGAAATCTGCAGTGGGGTTCTTTTGGGAGGGAGGCAGTCAAACCCCGGAAATCTCCACCCCAGATGCGGCGGCCGATGCCAGCCAACCCCGCCCGGGACGTATGCCCTACAGACCCAGCCCCGGTGGTTTGCTGGCGGTGTCACGAGCCTGGACACATAAGGGCCGACTGTCCCCATCGGGGTGAACCCATGGATACCAACTATGGCTAAAGCCACTCATTGTATGCCAGGAAGCTGTGTGACACAGGTACCTTCGAGACTGTAGAGAATATGTAACGGTCGCGTACACACACACACAGGGGGGAGGGAAGTGACCACTGCGCTCCACCCTTACCCCTGGCCCTGCTTACTTGCCTCGCGAGTCCTAATGACAGGGGACAACTGGACGGCAATCCCTAACTTGGAGTAAGTGCAGGGATGACAGACAGACAAACAACAGGACGTGAACGGACCGAGTCAATACCAGGAAAGCTGCAAAGTACAAATGGAGCAAGCAGAGAATTGTCAGGAGAAGCCGGGGTCATAAATACCAGGAGAGCAGAGAAGTACAAGAGGAGTCCTAAGAGAGTAGTCAGGTGGGAGCCGAGGTCACAATACCAGGACGGATGCGCAGTACAGGAGGATCAGGCAAAAGGATGGTCAAGGAACAGGATCAGGTAAGTATTCAGCAGTCCAACAAATAGCCAGGAACCTAGAAATTAACAGGCAACCTGTAGCCAGCAGGCTGCCTGTATTTATAGTGGGGAGTGAGGGTCATGTGACGTGGCCAGCGTCACATGACCGACAGACCAACCAGTCGAGCACCGAGTGATCAGCTCGGCGCTCAAGGCAGACTTAGGAGCAAGGAGCCACCCAGCTAGTAAAGCCGCCCTGGGAATGAGGTCAAACACAGAACCTCATTCCAAAAGCTAAGCAACAGTTCTGCGGGCAATGGGGGACCGAGTGCACCTTCGGAACCCCGTGACAGAATAGCCACCTGTGCCAGGTGGAAGTGGGGGACACTCTGGCGGTGGCACTGCTGGATTCAGGGAGCCTGGTGTCCCTGGTAAGAGCTGCCCTGGTGCGGCCCGTCAAGTATACTGGCCGAAGGGTCAGCGTTGTGTGCATTCATGGAGACTTAAAGGACTATCCCACCGCCCTGCTCTCTAAATCAACGGTGGCAAGGGGGGGGCGGAGCTTGCCAATGGCGGAGTAAGACGTGCCTTGCATCGGCTCCTGACAGACTCCAGCTTTTCCGCTAATACAGGACACCCTCGACCCCGCTGAATACATGAAAGGTCGCAGGAGGAGACCCTCATCGACTCCTGCTCCGATCCACCGCAAAACGGGAGCGATTTCCCGCTTCTTCGCCTCCTCCAGCCAGCCAGACACCAACCAGGAGAGGGACGATTCTCCTAAGATGGCGTCCAGACAGCGCAGAGCGGCGTCCCCTGCGCGCAACAAGGAACCGGACCCACGATTCCCAGCCTCACTGCAGCAGTTGAGAGGTACACTTACCGGCTGTCCGGCGTCTTACGCTGCAGCAGCTAGCTCCGGCTCGTCAGCAGCCTCGTCTCCCTCGTTTGCAGGGTCGACCTCAGCAGCACCGCAGGGCCATTCTCCCAGGAACCGCTGCTCCCAGGCCACGATGTCTGGATTGGGGGCCTCCATGACCCCACAGGGGGAAGATAAGGACTGGGACTGGAAGGTGTACCTCAAATCCCTCCCCACCAGGCATGAAATAGATGCCTTATTCACAAGGCTGGAAACCTCTCATAAAAGGGACATTGAGGCCTTGCAGCATGATCTTAAACAGGTGGGTCAGAGGGTGGAAGAGGCTGAGTCCATGCAGGATCAAATGTTAGTGGTCCTAGACTCACACCAACAAGTTATCCAGGCGCACTCTGTCCAGATTCAGGACATTCTCACTGATTTGGACGATAATATTGAAAATAGAAATAGGAGGAATAACCTGCTCATTAGAGGCCTCCCTGAAGATATCTTGCCACAAGATCTGGAGAAATGGGCTATTTCCTTTTTTAATACATTGCTGTCCAGAGATCCGGGACAATCTCTTGAAATTGATCGCATCCATAGAGCCCTAGGTCCTAAATTGAGTGATCCTATTCGCCCCAGGGATGTTATTTGCCGTATACACTTTTATAAAGATAAAAAGGCCATTCTTAAAGCGGCCAGAACTGCTGGGAAGACCATGCATGCTGATAAAGAAGTCATCATACTGCAGGACCTGGCCAGGCGTACCTTACAGCTACGCAAAGCGCTGAAACCGCTTTTGGTGGCACTTAAAGCCAAGGACATACCCTACAGATGGGGTTATCCATTCCAATTGTCTGCTTCTAAAGATGGAAAATCAGCTGTATTCAGATCCCTAGATGACCTCGCTGGCCTCCGCGCAGCCTTTGATCTTCTACGCCTAGAGCTACCTGATTGGCCGAGTCCAAGGCAACCCGTCACTGTTCCACGGAGGGAAAGATGGCAGACGACCTCACCTAAACAGAAGAGGGTCTCTAGACACGCGCCTGATCCTGACGATTGACTGTCGGCAATATCCTTCCATTTTTGCTTGCACACCTGAGGGGATTTTCACCCTCTTGTTCCCTTTATTGTTTTACACTGTTATAGCTATCTATGCTTAGTATTATCTCGTGGGTGGGTCCTTTAGATCTACGCACGCACTTGTCCTGTTGTATTTTGTAATGTTATTTCTGCTTTATTGTAAGCTGGAGTCCAGTAAGGAGACGGCTCAGTCCTTGTCTTCTCCCTACCCCACTTAGGGACCGCGGCACACACCGCCGCGAACGACCTCGGTCGTCACTTAGTACCTTTTGAACCGACATTGTTGGTTCTTCCAATAGGTTTACATGTCTTTTATATGCACTATTATATGTTTAAATGTTTGTCTTTTTGTCTCCCCTCTCTTATGTTTCCCTTGCTGTGCCCCTGCTGCATTCCTGCTGTCTCTGAAAGGATCTAGGGGATTATGCCTCTTTCTCACTACTACTCCTCAAAATGGCACCTATATCGTTTTGCACTTTTAATGTCCGGGGTTTCAATAAACCCGAGAAGCGTAGTCAGATTTTGTATATTCTTCACAAGAAGAGAGTTATGATTGCTATGATGCAGGAAACTCACTTTAAGACAGGTGCCGTGCCCAAATACGCTAACCGTTATTACCAGACTTGGTTCCATGGTCCTAATCCTACCAGTAGGTCGGGGGGAGTGTCCATAGGGTTTCACAAATCATTCGGTCATACGGTCCTATCCTCTGAGATAGACTTGAAAGGCAGGTTCATGTTCATTAAGCTCTCGGTAGATCGCTCTGTTGTAACTGTAGCTAATGTCTATTTTCCTAACCAGGGGCAGACTACTTATGGATCCAAGATCTTGAAAAAACTATCCAAATTTGCTGATGGCTCCCCGATCATCCTTGGAGGTGACTTCAACCTAGTGATGGACCCGTTGCTGGACTCATCCTCTGGTAGGTCCTCGATCTCCCCGAGTTCTCTTCGCAGATTTTAATCTGATCTCATGGCACTTCGTCTGGTAGATCTGTGGCGTATACTGCATCCAGGTCTCAGGGATTATAGCTTCCATTCCCCAATACACAATAGCTATGGTAGACTTGACCACATCTTCATCTCTCAACAGCTGTTGGACTTTGGGCCTAGGTGCTCAATTGACACTTGCCTGTGGTCTGACCATCCGCCTGTGTTTGGCCTTATCTCGTCCCAACCCTCCTGCCCCTTCTCATGGAGATTGAATGACAACTTACTCTCAGACATAACCTGCTTAGCGGACATCCAGAAAGCCATATCTGATTTTATTAGTGACCATCAAACGGATTTGACCGCCCCCCCTATTAAATAGGAGGCCCTCAAATGCGTGCTTCGGGGGGTGTTTATTTCCCATGGTACCAGACTGAAAAAGGAACGCTCCCACAAACTGAAATCCCTCTTATCTGATCTCGCCACAAAAGAAAATCTAAACAAAACCTCCCCTTCTGATGCTCTAAAATTGGACATTTCCTTAGTACAACAACAAATATTGCAGATTTTGGATCAAAAATCCCTATGCTTTAGAGACAAAATTAGACACGGGTTCTTTGAGTATGGCGATAAATGTGGCAGTTGGTTAGCTAGAGCCTTGCATCCCCGAATGGCTCTGACTCATGTCCCATCAATTAATACACGAGCAGGAGACTCCGTATATAACCCTGTGGACATCACTGCAGAGTTCCGGTCCTATTATGCCTCCTTGTATAACCTTCCAGCACCCGATCTCCCACAGGAATCTTCACATGGCGATGAAGCTCGTAATTATCTAGGCCAATTTGGCCCCACCCCCATTCCTGACGCAGAAGCGATCGCTCTGGAAGATGATTTTACCCCTCCTGAGTTAGAAGCAGTGATCAAGAATCTGAAGAATGGGAAGTCCCCAGGCCCCGATGGGATGACCTCTCGGTTTTATAAAATCCTTTGTGAGGACCTTATTCCTTTACTGGTTGAAACCTTTAACTCCATTTCACCGGATTGCCCATTTACTCGTCAAGCTCTCCAGACACATATCACGGTCATCCCTAAACCAGGTAGGGACCCTGCAACTTGTTCCAATTACAGGCCTATCTCCTTGCTCAATGTGGATCTCAAGATGTATGCCAAGCTTTTGGCCCTGAGGCTCCACCCCCACATCCCAGGTTGTATCCACAAAGAGCAAGTTGGATTTGTCCCGGGGCGGGAAGCTCGCGATAATACACTTAAAACGTTAGGGCTGATAGTGAGATCACAACAGCTCAAAATTCCGTTATGCCTTCTCGCTGTAGACGCAGAGAAGGCATTTGATAGGGTAAACTGGCGGTTCTTAGAGGAAACTCTGCGTCATATTGGCCTAGGAGACAGAATGATTCATAGGATATTAGCTCTTTATTCCTCCCCTTCGGCCTGTGTTCGTTTTAATGGGCTGCTGTCTGCCCCTTTTGAGGACATGGTTATAAGGGAAAATAATAGCATTCTTAATACAGAATGCTAAGTAAATTAGTGCTGATTTTTTTATTTATTAAACTCACCTTATCCACTTGTTCGCGCAGCCCGGCTTGTCTTCTTTCTTCTTCTTTGAGGGCCTGGGAGGAAAAGGACCTTTGGTGACATCACTGCGCTCATCACATGGTCCATAACCATGGTAATGGACCATGTGATGAGCACAGTGACATCACCAAAGGTCCTTTTCCTCCCAGGTTCTCAAAGAAAAAGAAAGAAGACAAGCCGGGCTGCGCGAACAAGTGGATGAGGTGAGTTTTCTTTAAGTTTTTTTATTAACCCCTCCATCCCTAATTTACTTTGTATTAAGAATGCTATTATTTTCCCTTATAACCATGTTATAAGGGAAAATAATAAATGTACACAACTCCGATCCCAAACCCGAACTTCAGTGAAGAAGTCCGGGTTCGGGTCTGGGTACCAAACATGCAGATTTTGCTCACGCACGTGCAAAACGCATTAAAACGGGCATTTTCCCGCAACGCACCTGGATCTTTTCCCGCAACGCCCATGTGAACCCAGCCTAAGGATGGGAGGGACTGGGACCTTCTTCTGCCCTATCTTATGTTCGCAGTGCGGGGGGTTCCCCAGGCCTCTACTGGGTCTTCGCCCTTCGAACTGCTATATGGCAGACACCCTCGCAGTCTGTTGGACGTGGCCAAAGAGGCGTGGAAACAACAACCCACACCGCACAGAAGTGTTATTGAGTATGTCACCCAGATGCAAGGACGGATGGAAACAGTTTTACATCTGGTTAGGGAGCATATGGAGGCAGCGCAGCGAGCCCAGAGTAGGATCTATAATTGTCAGGGTCGGGTCCGGACCTTTGACCCGGGTGTTCGGGTATTGGTTCTGGTACCAACCATAGACAGTAAGTTCCTAGCTAGGTGGCAGGGGCCCTTCAAGGTACTTGAAAAAATTGGAGAGATAGATTACAAGGTACACCAGCCAGGGAGGCGAAAGCCAGAGCAGGTGTACCATGTGAATCTGCTCAAACCCTGGAAAGGTAGTGAAACCTGTACGGAAGACAGCCCATGACCAGGGTTCCTAGGGGAAGCGGTTTCGGCCCCTGTGTCTGAAGCAAGGGAAGCGGCTGCCACAGTGAAGATTGCTGACAACCTCTCCTCTAAACAGGTTCAGGAAGCCAGGGAGTTCATTAGTCGGAAGACGGATGTGTTCTCAGACCTCCCTGGACGCACTTCCATAGTCCGACATGATATTATCACTGAGCCTCAGACAAAAGTCCGGTTAAAACCATACCGGGTACCCGAGACTCGGTGACAAGCCATCGCGGAGGAAGTGTAGCTAATGCTCCAGCTAGGTGTCATCGAGGAGTAAAAAATTAAATGGGCCAGTCCCAAGCCGGATGGGATGTTGCGGTTCTGTAACGACTTCCGCAAACTGAATGAGGTGTCCAAGTTTGACGCATATCCCATGCCCCGAGTGGATGAGCTTATTGAGAAGTGAGGCCAAGCCCGGTATTTTTCGGTGTTGGACCTCACCAAAGGGTACTGGCAGGTACTCTTGACGGAGGCTGCAAAGAAAAAAACGGCTTTCATCACACCAGAGGGGCTGTATCAGTACAAGGTATTACCCTTTGGTCTACATGGCGCTCCCGCCACGTTTCAAAGGCTAATGGACATTGTACTCCGTCCACATAGTCAGTACGCTTTGGCATACCTGGACGATATCGTTATCCACAGCACCGACTGGGAAAGTCACCTACCTAAAGTACAGGCTGTAGTGGAGTCCCTTCGGAAGGCTGGCTTCACCGCTAACCCAAAAAAGTGCGTGATAGGGTTAGAAGAGACCAAGTACCTGGGGTATGTAATTGGGCGCGGAATTATCAAACCTCAGGTGAAGCAAAATTGAGGCAATTAGGAATTGGCCCCGACCTGTCACTACTCGGCAAGTAAAGTCGTTCCTGGGTATAGTGGAATACTATATGAGGTTTGTCCCCAATTTTGCTACAGTCGCCGCACCATTGACAGGCCTTTTGAAGGGACGCAAGTCAGTGACGGTTCAGTGGAATGAGCAGGCGGAAAAGGCTTTCTCCGCTTTAAAGTCGGCCCTGTGTGGGTCCCCAGTATTGGTGACACCTGACTTGAAGAGGGAGTTTGTGGTACAGACCGATTCCTCGGAAGTAGGCCTCAGAGCTGTACTCTCTCAGGACATCAATGGGGAGGAAAATCCTGTTTTTTCCTGAGCCGAAAGCTTACCCCAGCCGAGACTAGGTACAGTATAGTGGAGAAAGAGTGCCTGGCCATCAAATGGGCACTCGAGTCTCTCCGCTATTACCTGTTGGGGATAAAGTTCTCCGTCTGGTGACCGACCACTCCCCTCTCAAGTGGATGAGCCAGGCCAAAGAAAGGAATGTTCGGGTCACCAGGTGGTTCTTGTCATTACAAAACTTTAAATTTTCCGTGGAACATAGGGAAGGCAGGTTACAGGGAAACGCAGATGCCCTGTCCTGGGTACACTGTCTGGCGGGTGTTCATCCCCTCAGGGTTGAATAAAGGGGGGAGGTATGTAGGAAGGCACAAGGGGCCGTCATTGATGGAAGGTATGTATCACCAAGATTCCTGGCCTCGGTGAGGTAAGAGCCGGTAGTTTTAAGTGTCAGCGGCAGCTAGTGCTGACTGACACAGTTTTTTGTTAGTATGGCTGTAAAGCCAATCCGGGCCTGCTCTTACTGGGAGTAGCCAAAGTGCTGGGTGGGTGGCTTCTCCCCACGCTCCAGGCCTGGTCTTTTTGGCCTTTATAAAACCCAGCCAGCAGTCTCAGCTGGGTGTGGTTTATCCTCCATCTGACAGAGAAGCTGGGGAGTGTCTGTGTGTTGGGACCTGTGAATTTGTGCCGTGCTAAGGGGCTGAGAGCCGGGAAACAGGCCCCTAAAGCCTGCTGTGTACTGCGGGCGGAAAACTGCTAACCAGGTGACGATTTTCTTCTATGGACATTGCCTAGTGTGAACAAACATCAAGACTGTGAACGGTCATTTTGTTTTTCCTTCTGTGTGAATAAACACTGAACTGTTTAAGTTAAAGACTTTGTGATTGCCTCTATACTGCGTCCGCTAGCCTGTCTACCAGAGCAAAACTCCACTATATATATATATATATATATATATATATATATATATATATATATATATGTATATATATATATACATTTTCATAAAACAGAGGTCCGCAAAGCCTCAAAATCTGTATTCTCATTTTACCTTCAGCTGTTAAATGCTGGCTTGAAGGCATTAATTATCGGACCTGGGTACCATCCAAGCCCATTTAAGGCTACTTTCACACTCGCGTTTGGTGCAGATCCATCATGGATCTGCACAGACCGATTTGTTTAGATAATGCAAACGTTTGCATCCGTTTGTATTATTTCTAACATAGCCAAGACGGATCCATCTTAAAGGGTTTCTACCACCAGAGTTTGACATTTTTCGCTGACTGACACTAGCGATCTGCTAGTGTCTGCACTACCTAACAGTGCTCTTGTATCACCTTTGTCTGCTGCCGTTAAGCTTAAAAACATACTTTTATTGATATGCAAATGAGCCTCTAGGTGCTATGGGGGCGTCTTTTCAGCACCTAGAGGCTCCATCTACTCACTATTTATGCCGCCCACCGCGTCCCTCCAGCCCGCCCCGCTCCTCTTGATTGACATCCAACCTCGCTCCAGCTCAAATTCCCGAACCTGCGCCGTGCGCTTTTGTATTCGGCGCAGGAGCGGTCCGACAGTCACTGCGCCTGTGCCGAATACAGAAGCGCACGGCGCAGGCGCGGGAATTTAAGCCGAAGCGAGGTTGGCTGTCAATCAAGAGGAGCGGGGCGGGCTGGAGGGACGCGGTGGGCGGCAGAAATAGTGAGTAGACGGAGCCTCTAGGTGCTCTACCTACTTTGTCAAGACATCAATATGATGGTGCACTATTTCAATGCCAATGATGATGCCCTACTCCCCATCAGTTCAGGAGCTGCACTCCCCCACTGCCACCCCAGCCACTGCTCTCACTCTGCAGTGGCAATTACAAGAGCTGGAGATAGAAAAACAAGGACAGCACAGGACCATAGCTACCTGAAAGAAACGTACACAAGGAAAGGACAGTTAAAGACAACAAATATGAGCAAAAGCACGACAGGACTCAAAAGGACAATACTACCACATTAGATTAAATGGGCCACACAGACCTGGAGCTGGCCCTGGTTCCACACATGACGGCACACATGGAAAACATTGTGGGCAGCATAACACTTGAGAGTACTAGAGTGTGCACTATAATATTACATTACAGATAGCATTCTTGAGGATAGTATAGCTAGGCTTGCACTCCTTTGGCTATATAACTGCTTGAAAAAGGCACAAAGAGACACAATGGCAGACTACAAGCAAGTACGTATATACCGTATTGCTACCTTTTAATCTCCTAATGGGGCTGATTTACACCTCTCTGCAGGAGATTACATCTCACTAGCTCATCAATGAGACGGCACTCAGTGTGGAGCCACAGTAGAAATTGGAGAGAAATTTACCCCCTACCAGGGAACATTATACGGCAATCATCAGTAAATAAGCAGGGATTAAGATGTTATCAAACCAACCAGTGTAACGAGAAATTAGCATGTTTACCAGAGACAGGCACAAACCAGCCATGCGGGCAATATTGTGTTCAGTGATTATACATGTATGTCTCTGTAAGAAGGACCCTCTTCAGTCGTCACCCATATTTAAAGGGTCACATTTTCTTACCGAAGCTAAAGCCAATGGACAAAAAGAAAAGAAAAAGATAATGAACCCTAGGCGAAGAGTGTCATGAAGGCAACCACATCTCACACACCCAACCCAGACCTGGAGGGGCCCATATATTTTAGCCTTCCTCTTTTGTTTTTTTGTTTTTTTGTTTTTTTAAATAAGGGTATTATGACCCTTTATCCAAGTCTTTCCCCATTTGTTGATGTTGCATTGACTTTAGACAGAAGGAGCCTTTTGTTGGTGTATCAATGGCCCGCTGGAGGTGTAGACCTTTTTGATTTAGGACTGAACCAGTGAGTGGATTGTCTGATCTTCACCCATAAACCCCTCAAGGAAGTATAGTCCTTTCCACAGAACTCAAGGCAGGCAAAGATGGCCATTGAAGTCTATGGGTCCGTGAAAACCACTGACACAATACAGATGGCATCTGTGTTGTGTCAGTGATTTTCACGGATCATTGGTAGTAGATGCTCTGGAAACTAATTTTCAGCCTAGCAGTGTCCATAGAATATGGATGACACACGGAGGACAAAAAAGGGACACATGAACCAAACACGAATTCTTCATGGATATCTTCATGGATGAACCACTGCCCATCTTGTCATGGATGTCATCACGGACATGTGTCACGGACACTGTTCTGCAGAAAATTACATTTGTACATTTGGCTTTCAAGCTTTGACTATCTGACCATACACCTTCAATATCTGTTGGCCGACGGCCATCCTTCCTAATCCAGATATAAGCGCATATTCAGTTGGCCTGAGCCTGCACGTGTTCTGAATGGACATGAGGGAGTAAGCTGCTGTCAGACACTTCTGGAAGTGGCTTATCTCCACTGAGATAAGGGATTGGGCATGTTAAAATCCTTTTTATCTACATCTACCATCGGGGGAGAGTCAGGACACCTCCATACACGCCAGTCATGCCAAATTCACCAGGTTCAGCAGACAGTAATCTGATGTGTATGGTCTGCTTAACTTTAGAGAGTTGAACTGTTCCTTTAAGGAGCCACCATTCTCATACCTCTGTGCACTGTGTCCCCTTCTCATTCACGTCGTCCAGCCTCTACATTTCCTTAATAATGGAGATGATAGACATACAGTTCCCTTTAAGAGGAGAGCAAAGACAAGAATTCAGTCCTGAGAACTGTGCCCCCCAGATTTCAGGATAAACATAGGTTTGGCTCCAGTAATCCCCAGTACTATTAATCTGCCGGCATGTGACAAGGACAGGATAATGGGTCTGTGAGGTTTCCAACCAGCCTTTTCCTTTACTGTGGCCTGGAGCTCGGAGCTTTGTGTTATTCAGGAAAGCAGCAATATGCGTGCCTGCAGTGCCTCCCCATTATGAGCTCGACTCCCAACGCACCGGCATTATTTTACTAAATCCCATTGTAATTCATTAATTATACATGACCCTAATGTAAAGTGCTGTAAATGGTGTAAAACGATGGTGGTCATTTTTAGGTGTTGTAAGAAATTACTGAGGGACCACAAGGATTGCAGATCACTCCAAGAACAAGTGCAGTACTTTACAATAAGCCATTGCGGGAATCAGATCCGCAAATGGGGGTAGGTGGTGAACGTAGAAGTTTGAAGGTAAACCCCCACCTCCAATCTGTTATCCAGGAGCTAAAATCTAGGCAGTCAAAGGGTGGATCACGTGTGGTTTTTCCACACGGATTCCCGTGCAGAAAAACCGCAGTGTAATACCGTACCAGCAAAGTGTATGAGAATAGAAAAATCTACACTTTGCTTTTTTCTTCCATGCAGAAAGCGACCAGCTGTGTGGATTTTGAAATCTGCAATATGTGGATTGTTGTTTTTTTCTTGTGCAGTTTTCACCCTTTTTTATGAAAAGGTGAGATCTGCGGAAAATCGGTATCAAAACTGCACCAAACAACGCAACTATGGTCAGTTTCTAATGCACAGAAATCCGCATGGAAATTCAAATAGATCTTCTGCACATTGCTCTGCACCGACTACAGATTTGTGTGCAGGAAGTCTGCACCAAAACCACCAAAAAAACAACAACAAAAAAACGCACATAAATCCCCAATATTTATCACGCAGAAAAACCGTCCGTAACTGCCTAGCAGTGATCCCGCACAAATGGGTGTTCTCTAGCGCTGCTGGAAGCTGTTTTGGAGGTGAGTACAATGCTACTTTGCATAGTACCCACCTCCAAAACAGCGTAGGGCAGCGCTATAGATCACCCATCTATGCCGGTGATGTCACCGGGCTTACTGCTAGGCTGAAGTCTCTGCCTAGCATAGTGATGTGATGCCCAGTACGTCACCGGCAGTAAACAAACTGACCTTGCCTTGTGTGACACAGCGCAAAGCAAGGGGAGCATCACAGCAAGGAAATGGTCCGATACTCCACTCCTATATAGAGAAGAGCTTATATCCGAGTTTAGCCCTGAACCCGGAGAACCCTTTTAATTAATGCACAAACATAATAAACATCTACAGATTGTTAGGACATTCCTGGTCGCATGTCAGATTCTGATTGCAGGATCAGACTATACCGGTATATAAAGTTTAGAGATTACTGGGTCAGCATAGGAGCTGTGGACACCAATCAGTAGAAAACTTTTAAGGCACTTAATTCTACTACATTACTCAGCATTTCCTCTCTCACAATTTGGCATTAATACGTGATATTACATTTAAAGCAAATATTGTTGTATTTGAACTTTTTTTTAATATTGAACTTGACCTCCAATAGCCTAAGCAAGAACATAAGTCTAGTGATGAGCGAATCAGTTCGTACCAATCCGATTCTGTTCATCTGTGGTAGAGGCATTGTCCCTCTACCGCCAGTGAATTGCATTTTTCCCCTATGCAATCTGATTGAAATGGCCAAAGGTCTCTTGAGAAAATCTTATTCCCGCGCATGCGCTGTTAATGTGAGTAGTGGCGCATGCGCAAATATAACTCAATGATGAATCCTAACCCAGATTCATACTTGATTGTAGCCTGCTCCGCAATCCCGTGTTCTGATTTGTTATTGAGTATTTTGACCCAAAATTACCAGAGTGTTACTGTAGCTTTAAAACTTGGAAAGAAGAAGTACTCCTAATATGTCCCTTACAAATAGTGAACCCAATTCTCCAACAGACTGGTGTGTATGACATCTGCTGGGAGGAGAGGGCAGTGCTGGGTGAGAGGCTGAATTCTCATCGAACTCAGCCATGATGCTGTATGTAGACATGAATTATATATCCATGTGCCCTTACATAATGGTCATGTGGTATCAAAAATGTCAACCAGGCCTCGTCTTGAAAAATATGATAGCCTTATCTCAAAAAGGCTTTCCAAAAGTCAGAATTTTCAATGGCAGGTCTGGGTGTCAGGGTTGCTAACTAGCATTTAGCGAATCCAAGTATCCGAAGTGGAATTCGATCCGAATTTCAGGGAAAATTTAATTCACCGCAAAGCCGAATTTCCTTGTGCTTCGTGGTAATGAATCAATTTTCCCTGAAATGGTGGGAGAAAAAGTACACTCACCTTATCCATTTGCGTGCGAAGAGGCTGCCGCGGCTATCTTCAATGAAGGTACAGCGCAAAATCATCACGTCACCATGCAAGATTTCACACGATATCTTCAATTAAGATGGTCGCGGTATTCTCTATGCGATCAAATGGATAAGGAGAGTTTTTTTTTTTGTTTTTACTGGATTAACCCTGGAAAGCCCTCAATGTTAATCTCAGATGCCGCGATCAACGATGAACATGGCATCTGTTGGGTTCAATGGCGGGGGTCGGCACGATGGCCGTTCCCCGTTATTGCGCCCCCCTAACATACAAAGAAATGTGCTTTGTGACAAAGTAATTTGTCACAAACCAAATTTCTTTGTGAAATTCGAAGAAGCAGCCGAATTGAATTTTTTATAACTTCGCTCATCTCTATTCCTAACCATACAAAATTTTCTGAGATTCTGAGATTTTTATACTGATGACCTATTCTCTGGATACGTCATCAGTATCTGATCGGTTAGGGTCCGACACCTGGGACCCCCGCAACTCAGCAGTTTGAGAAGGCACTGAGATTCTTGTGTGCGCCGTGGCCTTCTCTCTGCTTTTCCTAGGCTGGGTGACAAAACGTTCATGTGTGACGTAGCCTAGGAGCAGTTCTACCCCATAGAAGTGAATGGGGCTGAGTGCAATACCAAGCGCGGCCGTTATACTATACAGGAGTGCTGGTGCTTTCTCAAAACAGCTAATCCAGAGGATAGGTCATCAGTACAAAAATCTCAGGAAAGTTAAAGGGAACCTGTCACCATGAAAATACAATGTAAGCTGCAGGCAGCATGTTATAGAGCAGGAGGAGCAGAGCAGATTGATGTATAGTTTTGCAGGAAAAGATTCAGTATAACTTATATTTCATTCATTTAATTTCCCGCTGATTCTAGGCTTTGAAGTCCAGGAGACGGTCGTATCAGTGATTGATGGCTATCTCTGTATACACAATCATGGGAAGAAGGCTGTCAATCACTGATAGGACCGTCTCCTGGACTTCAAAGCCCAGAATCAGCAGGAAATTAAAGGGAACCTGTCACCTCCAAAAACCATCCCAAGCCGCCAGCAGTACCTGACAGTAGCCAGCAGCGTGTTTCCGGCGATAATTTTCTTCCTGAAGGCCGATGCGGCTAAGGGGCAGGGAAGGGGGCGCAGTTACCGTGACTTGAAGCAAGGAGGCCGCTGCCCCCTTGACTTCAAGCATGACTAGAGAAGCGCGCCAGCAGGGGATAAAAGAACGTTTTCTGAGCTTAGCCGCATCGGCCTTCAGGAAGAAAATTATCGTCGGAAACACGCTGCTGGCTACTGTCAGGTACTGCTGGCGGCTTGGGATGGTTTTTGGAGGTGACAGGTTCCCTTTAAATGAATGGAATACAAGTTATGCTGAATCTTTTCCTGCAAAACTATATATCAATCTGCTCCGCTCCTCCTGCTCTATAACATGCTGTCTGCAGCTAAGATAACATGTTCAATGTGACAGGTTCCCTTTAAGTGAATGAAATGCAAGTTATGCTGAATCTTTTCCAATAAAACTATATATCAATCTGCTCCGCTCCTCCTGCTCTATAACATGCTGCCTACAGCTCAGATAACATGTTCCACGTGACAGGTTCCCTTTAAACATAAGGGACTTTTTTCCATTGTCCATTTAAAAATGTGATTTGAATTATTTACCATTCATTATGGTTTTCCAATATTTCTGTAAAAAAACTTTTAATTGTCTACGAAATAGTCCAAACAGGGTATGAACCCATAGAAAGTCTCTAGCAAATAAGCTGCTCTCTGCCAGGACAGCTGAAAGAACGAAGCCCTAAAACCATCTGCATGTATGTGGTTTAAAAATAGCCCCTAACACTTAAAGGGGAATACTATAGCTTTTAATAGATATATTCATGCAGTTGCTTACCTCATGTATATCAATTCCATTCACCAGGTAAACCAATCACTCTGGTTTGTTTCCATCCTGTATGTAACACTTCCTGTTCCTGTATCCAACCAAACCCATGATGCACCTCTCCTTTCTCTGCCACAGCTCCAGCACTGCCCCTAACAACGCCCAACAACTTTATAGCTCCTCCCATCTAGCTAGTTACATAGACACACCCCTATCACTGCTCCGCCCATGGACATAACATCACAAGAAATAAGAAAAGCTGCATGGACATGGTCATGTGATCACAGCCCAGAACGGGAGATAAAAGAAACACATTACACAATTACAGCTGCCGTCATAAATGATTATTTTGATGAATGTTGATGCAAACCGGAAAACCTCTCTAATCTTCTGATGTTAAGCAGTAGAATATACTGTAGATATCTCATGCAGTTTACTACTTTCAACCAAAGTACACAGAGGTGCGACATAATACAAGCACATATATATAGCATCAGTGCTATGAGGTGGCACATTTACCAATTATAGTTCATATAACGGGGGAGTGTGAAAAGTATTGAAGCACATCATGTTAAAGTTATGAAGTTTTTTCATGACATAAAGCATGCCTCTTGCTTTAACCCTTTTGCAACACTTTAGTAAAGTTTTTGGGGGGGTGATAGAAAAGAAATAAATTCCGCCACACACTTTTTTTTATCTTTAGGCTGTTCCCTATGCATCAATAGTAACATCTTTTTATTTCATGGGTCGCTATGCTTACTGTCATACCAAAGATTTATAGTTTTACTACTTTTGCATTATAAAAACACTTTTTATAAAAAAAAAAAAATATAGATATATATATATATATTTGTGTTTCTATACTCTGAGAGCCAGAACTCTTTTATTTTTCCATAGCTGAAGCTGTATGAAGGCTTATTTATTACAGTGTCCACCGTGTAAGATAAATATTACATTCATTTTTCAGGTAATTTTGTGTACTATTTATTTATAAAAAAAAATTACATTATAAAGAATTTTGTTAGGACAGTTTTTTGTGATTTTCTTTTTTTAGGGCAGTTTTTTGTGATTTTCAAAAATGTTATTTCATTTTTTTAGTCCTATTAGGGAACTCGAGCATGCAGTCACATAATTGGTGATATAATACACTGTAATACCTCTGCGTTTCAGTGCATAATGCCTGTCAGCGGCAGTGGTGACTGTGACTGACAGCCAGCACCTTGTGACAACAGCCAGAGAAAAACGTTTGTGGTGCAGTCAAGGGAGCACCTTTCTGCTGCCTAAGGCGAAAACCGAAACCGTGCGCCCCCCCCCCCCTCCCTATGTCAATTTCTTCAGACCTACTATTAAAGACATTCTTTATCTTCTCCATTCAGACCAGACCACCTTGATTATTTCTTTCAGCTATCTATTGTCTGCAGAGTTTGACAACTATTTTTCCATCCTCTTCCCGACCTTCTGAACACCCCACCCTGCCACCTCTAATACTGTGCCCACTGTGCTCCCCAATACTATACTGCAGAAACAGATAATCTCCCTGAAAATATTACCACACAGATAGTTCCCCTTCAATAATTATTGGTACATATTGCCCTAAAACATAACTGTGCACAGCAAATGGTGTCCCTAAAACTAATAGTGCCGTAAACATAGTGTCCTCCAAAATTAATTGTGCTAAGCTGATACTGTGCTAGAGTGCCCCTAATGTAGCAGTCCTGCCAAAAGTGCCCCCAATAGTAATTATGTCCCTCATTTTGCCCCCAGTAGTAATAATGCCCCCTATAATGTCTGCCTGTACAAAAAATGGTCCCTTACAATGTGCTCTAAGTACAAAAAATGACCCCTTATGTTCCAGTACAAAAAATGCTCCCTTATAACGTGTGTCAGTACAAAAAAGTACCCTCTTTTAGTGCCCCCAGTACAACGAATGTCCCCATAGAGGCCCTGCTATAATGTTTGCCAGTACATAAATGCTCCTTTTTACAGCTGCCATGTCCCCATAGTGCTTTCTCTAATTACAAAATAATGCCCCCCCCCCCCATTGTGTCCGAACACCATGCTGCCAAATAAAAATTAGAAACTTAAAGGGTTTCTGTCATGAGAAATAACGTTATGTAGCTGACTGACATTAGCACATCGCTAATGTCAGCAGTACATTACAGTATGCTTTATAACTCCATGCCTGCCGCCCTTCTCTTAAAATAAAGACTTTTAAAATATGCTAATGAGCCTCTAGGTGCTATGAGGGCGTTGCTTCAGCACCTAGAGGCTCGGTCTATGCACCATTTGGCACGCCCACCATTTGACTGTCGAGTTCTCCTCATCGTCACGTAAATCCCACGCCTGTGCCGTCTAGTTTAGTATTCGGCGCAGGCGCAGTGAGTGAAGGACGTGCTCCTGGTGCCGGCTTCGGCGCAGGCGCAGTGAGGAAGCCGGCACCAGGAGCGTGTCCTTATCTCACTGCGCCTGCACTGAATACTAAACGGGACAGCGCAGACGTGGGATTTACGTGACGATGAGGGGAACTCGACAGTCAATTTTGAAAAATTGCATCGACAGTCAATCAACGGGACCTGGGCCTGCCAAAGGGTGAGTAGACCGAGCCTCTAGGTGCTGAAGCAACGCCCCAGTAGCACCTAGAGGCTCATTAGCATATTTTAAAAGTCTTTATTTTAACAAAACGGCGGCAGGCAGGGAGTTATAAAGCATACTGTTATGTAGTGCTGACATTAGCACATCGCTCGTGTCAGTCAGCTTCATAACGTTATTTCTGATAGAAACCCTTTAAATACTTACCTCCATTCTGCTGTCAGCAATGCAGTGCAAGACACAGACTTCTTCTAGTCTGTGTCCTGAGCTCTATGCAGCCCAGCTCAGGCAGCGCGATAATGATGACACCGGCATCTGATAGGCCACAGGAACTAGGACTAAAGCCTATTATAGGAAACGGTGGGCCAGGGAGACATCGCTCCCGTGCCTCGTCACAGCGTCCTGAGTACAGCGATGCAGTTAAATATGTGGAGATGAGCGTTTCCACAATGGAAACGCTCATTGCCCATGGTTCTTCCACTGCCCCCTATTCCCCCTACTTGGTGCTGCCTAAGGCGATCGCCTCACCTGGCTTCATTGGTGGCGCACCCCTGGATGCAGTTATCAATACTGATTGCTGCATCAACAAGGGTGGTCAACCATCGATAAGCTCCACTACTGCATTCACAGGGGCTGACAGTTTCATAGTGGTGGCCCTCTGCCTGACGAAGGCCCCAGGGCTGTCCTGAGATAATGCCTGCTAAAACATGATTTAGATGGGATAAAAAATTGCATTCGACATTTGAATAAAGTATGAAAACATTTCCGCTAAACCAATTACTTAAAAGGGTTTCCCGGTAATATAGATTTTTAAGCAACTGCCTGCAGCCTGCCCCCTGCAGCAGAAGATTCCTACTTACCTGCTGCTCAGGTCCTCCGTGCTGTCTCTTTTGTCTGTTTTCATAGACATGGTCACATGCACCGCTTCAGCCAATGACTGGCTTCAGCGGTAAGGTGGCCACAAGCAGCACTTCACCGCTGAAGCCAGTCATTGACTTGAAGGGTGCATGTGACCATGTCCATGACCAGTCCAGTCGGATATAAACAGTGCAGGGACTGGAAGATGGAGACAGTGGAGGCAGCATGGAGTGGGTAAGTAAAGTATGAATCTTCTTTTTTAGGGGGCAAGCTTAAAAATTATTATAACCGGAAAACCCCTTTAACTGGTACCATAAAAGAAACACAGCACAAAAAAAAAAACACTAGGGGAGATTTATCAAAACCGGTGTAAAGGAAAACTGGCTTAGTTGTCCATAGCAACCAATCAGATTCCCCCTTTCATTTTTTCAGACCTCCTTTTGAAAATGAAAGGTGGAATCTGATTGGTTGCTAGGTGCAACTAAGCCAGTTTTCCTTTACACAAGTTTTGATAAATCCCCCACTGCAAAAAATAAAAATAAATGGTGGCACTCGGATTGCAGTTAGGTAAAAAAGAAAAAAATGTGTTGCACCCTGAAGGCCAAGATTTTTGGGTTTTATTAAATACCCAGCATTGACAGTCCAGGAACTAAACCTCCAATGAATGGGTGACTTGAGTCAGGAGAATATTCCGTCAAGTTTCCCCATAAAACCTCTGAAGGAGAGAGGCTCAGGCGTCCGTCCCTCTCCTCATTCCACCACTTCTGATGCATCAGCAGCTCTCCGATTTAGTCAATA
Organism: Bufo bufo; assembly: GCF_905171765.1. Taxonomy (NCBI): domain Eukaryota; kingdom Metazoa; phylum Chordata; class Amphibia; order Anura; family Bufonidae; genus Bufo; species Bufo bufo. Next base: position 339,264,936 of record NC_053394.1, read on the forward strand.
ACGCTTGAATAAAGTAATTATTTTCTCTTAAGACCATGACTTGATAAAAGCTCTTCAGTTTCTTTATTAGGAACACTACATCAAAACCTAATTGCGCAATTAGTTATAAATTAGAAGCACTTCCAGAGGTGACAGTCCCTTGAAGAGGGGGCAGGAAGGGGGGGAGCGTCCTGTGTCGGCAGCCACCCCGCTCATAGGGAGCGGACTACCGGCTAATGACAAGAGTACGGCGCTGGCTGGTAAGCGTTGAACTATGTGCAGAGCCGTGTACGACACATCCATTCAAAGAAGCACTTTATGGATATGACATTGAGGAATTCCAGGATTTGATGGAGAAGATGTTCTAAATATAACGATGCACTCTGATCACATAAGAAACGCGTCAGCGCCCTGATCGCCTGCGGTGTAGAGAACCTTCTGGTCTTATCTTCATAATTGACAACAATATATTAAAGGGGTTTTCCATCTTTTCTGATACATCATGATTATGTGGGTAGTGGTCAGCAACAAACAGGGAACAGGACCCCCGTGTTCTTGACACTGGTATGGGTCTCGGCTGCCAGGCCGCCATTAATGTCTCCATATTGACACGTGTGACCCCGGTAAACCTCCTAGAATTTATTGGTGACTACATGGCAATTCTCTATCATACACTAGTTATACTGGAAACAGAATGAATTTCAAAATTCTTTGAATTTCCTTGTAAAGTCTTCCCTTAGTACAATAGCAGTCTATGGACCATTGCTTCGAAATTGAAAGCGTGCCTTGTTCCCCAAAAAAAAAAAACTTGCAGAATAAAACCATCCAAAAATTCTCCTGCTCTAGAACGTAGAATTAGAGCACCCTCTACTGGGAGATACTGGAAGTCATCACATAATAACATTTACAGTGTGTTGTACATTGCAATTCTATATACAGAGTACAAACTATATGTGTGTCAATGTAAAGGCTGCATGATAGAGTAAAATCCTGGCATCATTGGGGTCCGATAGGCACCAGGTAATCAATTATTCTGTGGAGAACTTTTAGGAAGAAAATATACCAAAAATTTAACATTTCCAATTTTTTTTTTTTTAATTTCCTATTAATTGCTCTCATAGTTTTCCGTTTCTCAAAACTGTTCAATTTTATTGGAGTTTTGTGCTAAGAACAAGTGTTTTATTTTATTTTAAAATATACTATTTTATTATTCTAATTCACATGGTGAGCCCCACCGGACAGTGAGTGATGGCAATATTTGTAAGACGCTGTGGAATATGTTGCCGCTATATGAATAAGTACTAAAAAATTGAATAAAATTTTTATTTGCTTTATTATATATATATATATATATATATATATATATAATTTATTTCTTTTTTTCTAAATACTACTCTTGCCCTTAACATTTTTCATAATTTAGCTAAGGCTGCTTTCACGTGGCTGTAATATGGGCACATATCAGTATCTGTACATCGGGTCAAAGCAGAACCCTCCTGCAGTCCTACAGAATCTGACTAAGGCTACTTTCACACTTGAGGCAGAGAGATCCGGCAAGCAGTTCCGTCGCCGGAACTACCTGCCGGATCAGGCAAAATGTATGCTAACTGATGGCATTAGTAAGACTGATCAGGATCCTGATCAGTCTTAAAAATGCCTGATCAGTCGAAAAAATGCATTGAAATGCCGGATCCGTCTTTCCGGTGTCATCCGGCAAAAACGGATCCGGCATTTATTTTTTCACCTTTTTTTCAGTCTGCGCATGCGCATACCGGAAGGACGGATCCGGCATTCCGGTATTCTGAATGCCGGATCCGGCACTAATACATTCCTATGGGAAAAAATGCCTGATCCGGCATTCAGGCAAGTCTTCAGTTTTTTTAGCCGGAGATAAAACCGTAGCATGCTACGGTTTTCTCTTTTGCCTGATCAGTCAAAACGACTGAACTGAAGACATACTGATGCAAACTGAACGGATTACTCTCCATTCAGAATGCATGGGGACATACCTGATCAGTTCTTTTCCGGTATAGAGCCCCTGTGACGGAACTCTATGCCGGAAAAGAACAACGCAAGTGTGAAAGTAGCCTTAGGCTACCATATTGTCCCAAAATTTGGACACTAAAATTAGTCCATATTATGAAAGGAACCAAAGGGAGTATTTACTGGTGATATACAACCAGCTAGGCTAGGTGGATCATCATGACACCAGACTATGCAGGTTCCGAGGATGTCATGTTATGGAAGAAGCAGGGATGGGGAACCCTGTGAGAACCCTAACCTGGAGAACTCTACATTGGGGCAGCGATGCATTGAAAAGTGGAGGTTCCCTTAGGAGTCTCAGTCACAAATTTTGTCAAAAATGTTATCTCATCCAGAAACATTATGGAAACCAGACGTCATCAGCGTCCGTCATCCAGTGGATTCAACACTATAACAGAGGAAAACAATGGAAATAACAAGGAGGCCATGTGAACAGAGCCTTGTACTATGAAGAACAGATAATGTGTCCTAGATAACGTCCTATAGATTAAAAGTTGTTTGTAGCATGGACGTTTAAAGTATAAAATTGTAAAGAGATATATATATATATATATAATCATACAACACACTATACGCACGCACTGATAACGGATAATAAAGTGTTTCTGTGCAGCTGGAGGGGAATTAAAGATCTACTATTCCCAAATCCCTCCCCTCTTCTTGTCAGAAGCGCTCAGCCCCCACAATGAAGATGGATGGATGATAAAGAAGGAGGGTGAGAGGGTAAATATTAATCATACACAGAGACCCTCTGACGTGTGGGGTGATGGAGCTGGGTCCCTCTGGAAGTTGTTATGAGATGATACAGACGCCTGAGGGGCTATGGGTTTAGATTTGGTCGTTGATTTATGATGAGGAAAAACTGAGGAGTACAGCGTACTATATATATATATATATACTTATATATATCATATATATACTTATATAATCAGACCCATAAATATATAGTTATATAGTGCACCTTCCTTCGTCTTGCAAATAAATATGCTATAAAAAGGTAGAAAAAATTATGACCCCCATAGTAAACGATGCTGAGCCTGTAGCAGATGCGAATATGGGCACTTGTTAGTAAATAACGTCAGTAGGAACGTCACTATGTGTGTAGCAGGTAACATGTTCAACCCTTATATAAGTTAGTACATTAGAGTTCGATGTCATTCTTGGAATAATTACCTTTTTTATACAGTAAGTAACTAGTGATGAGCGGCAGGGGCAATATTCAAATTTGCGATATTTCATTAATATTCGGGGCGAATATTCATCATATATTCGCAAATTTGGGAATTTGTGATTATTTTCTTGATTGCGAAAACCGTCAATGTAATATGCGCGTATTGCGCGCGCAATACAGGCGTGGGTCACTGTTGCTACATTTTCCAAGCTGCTAGAAGTTTCCTGAGACTGGAGAAAATGGTTGGCACGGAAGAACATTACAATAGCTTTATATGCAGATAAAGTGCTCCAATATATTCGCGATTTCGCAAATCAGCAATTAATGATGCACATATTTTGGTGCAATACGTGAAACTTCACATTTTAGCAGGTCTGACTACATATTACTGATTGGTGCACTAAGTATTGTTGTGACATCACAGCACTATGTCTGTAGCATGTATGTATGGACAGCAGAACCTATCACACTGCCTAACACCCTGCACTGGAACCTACCAGCTACACTATATCAGGATATAACCTACACTGACTATCTCCCACTATCTGTATTATATATAAGCTAACTAACTAATGTAATGAGCAAAGCACAGGCACCGCAATGACACTGCTCTCTCTCTCAGGACTCCATAAAACTGCAGAAAATGGCTGCTGGGGAGGTTCTAATATAGTAAGGGGTAGGCAGCTTTCCTATTGGTTGCTAGGGATGTTGCTAAGCTCAGACAAAGACATTGCAGCCTTCTCATTGGCCCACAAGCAAGAAGGGAGGTTACTGATGAATATTCGCAAATACGAATATATATATATCACTATATTCTAAATCTTTGCGAATCCTCGAAGTGTCGATATTCGCGATTAAAATTCGCAATACGAATATTCGCGCCCAACACTATAAGTAACCTATGGAACCATGTTTTATTTCTATCAAATATAAAAAAAATGAAGTGAATAGCTTTCATTGAAAATCTGTTGCTGTTTTGTGTGCACAGCTCCTATGCTGATTTACGTGTCTCCATGGTTACAACCTACAAGCCAACCCTGTGTAGTAGTAGAAGTAACACTCCCTAGTATGTGTCCATACTTACCTCAGGATGGATATAAGAAGGCTGAGACATTTGGAAGAACGAGACTAGAGATAAGAGCTACACATGAGCTGTCAGATGACTGGAGTAAAAAAAAAAAAAACAGGCTGTGACAGCTTGCAAACAGACTGATCTTTAACCCTTGTATCTCAGAAACGGCTGAACATTTTTAAAAAAGACCAATCTGAAATAATAATTTTTAGGCCAAAATGTGTAAAATGCAATCATAAATTTTTTTCCCAGAAAGTATCCATCCTTTAACAACTGTGGTGCATCTTCTGATATCTGTATGCCAGACATTCAAATCTATGCCATCTATGAGCCTGGTCCTGCAATACACGGTCCTTTAAGTCCACGCAACAAAACACACACAGGTACATTTCTGTGAAATCATGGGATTCATAGAGCATGGAGGATCATTGCCTGAGGTGGAGATGACACGGTTGGTGTGGTCGGTCCAGAGGCATAGCTCCGCGTGGCGGCCTGGTGCCTCTGCCACATAAGAACCCGGATTCTAAATGGCAGATGTTAAAGATTGTACATTGGGGCGACTGAGGTGACTGAAATGATATATCTGATACAATCCATGTCTGACCCTGAGGTCAAGTTCAGATTTTATCTTTTTTAGAAGGAATTATGAATCATGAAGGCGTAAATGTGGAGAAAAATGATTAGGAACAAATAGCCTGGATTAATTTCATGTGTAGGTTCATATAGAGTGTTTCCTCCACCTCAGTTTTTGCCATGAATGGAGGGATCCAGCCCAGCCCATCAGTTGACAATGTTTTATGGTCATTTATCTCACTGGCAGTGAATTAGTTAAATTGATTTCCCCGCTTTAGCCATAAATGCATGAGTTATGGCAGTCTAAACTCCAAGACCTATCTATCAGGATTAGAGATGAGCGAATTGAAGCCGATGAAGTGGAATTCGATCCAAATTTCTGGAAAAATTCAATTCGCAGCCAATGCGAATTTCCTCGCACTTCGTGGTAACGAATCACAATTTTCCTAAAATGGCGGCTACACGTGTGAGGACTGAGGACATGGGGCAAGGAACTCTGGGAAGACGGGATCACCCAGATTGACATGCCTGCATGCAGCCAATCAGCAGCCAGCCCTGTGATGTCGCAGCCCTATACACTGCGTGCAGAATTATTAGGCAAATGAGTATTTTGACCACATCATCCTCTTTATGCATGTTGTCTTACTCCAAGCTGTATAGGCTCGAAAGCCTACTACCAATTAAGCATATTAGGTGATGTGCATCTCTGTAATGAGAAGGGGTGTGGTCTAATGACATCAACACCCTATATTAGGTGTGCATAATTATTAGGCAACTTCCTTTCCTTTGGCAAAATGGGTCAAAAGAAGGACTTGACAGGCTCAGAAAAGTCAAAAATAGTGAGATATCTTGCAGAGGGATGCAGCACTCTTAAAATTGCAAAGCTTCTGAAGCGTGATCATCGAACAATCAAGCGTTTCATTCAAAATAGTCAGCAGGGTCGCAAGAAGCGCGTGGAAAAATCAAGGCGCAAAATAACTGCCCATGAACTGAGAAAAGTCAACCGTGCAGCTGCCAAGATGCCACTTGCCACCAGTTTGGCCATATTTCAGAGCTGCAACATCACTGGAGTGCCCAAAAGCACAAGGTGTGCAATACTCAGAGACATGGCCAAGGTAAGAAAGGCTGAAAGACGACCACCACTGAACAAGACACACAAGCTGAAACGTCAAGACTGGGCCAAGAAATATCTCAAGACTGATTTTTCTAAGGTTTTATGGACTGATGAAATGAGAGTGAGTCTTGATGGGCCAGATGGATGGGCCCGTGGCTGGATTGGTAAAGGGCAGAGAGCTCCAGTCCGACTCAGACGCCAGCAAGGTGGAGGTGGAGTACTGGTTTGGGCTGGTATCATCAAAGATGAGCTTGTGGGGCCTTTTCGGGTTGAGGATGGAGTCAAGCTCAACTCCCAGTCCTACTGCCAGTTTCTGGAAGACACCTTCTTCAAGCAGTGGTACAGGAAGAAGTCTGCATCCTTCAAGAAAAACATGATTTTCATGCAGGACAATGCTCCATCACACGCGTCCAAGTACTCCACAGCGTGGCTGGCAAGAAAGGGTATAAAAGAAGAAAATCTAATGACATGGCCTCCTTGTTCACCTGATCTGAACCCCATTGAGAACCTGTGGTCCATCATCAAATGTGAGATTTACAAGGAGGGAAAACAGTACACCTCTCTGAACAGTGTCTGGGAGGCTGTGGTTGCTGCTGCACGCAATGTTGATGGTGAACAGATCAAAACACTGACAGAATCCATGGATGGCAGGCTTTTGAGTGTCCTTGCAAAGAAAGGTGGCTATATTGGTCACTGATTTGTTTTTGTTTTGTTTTTGAATGTCAGAAATGTATATTTGTGAATGTTGAGATGTTATATTGGTTTCACTGGTAAAAATAAATAATTGAAATGGGTATATATTTGTTTTTTGTTAAGTTGCCTAATAATTATGCACAGTAATAGTCACCTGCACACACAGATATCCCCCTAAAATAGCTAAAACTAAAAACAAACTAAAAACTACTTCCAAAAATATTCAGCTTTGATATTAATGAGTTTTTTGGGTTCATTGAGAACATGGTTGTTGTTCAATAATAAAATTAATCCTCAAAAATACAACTTGCCTAATAATTCTGCACTCCCTGTAAATACGGCAGCCATTTTACATTCTGCCATTTTCCAGCATTCAAAGTGCAGGGACAGACGTGTGAAGGCACTAGAGCCAGCAATTGAAAAAACCTCATTGTGAAAAAAAAAAAAAAAAAAGATTTATAAGTGCAGGGAAAGGATAGTAAGGAATCATTTCACAGCATCTTAGTGCAGGGAGAGACATCAGAAGGCGCTAGGGACATTGATAGGAAAGCGATTTACAAGTGCAGGGAATGATTATTTGGGGATCCAAATAGCCATTAGACAGCTCTGTCATTCCAGCTATTTGCTATTGGGCTGCAAGTGCTATGTTGAAAAGCCTTTAGTGGCTTATATCTTAGTATCTTTAGTATCTTATATCAGTACTACAAGAAAAATATATATGCATTTCACTTCTGCAGTTTTTTCTGGTAAAAGCGTATAGGGGCGTATTTCAGTAAAAAAAACTAAAATATATACGCACTGCACTGTTGCAGTTATTTCTGGTGAAAGCATATAGGGGCGTATTTCTGTACTACAGGAAAAATATATACGCACTTCACCCTTTAGGTTTTTTCTGGTCAAAGCGTATAGGTTCGTATTCCAGTACAACAAGAAAAATATATTCTCAGTGCATTTCTGCAGTTATTTCTGGTAAAAGTGTATAGGGGCGTATTTCAGTACTACAAGAAAAATATAATCTCAGTGCATTTCTGCAGTTAATTCTGGTGAAAGCATATAGTGGCCTATTTCAGTCCAACAAGAAAAATATATTCTCATTTCACTCTGTAGTTATTTCTGTTAAAAGCGTATAGGGGCGTATTACAGTAAAAAAAGAAAAATATACTGTATACACACTGCACTGTTGTTTATTTCTGGTGAAAGCGTATAGGGGCGTATTTCAGTACTACAAGAAAATATATTCTCAGTGCATTTCTGCAGTTAATTCTGGTGAAAGCGTATAGTGGCCTATTTCAGTCCAACAAGAAAAATATATGCTCAGTTCACTTCTGCAGTTATTTCTATTGAAAGCGTATAGGGGTGTATTACAGAAAAAAAGAAAAATATATACGCATTTCACTGGTGCACTTATTTGTGGCAAAAGCATTTAGTGGCCTATTTCAGTACAGAAAGAAAAATATACAGCATATGCACTTCACTGGTGCATTTATTTCTGCTGAAAGTGTGCTCCCCCTAAAAAAGATATACCCCAATCTTAAAGAGAGCAAATTGAAAAAATTGGTTAGAGGGGCACACCTACATCCAGAAAAACACAGAGCACTAGCCAATATTAATCTAAATTGTTTATTTATTGCATATAACCATAAAAATCAAGTTTAGCGGTACTTCTATAGATTAACAATAAAAATAACGATAATAATTATCACTGTATACATGGGTTAATACTTCTAAAATAAATGTAACCAATTTAAAGGATAGAGTAGGTGCACAGTTGTAATGCCATAGTTGGGTATAGTTACCAACAGTCTTATACGTTGCTGTTGGACCGTGGCCAATATATTGTTTTATTAGATCTCCGGTTTGGATGCACTTAAGGTGTGCGTGGTTCCCCTATATGTCAGCAGTTTTTTGCTCCGACCTGTCGGTGTAAAAAGTTCCGGTGTGACTAATACTTTACAAATGAGGATAATTCCCTCTCAATTTGTTGAGTGTATATTCGTAGCTATATCGTAATCATCCGCTACTAAACCAAAGTTAATTCCCGCTATGTTACTCACTGTTTGAGGCAATAGTGTTTCCAGGTTTTCGTGCCTAGCGTGGCGCCCCACGTATTGCAGCACAGAAGATCTTACCTCCGGTTTGCTCTAAGGTGAGTATAATAGCTTTTCAAGGTTATGAATAGTCCGCTGGACGCCGGGGTCTGTAGATGGTTAAACCCTCTTTAGTAATCAGCGTTACCTTGTGTCTATTTATTCTAGACGCGGCGGGACCCTTTCTCATTCCTATAGAACATTCGGGAGCGCTCCAAAGATTTGCAGATGATCCGCAGGTTGTATGCTGCGTTTTTTTTGTTCCTTTGAGACTTGTATACACCAGACGCGTTTCAGAGTTAACACAGACTCCTTCCTCAGTGGTCAAGTCTCATCTGTTATGTGGTGGTTTATATAGTCCTGGATCAATCTTCTCATTAGATTTATTGCGTCATCCTAGTGTCACGGAACCATGAACCAGACGTACAACAAGAAATAAGTGAAAATAAGAAGGCTTTATTGAAAATAAAAAATAAATAAATAAAAGTCCAAACGGATGGTGAAACCGAGCAGAGTCTTTGCGAAGCCAGAGGTCAGGAACCAGAAGGGTAGTCAGACGAAGCCAGGATCAGGAACCAGCAGGGTAGTCAGACGAAGCCAGGATCAGGAACCAGCAGGGTAGTCAGACGAAGCCAGGATCAGGAACCAGCAGGGTAGTCAGACGAAGCCAGGATCAGGAACCAGAAGCAGCAGCAGTCTTAGAAGCATGTGAACACAAGAGGACCAAGCAAGGAACTGAAGCCACAGACCTCCTATATATATGAGCTAGGCATCCAGCTCCTCCCAGGGGAAGGAGGAGCCGCAGGGTGGAAGGCTACAAGAAACCCAGAAACCAAGATGGCCGCCAGCACATGTCAAACGAAGGAGAGCAGCAAGCAGGTAAGACCATGACAGTACCTCCCCCTCAAGGGCCCTTCCTCCGCGGAGCCCAAAACGGTTTCTGAGGGAAGCGTGCGTGGAAGGCTCGGAGCAAGGCAGGAGCATGGACATCTGCGGAGGGAACCCAGGAACGCTCCTCTGGACCATAACCACGCCAATGGACCAAAAACTGCAACCGACCGCGGACCAGGCGTGAGTCCAGGATATTGCTCACCTCATATTCCTCACGATTGCCCACTTGGACCGGACGAGGCCGAGGAACCGAGGAAGTGAAACGATTACACACCAGTGGCTTCAACAGGGAGACATGAAACACGTTGGAGATCCGCATGCCAGGAGGAAGCGCAAGGGCATAGGCTACCGGGTTTACCCTGCGAAGCACTCGGAAGGGACCAACAAAGCGAGGCGCCAGCTTGGGAGTGGGCACTCGAAGGTTGAGGTTGCGGGTGGACAACCATACAGGGTAGGAAGGAGCAGGCGCTCGTCTGCGATCAGCCTGGAGTCTCTGGCGCTGCGCAGAGACCTCAAGGGACTTCTGGATCTGTACCCAAGAAGCACGTAGGACGGAAAGGTGATCCTCCACAGCCGGAATATCCTGGGGAGAGAATACCTCCGGTAACACGGCAGGTTGGAACCCATAATTGGCCATGAAGGGAGACGTCCCAGAGGAAGAGTTCACCGCCGTGTTCCTGGCAAACTCAGCCCAAGGCAGGAGGTCAACCCAATTGTCTTGGTGATCGGAGACATAGAAACGAAGGAATTGCTCCAAGGCCTGATTGGATCGTTCTGCGGCCCCATTGGACTGAGGGTGGTAGGCCGAGGAGAAGGAGAGATGAATCCCCAACTGGGAGCAAAAGAACCTGGACACAAACTGACTCCCCCGATCCGACACAATCTCGTGGCCAACTCTTGTGCAGAGGGTAACTTCTTGAGAGGAACACAGTGGCACATTTTGGAAAACCGATCCACAATCATGAGAATGACCGTATGGCCTCGGGATGCAGGGAGGTCCACAATGAAATCCATCCCCAGGTGTGACCATGGGCGCTCCCCGGTGGCTATGGGTTGCAGAAGGCCCAACGGAAGGTGCCGAGGGGACTTACTCTGGGCACAAACGGAGCATGCCGCTACATATGCGGCGATGTCGGAACGTAGGGAAGGCCACCAGAACAGACGTGAAACAGCCCAGGACAGCTGATTCTTTCCAGGATGCCCCGCGGTCTTGGAGTTATGGTAGGTTCGCAACAACCGAGTGCGCAACTCCTCAGGCACAAAACATCTGCCGTTGGGTCTCCCAGAGGGAGCACCAGATTGAGCCGCCAAAATCTGCTCACCCAGGGGAGAGGTCAGGCTGGTGCGAATGGCGGCCAGGATCTGATTCGGAGGTATGACCGAAGTCGGAATCGACTCCTCCCTGGACAGCTCGGAGTACTGCCGTGATAAGGCATCCGCCCTGATGTTCTTGGAACCGGGTAGGTAGGAGACCACGTAATTAAAACGTGACAAGAACAGAGCCCATCTGGCCTGACGTGGTGTCAATCTCTTGGCCTCAGAAAGGTAGGTCAGATTCTTGTGGTCCGTCAGGATGAGAACCGGAACCACCGAACCCTCGAGCAAGTGCCTCCATTCTTTAAGGGCCTGCACGATGGCCAATAACTCCCTGTCACCAATCTGATAGTTGCACTCCGCGGAAGACAGTTTCCGGGAGTAAAACCCACAAGGAAGCAGAGGACCCTCTGGTGTTCTACGCTGAGACAGAAGGGCGCCTACTCCCGTCTCAGACGCGTCCACCTCGAGGACAAAGGGCAACCCAGGGTTGGGATGCGACAGAATCGGAGCCGACACAAAGGCGGACTTTAGGGCCTCAAAAGCTCGGATGGCCTCGAGCGGCCAGACCTGGGAATTACTGCCCTTCCTGGCCAGATCCATGAGAGGCTTGGCCAGCATGGAAAAGTCCCTGATGAACTTCCGATAATAATTGGCGAAGCCCAAAAAGCGCTGCAGGGAACGAAGACCACTGGGCTGGGGCCACTGTAAGACAGCCGAAACCTTCTCAGGATCCATGGAGAACCCCTCAGCGGAAATGATGTAACCTAAGAAGGTTACCTGGGATCGGTGAAATTCGCATTTCTCAAGCTTACCGAACAGCTTGTTCTCTCGTAACCGTTGCAACACTCGTCTGACATCCAGAATGTGGGCCTCCATGGATTCAGAATATACCAAGATGTCATCCAAATAGACTACCACACACTGCTGCAACAGGTCACGGAAAACATCGTTGATGAATTCCTGAAAGACTGCGGGCGCATTGCACAACCCAAAGGGCATAACCAAGGATTCGTAATGACCGGTCCTGGTGTTAAACGCGGTCTTCCACTCATCGCCCGCCTTGATCCTTACCAGGTTATATGCCGCCCTCAGGTCGAGTTTGGTAAAGACCGTGGCCCCTTTAAGGCGATCGAACAGCTCGGAAATCAAGGGTATCGGGTAAGCGTTCTTGATCGTGATGCGATTGAGACCCCTGTAATCGATGCAAGGCCTCAACTCACCGCCCTTCTTTTTCACAAAGAAAAATCCAGCCCCTGCCGGGGACGAAGATTTGCGAATGTGTCCGCGTGAAAGCGCCTCCCTCACGTACTCCTCCATGGCCTCATTCTCCGCTACCGACAGTGGATAGACTTTGCCACGAGGAGGAACGGCACCAGATTGTAACTCTATGGCACAATCGTATGGGCGGTGCGGAGGTAGGGCAACCGCGCGCACCTTATCGAATACATCCCGGTACTCCTCGTATTCAGGAGGCAACAGAGAGTCCGAGGAAGTACACAGCAACTTGACAGACCCATGGATGCAACTAGCCCCACACTGCGGTGACCACGAGAGGATCTCGACCGATCTCCAATCGAAAGTCGGATTATGCTTCTGGAGCCAGGGGTACCCCAAGACCACCGAGTAGTGTGGAGACGAAATAACCTGGAGGCAGACCGACTCTCTGTGAACGGCACCAATGGCTATCCCCACTGGAAGGGTCTCATGAGTCACGTGTGGCGGAAGAAGGGGTCTGCCGTCTATCGCCTCAAGAGCCAGTGGGGAACCTCGAGCCTGCAGAGGAATGGAATTGGCGGCAGCGAACACACTATCAATGAACAAACCACCAGCACCAGAGTCCACCAACGCCTGGGTCGTCACCGAGCCCCCGACCCAGGAGAGGACAACAGTGATCAGTGGTTTGTCAACGCGGGAAACCGGGGACGAGGAGACTCCACCCAAGATCTGCCCCCGACAGGATCTCAGGGTACGAGCGTTTCCCGGACGGTTCGGACATGCCAACCGAAAATGCCCACCGAGACCACAGTACATGCATCGGCCCTCGCGTCTCCGGAGTGCCCTCTCCCCCTCGGACAGGCGAGCAAACCCCAGCTGCATGGGTTCACCCCCAGACAAGTCATCCCCAGGAGGCGTGGGAGGAGAGGGAGGCACGGGTGGGACAGCAAACGTAGGCACCAATCTGTTAGAAGACCTCCGCAGGTTCTCCTTAAAGGAAGGTCTCTCCCTGAGTCTGGTGTCAATCAAAATCAGGAAAGAAATAAGAGACTCGAGCTCAACTGGTAGGTCCTTAGCTGCAACCTCATCCTTCAAGGCATCCGAGAGACCATGAGAGAAAGCAGCGACCAGAGCCTCATTATTCCAGCCCACCTCTGCTGCCAGGGTACGAAACTCAATGGCGTATTCAGCTACGGATCGTGAACCCTGTCTGATGGACATAAGGAGCTTCGCAGCAGAGGCAGCACGAGCCGGCACATCGAATACCTTCCGAAGAGAAGCAACAAAACCGGAAAACTCGGCAATCACCGGATTGTTGTTCTCCCATAAAGGGCTGGCCCAGGCCAAGGCCTTGTCCGAGAGCAGCGAGATCAAGAAGCCCACCTTTGATCTCTCAGTAGGAAAGGCATGTGGCAGCAACTCAAAATAAATGCCCACCTGGTTAAGGAAACCTCGGCACTGAGTTGGCTCTCCCCCAAAGCGCTGTGGAAGAGGGGCAGAACCGGTCATACCCCGAAACACCGCAGGCGCAACAACAGGTGTCGGGGTAGACTCTGGCGCAACAACCGGAGCGGCAGTAGGAGCGAGCCCAGGAGCGACAACCGACCCATAGGCAACGGGAGCGAAATGAGCCGTGCGTTCAAGCAGGGTTTGCAACGCCACAGCGAACCGACCCAACAGGTGATCCTGCTGATCAAGTCTGGCAACCAGCGTGGGTAGCGAGGATGGCCCTGTACCGTCAGAATTCATGGCTTGGTCCTAATGTCACGGAACCATGAACCAGACGTACAACAAGAGATAAGTGAAAATAAGAAGGCTTTATTGAAAATAAAGCTGTAAAGCAAAAGTCCAAACGGATGGTGAAACCGAGCAGAGTCTTTGCGAAGCCAGAGGTCAGGAACCAGAAGGGTAGTCAGACGAAGCCAGGATCAGGAACCAGCAGGGTAGTCAGACGAAGCCAGGATCAGGAACCAGCAGGGTAGTCAGACGAAGCCAGGATCAGGAACCAGCAGGGTAGTCAGACGAAGCCAGGATCAGGAACCAGAAGCAGCAGCAGTCTTAGAAGCATGTGAACACAAGAGGACCAAGCAAGGAACTGAAGCCACAGACCTCCTATATATATGAGCTAGGCATCCAGCTCCTCCCAGGGGAAGGAGGAGCCGCAGGGTGGAAGGCTACAAGAAACCCAGAAACCAAGATGGCCGCCAGCACATGTCAAACGAAGGAGAGCAGCAAGCAGGTAAGACCATGACACCTAGGGTGAACCCAAAACTCTGGATCTGGCCTATCTGGCCATTATAGATAGGCTAGATAGGCCAGATCCAGAGTTTTGGGTTCACCCTAGGATGACGCAATAAATCTAATGAGAAGATTGATCCAGGAACTTTTTACATCGACAAGTCGCAGCAAAAGACTGCTGACATATAGGGGAACCACGCACACCTTAATTGCATCAAAACCGGAGATAAAACAATATATTGGCCACGGTCCAACAGCAGTGCATAAGACTGTTGGCAACTATACCCAACTACGGCATTACAACTGTGCACCTACTCTATCCTTTAAATTGGTTACATTTATTTTAGAAGTATTAACCCATGTATACAGTGGTTATATGTGTTGAAAGCGTTTAGTAACCTATTTCAGGACAAACAGAAAAATGCATTCTCAGTTCACGTCGGCGGCGGTTATATGTGTTGAAAGCATTTAGTGGACTATTTCAGTACAAACAGAAAAATACATTCTCAGTTCACATCGGCGGCGGTTATATGTTTTGAAAGCGTTTAGTGGCCTATTTCAGTACAAACAGAAAAATACATTCTCAGTTCACGTCTTCGGCGGTTATATGTGTTGAAAGCATTTAGTGGACTATTTCAGTACAAACAGAAAAATACATTCTCAGTTCACTTCGGCGGCGGTTATATGTGTTGAAAGCGTTTAGTGTCCTATTTCAGTACAAACAGAAAAATACATTCTCAGTTTACTTATGCAGTTATTTCTGTTGAAAGCGTATAGGGGCGTAATACAGTAAAAAAAGAAAAATATTCTGTATACGCACTGCACTGTTACTATGTTACTATGTTACTTTATGTTACACTGTGGCAGTTATTTCTGGTGAAAGCGTATAGGGGCGTATTTCAGTACTACAAGAAAAATCTATTGTCAGTGCATTTCTGCAGTTAATTCTGGTGAAAGCGTATATTCACTTTGGCGGTTATATGTGTTAAATGCATGGCTGGGATTCAGCAGGGTGGCAGCAGCGGGAGGTCGGGAGCCAAACGTGCCTGGGGTAGAGCATCTGCTTCGCTACCCGGGAAGTAGTGGTGCAGGGGTTCACTGAAGTAGCAGCGGTAGCAGTCAGTCAGTGCGGCGGTTATATGTGGTAAAATCTTTATTGAAGTATTTCGGTCGAAAAACAAAATGTATTCAGCGGTCAGCGCTGCGGTTATATGCGGTAAAATCTCCATGATGTCTCCATGATAAATCTGCAGCGTGGGGCATCCGGCATCTATTTGCTTTTGCGGAGCAAATAGATGCCGGATGACTGGGACGCTCCATGACCTTCCCAGGAGCTGCTGTCGGGAGCAGCGGTTCATTTATTAGATGTCTGTATAGTGCGGGGGGAATCCGCACTCCATTATATGTGGTAAAATCTTTATTGAAGTATTTTGGTGGAAAAAAACTTTTTATTCAGCGTTCAGCGCTGCATTTATATGCGGTAAAATCTTCGGTGAATTATTTTGATGGAAAAACAAATCGCATTCCGCTTTCAACGCTGCAGTTATATGTGGTAAAATCTTTTGTGACTTATTTCGGGGGGGGGGGGAATTGTATTGAGCGTTAAGCGCTGCACTTATATGCGGTAAAGTCTTTTGTGAATTGTTTCGGTGGAAAAACTAATTTCCACCTACTCCATTAACTTCCTCCTCTCTTCATTCTCATCCTCAACACACACACTGACTTGACACCCGCCCCCCAGCTATATATATAAGTGGTGCCAGCACCACCTAGGGGCGAATAAAGGTAAATGACACTGCCAGCCTGTTAAAGGGAATGACCCTTCTTATGATCTGTCAGAAGGAAGGAAAAATGAAACGCACAACGGATCCTGTCTGTGTAGCAGCTGTAAGGCATGTATGGTCCCATCAGAATTGGCTTATGATTTGGTAGCCAAAAGCAGGAGTGGGTACAAAACACAGAAGACATGAAAATATTCCATTCACGTGTCATCTCTGTTTTAGATCCACTCCTGTTTTTTTTTGCCTTTAGCAATACTGATGGATTATTGAGCAAATGCTGACCGAGTGAAGGCGGATGCTCAACAGACAGGATCCGTTTTTTCTGGGTAATTGTTCTGATGGATCAGAGAATGGGGAAAATTAATCAGTGACGTCAACACAAACTTACTGCTGACACCCTCTCCATTCTGTCGGGGGAGGGGGCTCTACTTGTATAAGCTGTAGACATCTATGTGGAATCAGCTGACGACAGTGTAAAAGGAGTGCACTTCTTCTTGGCGCTAACATCTACCTATAAAGCTGAGTTCATGCTCAAGTCATTTGGTCAGTATTGGCCCCGTGACTGCCCAAATGAGTGAAGTGTGCAGGGATTCTAAGAGCAACGCCTGTCCTCTGCATGTCATACTGACTTCACTACCACAGCAGACTATCCCTATGCTTGTTACTACAAGGCACAGTGTTCTACACCACTATAAAGGTTCTCTGTAGCCAGGAAAAAGCTATTTTCTAACGCGGATCAAAGCAAATTTTTCCCAAAAATTCAGTGAATCGGTCGAAACGAATTTTTGAAAAATTCGCTCATCTCTAATCAGGATAACACAGGTTCCCTGAACCCTATTTTATAAGCCACGTGGTCATAGACAAAACTGCGAGGTGGCCATACAGGATTGTTCAGCTGTAGGCTTCATGGACATGCACATGAGTAGTGACCTTTCCATGGTGGCACACGTCCCATTATAGTACCTCAATAAAAGACTAGAACACACCTTAGCTGGATAAAATTGGACACTTTATTAAGGGTTACCAATTAAATATAAATTAACCACAATAAATGATGAAAAAACATGAATAAATAACCATATGATAAATAATAATTTCACCATAACTAATAAACCATCCATTCTGACCAAAATCCACCCAGCATTAGCTGGGAGACAAATCCCCACTGAGAAAGCAATGGGAAAAAATAAAATCAACATTATTTGCTGATGGAGAAATTGCTCCATTTAAGGGGAACCAGGGTCAGATTGGCCATAGACCCTACAGATTGGCCATAGACCCCCTGGTGGGCCGTTTTCTAGGGGGCCACCGAAGCCCTAATCTCTGCTGCTGACCGGGTACATAATGAGCTCTCAGCTGTAATTAACTCTGTGAGAATGAGGTACTCGCGTACCCGGCCAGTGAACGCACATGTCCTCCTGAATTCAACTTTGGCCCGTATCTCAGGTCCTAAGCCACCTGCTCCATATGTTAATCAGAAACAACTGGAGGAGGAGGACGGAAATGGCATCTACTGATAGGGATCACAGAGGGACAGCTTTTCGGGCAGTATATTGTGCTCCACTGTGGTATATGGTTCAGCTGGGATGGTATTTTGCGCTATGCTATTGCTGACCCACCTACTTGTGTTGCCACGCCTTCTGGCAATTTGGACCCGCCTATAACATGTGGCCACTTTTAGTTCTTTTTTCCAGGGTCACTTCCCAGTCTGCCCCTGAGGGGAACCTTTTCCCGCCGAAGATTCAAATGGCCAATCTGGACTTGACATTTTTCCGCCGGTGACCAGGAGGACCAATAGGTGGTGACCACTGCTTATACCAACTGCCAAATGATAAAATCCAGATGGATCTTTATTGCAGACTGCTGGCAATTCAGTAATAAATCTTTAGTATGAATAATAGAGGAATAGAACAACATAGAGTCATAAGAAAAGAAGCTCCAGAATTGTTACTACATGGAAAATTTAAAGAGGACCTTTCACCGATTATTACTCTATGAACTAACTATACAGACATGTAGAGCGGCGCCAGGGGATCTCACTGCACTTACTATTATCCCTGGTCTCCGCTCCGTTCTCCTGCAATGTCCTCCGGTATCTCCATTCCCTAAGTTATGGTAGGCGGAGTCTGCCCTTGTTCTTCTGTAGCGCTGGCCAATCGCATTGCAGAGCTCACAGCCTGGGAGAAAATAACCTCCCAGGCTGTGAGCTCTGCGCTGCGATTGGCCAGCGCTAGAGCAGAACAAGGGCAGACTCCGCCTACCATAACTTAGGGACTGGAATCTCCGCCTACTATAACTTAGTGAGCGGAGATACCGGAGGACATAGCAGGAGAACGGAGCGGCGCCCTGGGATAATAGTAAGTGCAGTGAGATCCCCGGGCGCCGCTCTACATGTCTGTATAGTTAGTTCATAGTGTAATAATCGGTGAAAGGTCCTCTTTAAGTAGTTACTAAAACAGACATATCAGGACTGGAGTCCTCTTTAAGCTCTGATAACTAAAGGCAAGGAATGCCAGCATCTTCTATAGACATGGTCCATGTAAGTCCACACTACATAAATGCATCCTATATTTTCAAATGGCCCTTTTAATCTATAAATGTTATAATATACCTCATTTATGTGTTTACTCAAAAATATATTACTCATATTGAGTGTGTTGACCTATAATACCTTCATGGACGTTTCTGGCATACATTACAGCTCCTGTCCTGGTCTCCCTGGTAGATGCAGTGGGAAAATACAGGGGCTTCTGGAAAACAATCAGGAGCCCAGACTGGGAACTTGGCAGGAGATAACCGCTGTGCAGCACGTCTGTGGAAATAGTAATTAGGCTCTTGTAGCCGGATTGTTGTGGAGAGCTACCTGCTACATGGAGACCATCTTCTGGCATGGTCCTTGATCTATCAACAGGACAGAAGACACAAATAAAGGCACTCACTGCTGCACGCACAGATACCACACGACTTCTATTGTGTAACATAGTGACAGTAAACCCAAACTACAACCTATAAAAGTGTATTTAGCGGAGTACAGGCTGACAGAAATAGCTGCCATCAGTCTGCAGTTGGCATAAAATCAGGGGCTTGAGGAATCTCCCACTGTTGGTTCAAATGGCTGGACCTCTGCTAATAGAAGTAGAAGGAAACTGTAAAATCCATGTCCTATGTGGCACTATCTGGATAAGCCATCTATAAAGTGAAACATACAAACCCTACGTTGTACCAAATATATAGCTGCTATACAGTGCACACATTGCCATCACCTAATTGTATTGGCGGCATTCCAAATACTTTGTTGTGGTGGCTCAGTAGTTGGCACTGGGTTCAAAATTTAAAGGGAACCTGTCACCAGGATTTTTTGCATAGAGCTAGGGACACGGGCTGCTAGATGGCCACTAGCACATCTGCAATGCAATACCCAGTCCCCATAGCTCTCTGTGCTTTTATTGTGTTAAAAAAACGTTTTGATCCATATGCAAATGAACCTGATATGTGTCCCGTGTCCGGAGATGAGTCCAGCGGAAAGGAGCCCAGCACCGCCTCGCGTCCTCCGAATCTCCTCCTTGCTGGCTGACGTCACAGAGCTGGAGCGCCGAAATCTCGCGATGCGCGAGCTAGCGCATGCGTAGTTCGTTCCCTGTGCTGATGCCAGCACAGGGAATGAACATGATGCCGACACTGCGCATGCGCTAGCTCGCGCATCGCGAGATTTCGCCGCTCCAGCTCTGTGACGTCAGCCAGCAAGGAGGAGATTCGGAGGACGCGGGGCGGTGCTGGGCTCCTTTCCGCTGGACTCATCTCCGGACACGGGACACATATCAAGTTCATTTGCATATGGATCAAAACGGTTTTTTAACACAATAAAAGCACAGAGAGCTATGGGGACTAGGTATTGCAGATGTGCTAGCGGCCATCTAGCAGCCCATGTCCCCAGCTCTATGCAAAAAATCCTGGTGACAGGTTCCCTTTAAATGCAACCAAGGGGCAACTTCTGCATAGAGCTTATATGTTCTTCCTTGGTATCCAGAATTTCAAAGACAGACTGATAGGTGAATTTAGAGTCCCAATGGGGATGGGTACTGGATGACAGTTTCTGTACATCACAGTGGAATATGTTGGCACTATATAAATGAATAATATAATTTCTTCTACTTTTCGTATTATATTATTTTATATTGTATGGACCACAGTAGAAGCCCATGCAGCTGCTATGGCATTCCTGGACTGAGGAATGCTCATTTTAGGGTACAGCCATACATTCAGGTTTCGTTCTGCAGTTTTGGAAGCCAAAACTAGGAATGAATTTAAAAAAGACAAGTCATATCCGTCCTTTATACTTCCCCTCATTTTATAAATTCACTTCTGATTTTGGCTTCTAAAAGTGTGCGCAGAAACCTGACCGTGTGGCCGTAACTTTAGATTGGTTATATCCCTCTTTTATTGGATGGTGAGAACCTTTGGAGAGATATAGAGGGGGAATTTATTTATTAAGTGTTCTTACATGGCAAGACCACTTACTGTTATCTCACATACAGTATATATTCTTATTATTATTGCCAAATTTACCACCCTAACCCTTCCCACAGTTTTTACACTACATAGACAGTAATATACCAAAACGTGCGGATTGTTTCCGATTGGTGTGCTATTACTTTGTGGAACGTTTCGCCGAATGGTTCTTAAAATATCTGCGTTTTTGTGGTGAAATTGGTCCCATAGGAATGAATGGTGGAATGTTCAAAACTAGAATGGGAGCTGACAAAAGCTAGAGTGGGAGCTGAAAAATCAGGACATAATTTCTAGACTGCCACCACTCCCTCATTTTCAAGCCCATCTACACAAATCTTATATAAAAACGTTCATCTATCCCTGCTGCCACTAAAAATGCCCACGGCTAAGCTATAGTCCTGATAGTTTCCACAATATGACTATTTGTTTGATAATCACGCCGCCAATTGACATTCATTGAAACTCCACTCTAGCCACCTCAAATTTGAAGGGCAATTTCTAAACTGCGACTGTGCCTTAATTTTTTATATTTCAGAGACATACTATGCATCAAAATGTAGGTCTGGGTTCTCACAATATAATGCTCTTCGCTGTAGGATTTATAATTTTTAAACTACAACTGTTTGAAGATGGCAAAGTGAGCAAGTTGGAGCAGTTTGTCTTTAACCGCTCTTTTCTGCCCTTGCTGTAGAGTGAGTTGCTATAGGAACCCAGGTGTGAGCAGCTAGCAGAGTGACAAAAGCTAGAGTGTGAGCTGAAAAATCAGTACATGATTTCTAAACTGCCACCACTCCCTCATTTTCAAGCCCACCTACACAAATCGGCTGCTAATGTTTTTATAAATTTATGTTTTAGGGTCCATTCACACGTCCGTGATTTGGGTCCGCATTCGTTCCGCAATTTGCGGACCCATTCCCTTTCAATGGGGCTGGAACAGATGCAAATCCACATTTCCTGGATCCGCATCCGTTTTTTCGGGATCCGCATCCGTTTTTTTTCGGGATCCGTTTTTTCGGGATCCACAATTTCGTTCCTGGAAAAAATAGAACATGTCCTATTCTTGTCCGCAATTGCGGACCAGAAAAGGCATTTTCTGTTATAGTGTCTGGGATGTGCGGATCCGCAAATTGCGGATCGCACATTGCAGGTGTCCGTGTTTTGCGGATCCGCAAAACACTTACGGACGTGTGAATGGACCCTTAAGGTAACTGTGAAGCACTTTGGGCCACAACATTGCAATTAAATGTGCTATATAAATAAATAAAAGTTGAAATGCATTTCACACTCTATCAAGCTTGCCATGTGCACTTTTTAAATTTGATCAATTGGTTAGTGTAATGTTTACTATCTTTACTCACTCCAAACACTCCACACAGTTACTCTGCCCACTCCATTAAGTTACTCTGCCCAGTCCAACCTTTCCACAGTTACTCCAGCCACTCCAACCACACAACAGTTACTCAAGCCACTCAACCCAGTTACTCCGCCCACTCCAGTTGTAGACTACTGGTGGAGGCAAGAACACTTCACACAATTTCCCCAGAAATTGTAGTTTTTCTAGTTATTTATTTAACCACCTCTGGACCGCCAAACGCAGCGACGCGTCCTGGAGGTGGTTGATTCATTCCTCCTGGACGCGAGACGCGAGATTTCCTGTGAACGCGCGCACACAGGCGCGCGCGTTCACAGGATCGGAAGGTAAGCGAGAGGATCTCCAGGCTGCCAGCGGTGATCGTTCGCTGGCAGGCTGGAGATGCGATTTTTTTAACCCCCTAACAGGTATATTAGACGCTGTTTTGATAACAGCGTCTAATATACCTGCTACCTGGTCCTCTGGTGGTCCCTTTTGCTTGGATCGACTACCAGAGGACACAGGCAGCTCAGTAATAAGTAGCACCAAACACCACTACACTACACCCCCCCCCCTGTCACTTATTAACCCCTTATTAACCCCTGATCACCCCTGATCACCCCATATAGACTCCCTGATCACCCCCCCTGTCATTAATCACCCCCTTGTAAGGCTCCATTCAGACGTCCGTATGATTTTTACGGATCCACTGATACATGGATCGGATCCGCAAAACACATACGGACGTCTGAATGGAGCCTTACAGGGGGGTGATCAATGACGGGGGTGATCACCCCATATAGACTCCCTGATCACCCCCCTGTCATTGATCACCCCCCTGTCATTGATCACCCCCCCTGTAAGGCTCCATTCAGACGTCCGTATGATTTTTACGGATCCACTGATACATGGATCGGATCCGCAAAACACGTACGGACATCTGAATGGAGCCTTACAGGGGGGTGATCAATGACAGGGGGGTGATCACCCCATATAGACTCCCTGATCACCCCCCTGTCATTGATCACCCACCTGTCATTGATCACCCCCCTGTAAGGCTCCATTCAGACATCCGTATGATTTTTACGGATCCACTGATACATGGATCGGATCCGCAAAACACATACAGACATCTGAATGGAGCCTTACAGGGGGGTGATCAATGACAGGGGGGTGATCACCCCATATAGACTCCCTGATCACCCCCCTGTCATTGATCACCCCCTGTCATTGATCACCCCCCTGTAAGGCTCCATTCAGACGTCCGTATGTTTTTTACGGATCCACGGATACATGGATCGGATCCACAAAACACGTACAACATCTGAATGGAGCCTTACAGGGGGGTGATCAATGACAGGGGGGTGATCACCCCATATAGACTCCCTGATCACCCCCCTGTCATTGATCACCCCCCTGTCATTGATCACCCCCCTGTCATTGATCACCCCCCTGTAAGGCTCCATTCAGATGTCCGTATGTGTTTTGCGGATCCGATCCATGTATCCGTGGATCCGTAAAAAACATAGGAACGTCTGAATGGAGCCTTACAGGGGGGTGATCAATGACAGGGGGGTGATCACCCCATATAGACTCCCTGATCACCCCCCTGTCATTGATCACCCCCCTGTAAGGCTCCATTCAGACATTTTTTTGGCCCAAGTTAGCGGAAATTTTTATTTATTTATTTTTCTTACAAAGTCTCATATTCCACTAACTTGTGTCAAAAAATAAAATCTCACATGAACTCACCATACCCCTCACAGAATCCAAATGCGTAAAATTTTTTAGACATTTATATTCCAGACTTCTTCTCACGCTTTAGGGCCCCTAAAATGCCAGGGCAGTATAAATACCCCACATGTGACCCCATTTCGGAAAGTAGACACCCCAAGGTATTCGCTGAGAAGCATATTGAGTCCATGAAAGATTGAAATTTTTGTGCCGAGTTAGCGGAAAGGGAGACTTTGTGATAAAAAACAAAAGAAAATCAATTTCCGCTAACTTGTGGCAAAAAAAATAAAATTCTATGAACTCGCCATGCCCCTCATTGAATACATTGGGGTGTCTTCTTTCCAAAATGGGGTCACATGTGGGGTATTTATACTGCCCTGGCATTTTAGGGGCCCTAAAGCGTGAGAAGAAGTCTGGGACCCAAATGTCTAAAAATGCCCTCCTAAAAGGAATGTGGGCCCCTTTGCGCATCTAGGCTGCAAAAAAGTGTCACACATCTGGTATCGCCGTACTCAGGATAAGTTGGGGAATGTGTTTTGGGGTGTCATTTTACATATACCCATGCTGGGTGAGAGAAATATATCGGTCAAATGCCAACTTTGTATAAAAAAAATGGGAAAAGTTGTCTTTTGCCGAGATATTTATCTCACCCAGCATGGGTATATGTAAAATGACACCCCAAAACACATTGCCCAACTTCTCCTGAGTACGGCAATACCACATGTGTGACACTTTTTTGCAGCCTAGATGGGCAAAGGGGCCCACATTCCAAAGAGCAGATAAGTTGTCTTTTGCCGAGATATTTATCTCACCCAGCATGGGTATATGTAAAATGACACCCCAAAACACATTGCCCAACTTCTCCTGAGTACGGCAATACCACATGTGTGACACTTTTTTGCAGCCTAGGTGGGCAAAGGGGCCCACATTCCAAAGAGCACCTTTCGGATTTCACAGGTCATTTTTTACACATTTTGCTTTCAAACTACTTACCACACATTAGGGCCCCTAGAATGCCAGGGCAGTATAACTACCCCACAAGTGACCCCATTTTGGAAAGAAGACACCCCAAGGTATTCCGTGAGGGGCATGGCGAGTTCCTAGAATTTTTTATTTTTGGTCACAAGTTAGCGGAAAATTATGATTTTTTTATTATTTTTTTTTCTTACAAAGTCTCATATTCCACTAACTTGTGACAAAAAATAAAAACTTCCATGAACTCACTATGCCCATCACGAAATACCTTGGGGTGTCTTCTTTCCAAAATGGGGTCACTTGTGGGGTAGTTATACTGCCCTGGCATTTTAGGGGCCCAAATGCGTGCGAAGTAGTTTGAAATCAAAATCTGTAAAAAAATGGCCGGTGAAATCCGAAAGGTGCTCTTTGGAATGTGGGCCCCTTTGCCCACCTAGGCTGCAAAAAAGTGTCACACATCTGGTATTGTCGTACTCAGGAGAAGTTGGGCAATGTGTTTTGGGGTGTCATTTTACATATACCCATGCTGGGTGAGAGAAATGTCTTGGCAAAAGACAACTTTTCCCATTTTTTTTATACAAAGTTGGCATTTGACCAAGATATTTATCTCACCCAGCATGGGTATATGTAAAATGACACCCCAAAACACATTGCCCAACTTCTCCTGAGTACGGCAATACCACATGTGTGACACTTTTTTGCAGCCTAGGTGGGCAAAAGGGCCCACATTCCAAAGAGCACCTTTAGGATTTCACAGGTCATTTTTTACACATTTTGATTTCAAACTACTTACCACACATTAGGGCCCCTAGAATGCCAGGGCAGTATAACTACCCCACAAGTGACCCCATTTTGGAAAGAAGACACCCCAAGAAATTCCGTGAGGGGCATGGCGAGTTCCTAGAATTTTTTATTTTTGGTCACAAGTTAGCGGAAAATTATGATTTTTTTTTTTTTTTTTCTTACAAAGTCTCATATTCCACTAACTTGTGACAAAAAATAAAAACTTCCATGAACTCACTATGCCCATCACGAAATACCTTGGGGTGTCTTCTTTCCAAAATGGGGTCACTTGTGGGGTAATTATACTGCCCTGGCATTTTAGGGGCCCAAATGCGTGCGAAGTAGTTTGAAATCAAAATCTGTAAAAAATGGCCGGTGAAATCCGAAAGGTGCTCTTTGGAATGTGGGCCCCTTTGCCCACCTAGGCTGCAAAAAAGTGTCACACATCTGGTATAGCCGTACTCAGGAGAAGTTGGGCAATGTGTTTTGGGGTGTCATTTTACATATACCCATGCTGGGTGAGAGAAATGTCTTGGCAAAAGACAACTTTTCCCATTTTTTTTATACAAAGTTGGCATTTGACCAAGATATTTATCTCACCCAGCATGGGTATATGTAAAATGACACCCCAAAACACATTGCCCAACTTCTCCTGAGTACGGCAATACCACATGTGTGACACTTTTTTGCAGCCTAGGTGGGCAAAAGGGCCCACATTCCAAAGAGCACCTTTAGGATTTCACAGGTCATTTTTTACACATTTTGATTTCAAACTACTTACCACACATTAGGGCCCCTAGAATGCCAGGGCAGTATAACTACCCCACAAGTGACCCCATTTTGGAAAGAAGACACCCCAAGAAATTCCGTGAGGGGCATGGCGAGTTCCTAGAATTTTTTATTTTTGGTCACAAGTTAGCGGAAAATTATGATTTTTTTATTATTTTTTTTTCTTACAAAGTCTCATATTCCACTAACTTGTGACAAAAAATAAAAACTTCCATGAACTCACTATGCCCATCACGAAATACCTTGGGGTGTCTTCTTTCCAAATGGGGTCACTTGTGGGGTAGTTATACTGCCCTGGCATTTTAGGGGCCCAAATGCGTGCGAAGTAGTTTGAAATCAAAATCTGTAAAAAATGGCCGGTGAAATCCGAAAGGTGCCCTTTGGAATGTGGGCCCCTTTGCCCACCTAGGCTGCAAAAAAGTGTCACACATCTGGTATTGCCGTACTCAGGAGAAGTTGGGCAATGTGTTTTGGGGTGTCATTTTACATATACCCATGCTGGGTGAGAGAAATGTCTTGGCAAAAGACAACTTTTCCCATTTTTTTTATACAAAGTTGGCATTTGACCAAGATATTTATCTCACCCAGCATGGGTATATGTAAAATGACACCCCAAAACACATTGCCCAACTTCTCCTGAGTACGGCAATACCACATGTGTGACACTTTTTTGCAGCCTAGGTGGGAAAAAGGGCCCACATTCCAAAGAGCACCTTTAGGATTTCACAGGTCATTTTTTACACATTTTGATTTCAAACTACTTACCACACATTAGGGCCCCTAGAATGCCAGGGCAGTATAACTACCCCACAAGTGACCCCATTTTGGAAAGAAGACACCCCAAGGTATTTCGTGACGGGCATAGTGAGTTCATGGAAGTTTTTTTTTTTTGTCACAAGTTAGTGGAATATGAGCCTTTGTAAGAAAAAAAATAAAAAAATCATAATTTTCCGCTAATTTGTGACAAAAAATAAAAAAATTCTAGGAACTCGCCATGCCCCTCACGGAATACCTTGGGGTGTCTTCTTTCCAAAATGGGGCCACTCGTGGGGTAGTTATACTGCCCTGGCATTCTAGGGGCCCTAATGTGTGGTAAGTAGTTTGAAATCAAAAGGTGTAAAAAATGACCGGTGAAATCCTAAAGGTGCTCTTTGGAATGTGGGCCCCTTTGCCCACCTAGGCTGCAAAAAAGTGTCACACATGTGGTATTGCCGTACTCAGGAGAAGTTGGGCAATGTGTTTTGGGGTGTCATTTTACATATACCCATGCTGGGTGAGATAAATATCTTGGTCAAATGCCAACTTTGTATAAAAAAAATGGGAAAAGTTGTCTTTTGCCAAGACATTTCTCTCACCCAGCATGGGTATATGTAAAATGACACCCCAAAACACATTGCCCAACTTCTCCTGAGTACGGCAATACCAGATGTGTGACACTTTTTTGCAGCCTAGGTGGGCAAAGGGGCCCACATTCCAAAGAGCACCTTTCGGATTTCACCAGCCATTTTTTACAGATTTTGATTTCAAACTACTTCGCACGCATTTGGGCCCCTAAAATGCCAGGGCAGTATAACTACCCCACAAGTGACCCCATTTTGGAGAGAAGACACCCCAAGGTATTTTGTGATGGGCATAGTGAGTTCATGGAAGCTTTTATTTTTTGTCACAAGTTAGTGGAATATGAGACTTTGTAAGAAAAAAAAAATCATAATTTTCCGCTAACTTGTGACAAAAAATAAAAAGTTCTATGAACTCACTATGCCCGTCAGCGAATACCTTAGGGTGTCTACTTTCCGAAATGGGGTCATTTGTGGGGTGTTTGTACTGTCTGGGCATTGTAGAACCTCAGGAAACATGACAGGTGCTCAGAAAGTCAGAGCTGCTTCAAAAAGCGGAAATTCACATTTTTGTACCATAGTTTGTAAACGCTATAACATTTACCCAAACCATTTTTTTTTTTACCCAAACATTTTTTTTTTATCAAAGACATGTAGAACAATAAATTTAAAGAAAAATTAATATATGGATGTCATTTTTTTTGCAAAATTTTACAACTGAAAGTGAAAAATGTCATTTTTTTGCAAAAAAATCGTAAAATTTTGATTAATAACAAAAAAAGTAAAAATGTCAGCAGCAATGAAATACCACCAAATGAAAGCTCTATTAGTGAGAAGAAAAGGAGGTAAAATTCATTTGGGTGGTAAGTTGCATGACCGAGCAATAAACAGTGAAAGTAGTGTAGGTCAGAAGTGTAAAAAGTGGCCTGGTCATTAAGGGTGTTTAAGGTAGGGGAGCTGAGGTGGTTAATGTACAGTACAGAGCAAAAGTTTGGACACACCTTCTCATTCAAATAGTTTTCTTTATTTTCATGACTATGAAGGCATCAAAACTATGAATTAACACATGTGGAATTATATACATAACAAACAAGTGTGAAACAACTGAAAATATGTCATATTCTAGGTTCTTCAAAGTAGCCACCTTTTGCTTTGATTACTGCTTTGCACACTCTTGGCATTCTCTTGATGAGCTTCAAGAGGTAGTCCCCTGAAATGGTCTTCCAACAGTCTTGAAGGAGTTCCCAGAGATGCTTAGCACTTGTTGGCCCTTTTTCCTTCACTCTGCGGTCCAGCTCACCCCAAACCATCTCAATTGGGTTCAGGTCCGGTGACTGTGGAGGCCAGGTCATCTGGCCCAGCACCCCATCACTCTCCTTCATGGTCAAATAGCCCTTACTTTCAAAGTTTTCCCAATTTTTCGGCTGACTGACTGACCTTCATTTCTTAAAGTAATGATGGCCACTCGTTTTTCTTTACTTAGCTGCTTTTTTCTTGCCATAATACAAATTCTAACAGTCTATTCAGTAGGACTATCAGCTGTGTATCCACCTGACTTCTCCTCAACGCCACTGATGGTCCTAACCCCATTTATAAGGCAAGAAATCCCACTTATTAAATCTGACAGGGCACACCTGTGAAGTGAAAACCATTTCAGGGGACTACCTCTTGCGGACAAGAATAGTACATGTTCTAATTTTTTAGGGAACAGAAATGCGGACCTGGAAGTGTGGGTCCGCATTTCCGGAGCTGGGCCGCACATCGTGCGGCCCCATAGAAATGAATGGGTCTGCAATTCCATTCCGCAAAATGCGGAACGAAATTGCGTACGTGTGAATGGGGCCTTAAAGGGATTGTTCAGGATATAGATATTGATGACCTATCCTCTAACTGTAGCTTCCAGCAGCGACATACTTCAGCTCAACTCCCATGCATTTGAACAGGACCTGAGCTGCAGTACCCCAGCACGGCCATTACACTGTGTATGGAGCTGTCTGATTCTAGTTCCATTCACTATATATCGGTAGTTGCCAGCAGATGCCTGAAACAGTGGAGTGGAGGGGCAGGGTGTCACACCCCCATCAATCTGATATTGTTGACCTATCCTGAGAATAAATCCTGAAAAAACCACTTTAACAAACAGGTGGAAAATTTACTTGAGTCATAAAAATTCATTCCTTTGATAAAGACGCCCTAAATTAGGGCATTTTATATATACTCTGGTGTTCCAGATCAATGTAC
This sequence comes from Bufo bufo, assembly GCF_905171765.1. NCBI lineage: Eukaryota > Metazoa > Chordata > Amphibia > Anura > Bufonidae > Bufo > Bufo bufo. The sequence goes on from NC_053394.1 coordinate 339,294,829, forward strand.
CCCCCCCCCCCCAGGGGTTAATATCCACGCGTGGCTGAGAGACTGAACACTGACACAGAAGTTGGTCAAAGCAATCTCTAACTTTTATTACATGGGAACATTGTTTCATTGGTCAAAAAGGAAAAAGTGATAAGAGAAACAGAGATAACACTTCAACATCTGCGCAGTGAGTACCACTTTGGAATGTGAACTAATGTAAACATCTAGGTGTTCGCCATTTTGTAATGGCGGACAATCTAACAATAATACTGCATACGTCATATGTGACACTTCAAAGAGGTGCTTCTCTATAGGCAGTATATAATATATATATCATCAAGCCATATGATTGGCTTATGCATCTCCACCACACTCTATGGGACACCTGTATAAAGATGAGAAATCAGACACTGCCCACAGCACAGCACTTTGCCCCCCTCTCTCTCCTCTCCAGCCTTGAAACAAAGAGAGGGGTGGGGGGGGAGGCACTTGGAGAAGAAAAAGTTAACTCATTACAGTCCTAGTTATACAAAAAATATAGAATAAAATTCACACATCTTTAACACCTTTCCAAAAGATATATCCCTATTGTAGAATACTGTATTTTTAATTCCCACCCCAAACCACAAAGGTATGCCAACAAAACATCTTTGAGACTAAGTTACCTAAATGCTGCCCTTTGTAGTCCATTTTACTGGAAATGTCTGCCTAAAGAGCATATGGTTTGGGGGGTATGAAGATGGGCTGAGGGCCCCAGGACTTCCTGTTGTGGGTGGTAAGGAGTGTGCTGGTGTCAGGCAGCACCCAAAAAGGTTTATCTTTGCTATGTGGCCCAATCCTCTTTATAAGCCACTACCATGGAAGTTATTTTATCTGCATTATATGAACAGGTGAACATTATATATAAAGATAAACAGCCTCCAACCAGTAGCTCTGTCAGAAAACAGAGTTTTGAAAAAGCAGAGAAACCTTAACTTGCAGACCAATAATCTACATGTTATGTACTGTAAATACCAAACACTTTCAGTGGAATTGGCAAGCGGCCGACTGTATAGGGAGGGTGCTCAGGGACTGATGGTCTTCCCCCTCCCCCCCCCCTTTTCCCTCTTAGGGCGTTCAGGGAGTCTGGCCCCGTTACGGTAATGGTTAAGTAGGTGGCAGATTAGGGCCATTAAGGGTTAATTCACTGGGGATCCTCCTTAGACAGGATGGGGGCGGTGCAGGAAATCCTGAAGGTTACATATATCCCCTCTCTGTTCTGGTCACTTCCTCTTGCAAGTGGAAGCAAATTGGCCCCCCTCTTTCCCTTTGCGGTTATTTTTGGGAGACGGGTCAAGGTGCACGGTTATGATCAGTTATGGATACTTGGTTATTCTGTTTTGTTTTTTTCTATTCTTAAGAACCTCCACGTAGAGTCCAGCGGTTTGGATATCGCTCCGATGATTACAGCTTTTGAGAGCTGCGAATTCTGGTCGAGTTTTTGAAGTCACAGCTGGCGGCATTTGAGTACAGAGGAGATATGGTGGTAAAAGATGGCGTACTTGCCCGCCAGCATTTGGCATACCACTCTGATGATTACGGTTTAACTTGCCGCCTCGGAGTCCAGCGTTTGGCATACCGCTCCGATATTATGGTTTATTAAGGTTTGCCACTTTAATAAAGAAGCTGTGGCCAATCACCACCCAGCAATAAAGTGACACAGTTGTCTGTGTTTTTTGTTATGGGTCAAGGTTGGGTAAAGGGGCCAAGGATGAGTAAAAGGTGGTACCCCCTCTCCTGTTTCCCTAGATACCAGCAGTCATATGGAGATCATTGACATTTGCAGCTGCCTGGTGATGTTTGGGCTCGGACTATCAAGAAACTCCAACCATGAGAATATCGTAAGACACCTTTCACGAATGTACCTGTCTGGGCTCCAGCAGCGAGATCTCCAGCTTTGGTGTGACTGCATCGGGAGAGACACGCTGCCAAGCCACACCCCCTGGTGACGCGACAGCATCCTTAGCAACAGGATGCAATGCCCTGTTTCTCCCAGTGCGCTGGAGGAGACTAGAAGTGGGCTCATTGCTCAGCTGCTCTATTACTGTGTGCTAGTGTTCCGACTAATGAAGCATCGAGTCATGACCTATCAGGTTCAGATCTAGGGACTCGGCTCTTCCTGTACTTATACCAGTAACCTAACTGTGCTCCTGGTTCCATTTCTGTGTGCATTTGAATTGCTTCTATTATTGACCTCGGCTTGCCTTTGACCACTCTCTGTCGCGTGTTTTGGTACTGTGTTTTTCTTCTGGTTTGGACTTCGGCTTGGATATTTGACTACCCCTGGTCTTGCATTTTGGTACTGTATTGTCCGCTCAGTTATGAATCATTCCCGTACAAAGCTGTCTCTGTGTTGGTCTGTCTCTGTGTGTGTATGTCTTGCTCTTTAGCAGAGTAGGGAACTTCGACCAGTTGTGGACTTGCCACCTAGGGCTAAGTAGGCAGGGAAAGTGGACTGGGTTCCAGTTAGGGCTCACTGTCTGTGTATTACACCACCAAATATTCTATGCATGGTTGCCAACAGTCCCGAATTTACCAAAAGTCCCGGGAAATTCAACCTGTCCAGGCCAAAAGTGGGCAGGGCATATCGACGCCTTACCCATATATGGGCATCCTTGGTTGGCCTTGGAACTTGTCTTAAATACCCCGATTTTACCAACTATAGTGTTGGTAAATATGTTCATGCTATGTCATGCTATACAACAGGTAAGTGCACTTACTACAATCCAAATGATCAACTTAGATCTACACAGACAACAGCTACACAAACTGCACTGCACAAGACTGAAATTTTATTTTTCCAGTGAGTTGAGGGGTGACCGCTTTCCCTTTATTTAGAGTAATTGGGATTAATTAAGCGCACAAATTTGGCTGCTCGCTTCCTCAGACATTTCCAGGAGGGGTTTGCAGGCTCTGAGCTGCCTAAACTTGGCACCTTACTGAGATATAGCATGTTCCACGTCTCTGGTCGGGGGAAGTAGTCGGTCCTCGTTCCTACAACTCCAAACCATTTATCAAAATGTCACTTTAATGACAGCAAATAATATATATCCTGCCAAAGATTCTCATGCACCTGGCAGGACTGACTTCCGCAGCAACACTCTGCTAACCTAATTTACTAATTGCTGCTTTCCACATTAATTTTAAGACCATCTTGTTTCCTGCGGAATGAGAGAGAGAAGCTAGCTGCACACAATGGAGACTCGTCAGTGCTGGATCCTCGAAATCCATAGCATGTGCGTGACATATATACTGTCTGTATACTGCTCGTAGGGTGACATTTCACATGTGTTCAGGCGCAGCTCATGTATGTAAATGTATTGATCACAGATCTTCTTATCTATGTTTGTGGATGGGGCAGTCATGACAGCAATCTTGGCAGAATAGCAAGAATACAACCTCCACTAGAAATACTCCCAAGCATAGTTTATATCTACTGACGTCAGTAATGTTCCCAAGTACCCGCACTAAAACTGGCGTGTGACGTGTGAAAGGCACCACTGTATGATAGTGCTGACATTACAAGCCTAAGTGTTCTGTTCTTGTAACTTAAAGGCTATTGTGACACAGTGCCCCACGACAAAATGGATGCTGTTGTGAAGTCCCTCATGGAGGCTAATCTGCAGCAGCGAGAGACAAACCTGCCGCAACGCGAGGCTAATAAGCAGCAGCAGGAGACTAACCAGTTGTTGCTTCAACACGTGATGGCTTTGCAGACAGCAGGAGCAACCCCGAGCATCACGATGCCCGGAAAGCAGTCCGTGCCGCGATTTCTAAGATGACCCCCGCAGACGACATTGAAACCTACATGGCAATGTACGAGAAAGTGGCCATCAGGGAAAAGCTACCCTGTGACCAGTGGGCTGAGGTCATCGCTCCATTCCTGGCATCCGATTCCCAGCGGGTGTATTTCGACTTGCCGGACGATCAAGCGGCCGACTACCAACAAGTAAACGGTGAGATTTTGGCAAGACTGGGGGTGAATGTGTTGGTCCGGGCCCAGCGGGTACATCAGTGGGGGTTTAAGCCGACTGAGCCTGCGAGGACCCAGGATTATGACTTACTCCACCTCTTGCAAAGGTGGCTACAGCCTGATGTACTGAGTCCCAGGGCTATGCTGGATAGACTATTGGCTGATATGTTCTGGAGGGCTCTGCCACCCCCTCTATAGCACTGGATCGGCCAGGAGGCTTCTGGCAACGCCCTAGAAATTGTGAACCTTGTGGAGCGCTACGAGGCTACTAAGACCTGGCTCCGGGGTATACCCTCTTCGGACCTTGCTCCGATAGTCTGCTGGCGGTGTCAGGAGCCAGGCCAGTTAAGAGCAGACTGTCCCCATCAGGTGGAACCCATGGATACTAACTATGGCTACCGTCAGAAGCTATATGCCAGGAAGCTGTGTGCAGAAGGTACCCCAAAAACTCTAAACCACCTGTGCCAGGTGGAGGTAGGAGACACTCCAGCAGAGGCTCTGCTGGACTCAGGGAGTGTGGTGTCCCTAGTAAGGGCTCCCCTCAGGGGCGTAGCTAGAAATGCACGGGCCCCATAGCAAAATAAAATTATGCCCCCCCCCCCGTGCCATCCACAGATCCCCCTCCCCTAAACAGTGCCATCCACAGATCCCCCTCCCCTAAACAGTGCCATCCACAGATCCCCCCTCCCCTAAACAGTGCCATCCATAGATCCCCCTCCGCTAAATAGTGCCATCCACAGATCTCCCTCCCCTAAATAGTGCCATCCACAGATCCCCCTCCCGTAAATAGTGCCATCCACAGATCCCCCTCCCCTAAACAGTGCTATTCACAGATCTTCCTCCCCTAAACAGTAACATCCACAGATCTCCCTCCCCGACGCTCACAGGAGTACATTTATAAACTAATCAGTAACTTTAACTTTAATCATTGACATTGCTGATCTCTTTACTGGGATATCTTACTCTGTCTTAGCTCCGGTAACAGCAGGCAGTGCGGGAGGGCGGCGCTCACTCACTGACGTCACGCGCCTGCTCCTCCCACTAGGCGGCGCAGGCGCGTGACGTCAGTGAGTGAGCGCCGCCCTCCCGCACTGCCTGCTGTTACCGGAGCTAAGACAGAGTAAGATATCCCAGTAAAGAGATCAGCAATGTCAATGATTAAAGTTAAAGTAGTTAGTTACTGATTAGTTTATAAATATACTCCTGTGAGCGGCGTGGCCCTTGTATATTCTAACCCCCAGGCAAGCGTCCCTGTCACCATGGGAACGCCTGGGGGTTAGAATATACCATCGGATTTGAGTTTTTATGATCTCACTGAGCTCGTGAAAACTCAGATCCGATGGTATATTCTAACCCCCAGGCAAGCGTCCCCGTCACCATGGGAACGCCTGGGGGTTAGAATATACCATCGGATCTTCTGAGTTACTCAGTGGCCTGGCTGGAGCCTCCCCAGCCTCTGTGTCGGCCCGGCCCTGCGTGCACCCTGCTCCAGTCCTGACTCCTCCCCAGCCAGGCCCGAGCCGCGGACCGCCCGCACCCCGCCCACTACCCTAGTCTAGTGTAGTGGGTGGGCGGTCTGCGGCTCAGGCCTGGCTGCCTGTGTGTCGGGTGTATGTAAATAAAAAAAATAAATCAACAGAAGGCGGCCCGGACGGGCCCCCAGTGGCGTAGGGCCCCATAGCCACTGCTATGTATGCTATGGCGATCCCTACGCCACTGGCTCCCCTGGTACGGTCAGCGGAGTATACTGGCCGGAAAGTCGGGGTCATGTGCATCCATGGAGACTTAAAAGACTATCCCACCGCCCTGGCATCTCTAACCACAGGGGCTGTCTGATGGACTCATGAAGTGGCAGTTGCCCCAACTCTACACTACAAACTTATAATAGGGAGAGACTTCCTGGGCTTCCCGGCACTGTGGCCTGCTATGAGAGTGACTGATACCCATTAAACAGGGGTAACTTAGCAGAGTGGCCCAGCTCAGGGGGGAGACCATAACCCTGGGAACCTTAGACCAAAAGGCCACCGGTAGGGGTGACCGCCACTTCGGTGGAAGAGGGGGAGACAACCCCGCTAAGTGTGATGGTGGCAGACGTGAAGGACTTGCCGCCGGGTCCTGAATTGGCAGATCTCAATGTCTACGGGGATAATTTTGGTACCGCCCAATGTCGGAACTCAACCCTATCCCGCGCCTGGGAGGGAAAATGTGTTAATAGTAGATGGTGAACCACAACAACCTTGGACAGAGTCAGTGTTTCCCCGTTTTGTTGTTCATCAGGATATGTTGTATCGGGTAAACCAACTACGGGGTGAGCCTATTGAACAGTTGGTGGTACCCAAGGCTTATCGCAAGCTTGTGTTAGATCTAGCCCACCATCTCGGGGGTGACCTTGGGCTGCAGAAAACTCAGGATCGTATTCTACAGTAGTTTTACTGGCCCAGCATATTCAAAGAAGTGGAAGAGTTTTGTAAGTCTTGCCCGACCTGCCAGATAACTAGCCCCCAGCCACATTTGGGTAGTCCCCTAATACCTCTCCCGATTATCGAAGTACCGTTTTACTGAATAGCTATGGACCTCATAGGCCCAGTACCGAAGTCCGCCAGAGGGCATCAACACATCTTAGTCATTCTAGACTACGCCACTCGGTACCCGGAGGCGGAGCCACTGCGACCTACCTCGGCCAAACTCATAGCTAAGGAGTTAATGGAGATGTTTTCCCGAGTAGGACTACCTAAAGAGTTTCTGACCGACCAAGGGACCCCTTTTATGTCCAAGGTGATGAGGGAACTCTGTAAGTTGCTGTACATAAAACAACTACGGACGTCCGTTTACCATCCGCAAACGGACAGTCTGACGGTTTAACCAAACATTCAAAAATATGTTGAAAAAGGTAGTGTCTAAAGATTGGAAGGACTGGGACCTCCTTCTGCCCTATCTCCTGTTCACAGTGCGAGAGGTACCCCAGGCCTCTACTGGGTTCTCGCCTTTCAAACTGCTATATGGCAGACACCCTCGCGGTCTCTTGGACGTGGCCAAAGAGGCGTGGGAACAACAACCCACTTCACATAAAAGTGTCATTGAGTACGTTACCCAGATGCAAGATTGGATAGAGATAGTGTTGCCTCCAGTTAGGGAGCATATGGAGGCAGCTCAACAAGCCCAGAGTTGAGTCTATAATTGGCAGGCTCGGGTCCGGATCTTTAATCCGGGTGATTGGGTTTTGGTTCTGGTGCCGACCATAGTTCCTAACTAGATGGCAAGGCCCCTACGAGGTATTCGAGAAAATTTGAGATGTAAACTACAAGGTATACCAGCCAGGGCGGCGAAAGCCAGAGCAGGTTTACCATGTGAATTTACTCAAACCGTGGAAAGATAGTAAGACCTGTACAGAAGACAGCCCGCGGTCAGGTTTTCTAAGAGAAGAGGTACCAGCCCCTCTGTCTGATGCAAGAGAGGCGGCTGCCACAGTAAAAATTGCTAACCCCTAAAAATACACTACACAGCAATTAATAACAGAAAAACATTTATTGTACAATTACCAAATATAATACAATACATATATAGGTGGCTTATACAGACACAGGACAAAAACCGGACTACATATACTTTGTCAATAAATAGATGCAGATAATCCCAAACACTCCCAAACTAACAGCAAGAAAAAATCTCACTAAACAAATATATAAAGTGCAAAGTGCACAGAGGAGAGAGTAACCAAGGGAGAGTCAACTGCCAATTGTATACAGACCAGTATATTCCAGGCCCCTGAGGAAGCGATAGCGAAAGCGCGTCGGCACCTGGACTATACTGGTCTGTATACAATTGGCCCTCCAGCACGGTGATGCCCGACTTCAAGAGGGAGTTTGTGGTACAAACGGATGCCTCCGAAGTAGGCCTCGGTGCTGTACTGTCTCACAAAGTCAACGTGGAGAAGCATCCCATTGTCTTCCTAAGCCACAAGCTCACCCCAGCCGAAACCAGGTACAGTATAGTGAAGAGAGAGTGCCTGGCTATCAAGTGGGCACTCGAGTCTCTCCGCTACTATTTGTTGGGGAGAAATTTCCGCCTTTGGATGAGCCAGGCCAAAGACAGGAATGCCCAGGTCACCAGATGTTTTTTGTCTCTGCAGAACTTTAAGTTCTCGGTAGAACACAGAGCAGGCCGCTTGCAGGGAAACGCGGATGCCCTGTCCTGGGTACATTGTCTGGCGTGTCTCCACCCCCTCATGGTTAAACAAATGGGGGGGTATGTGACACAGTGAGGGGTTATATCTGGCAAGGCAGGTATTTTCCTCCCAGCATGTGCGGCTGGGCTGGTTTGCAGACAGGTGAGGTCAAATACCAGGCCATAGTTTAAGTGCGGGTTTTGGCAGCACCTGGCTGTCCTTAAATAGGCAGCTGGGCTCAGCAGATTTGTCTCTGTTTTTGGGGATCTGAGGCTTTGTGCCGCGCTGGAGGGCTGAGAGCCACACGCTGGGGAAACAAGCCCCCTAAAGCCTGTTGTGGACTATTGGAGGCAGAACTGCCAGCAATGTGACTTGTGTTATATGAACTTTCCATTGTGTGTGAATTGAAGATTATGCTAGCTTTAGTGTACTAATAATCTTAATTTTAATAAAGACAGGAGGCGAGTATTTTGCATTAACTCTCTTTACTAACTCCACAGCAGTAAAGAAAAAAAATGTAAAGAGTAACAAGTAGATCACTCCGCCGCATAGTATATACACTGTACACTTCCTCTTTCTAAAAGCGACATCAAAGTCCAGGTTGAGCTCGAACATCCAGAAATTCAACGAAAACTGTAACAGCGGTTTCTGGCGAGCAGAACTTGAGGAGACTTCTGGTAAACGAGGTTGGAGGTAAGACCGAACGAAGCTCTCATCTCATCCTATGGGGTCGTAAGATTAACAAACCAGCGACCAGTGGAGGACCTGAAGAGGGTTACGCTGAAAGGAGAGTATAAAATAGGTTAGGTATAGAATCGTAACTATTCACGCTTATGGGCTTTAACGGAATAGTGTAAAATTAAATCATTACAAATAGCGTGCAAATTATCTAGTGGCTAAATGTATGGTAGGTGTAAGTATGTAATACAACTAAGAACTGCCCGTCAGGGAGGCAATACTTAGGATGAGAAATTCTGAATATGTCCCAAAACAGAGAGATTATTAAAATCGAGCCCCATATCGGACACCTTGAGATTCACTCCCCCAAAGAGTCAGGGAAGGGAATAGAAGGGAGGGAAAATACTCGCCTCCTGTCTTTATTAAAATTAAGATTATTAGTACACTAAAGCTAGCATAATCTTCAATTTTAAAACATGACAGGAGGCTTCCTATTTTGCAATTTTAATGCTGAAGAAGAGATGTCCCAGCAGAAGGGGGAGTGCGAAAATAAAAGGTACGGAAAGTAGATTCCCTAGACCAGTCCGCCGTTCGGAGAATATCCGAAAGGGACGCCCCTGCCATTAGGGCTGCTGAAGCCGCCGCTCCGCGAACGGAGTGGGCGCCGAAAGCGGGGTCTATACCTGTGAGGGAAAGGATCCAGCGGATCCAACGGGCCAGCGTGGTGACAGAGACTGGGGCGTAAGGGCGCACGTAGGAAACTAGGAGTTGACCCAACGTAGAGGAACGGAGTGAGGAGGTAACCGAAACATAACTGCGAAGGGTGGACACAACACAGAGCTGCGGGTCGTCTGGAAAAAAAGGGATAAGAGACCGACGTCGAACCTGATTTAGTGCGACGAGAGATATGGAAAGTGACTCCTTCAGGGGTCACCTCAAAGGCATCGACATCGAAGGCCCGAACGTCCGACACCCGTCGGAAAGACACAAGACAGAGGAGAAAAGCGCACTTAGCGGATAGTTGGCGAAGGGAGAGGCTGTCATTCGGAGGCCAATCCCTGAAAAAACGGAGAACCAGTCCCACGTCCCATAGGTGATGGAATTTGGGGGCTGGGGGGCGGCGGAGCCGCATGCCGCGGAGTAGTCGACAGACCAGAGGATCTTTGCCGACCGGGAGGTCCCTGACGGGAGTATGGGCTGCCGAAATCGCGGAGCGAACGACGTTGATAGAGCGATAAGAGCGGCCAGAAGAAAACAAGGAGGAAAGAAAATTGAGAATCATGGGAACAGGTGCCGTAAATGGATCGGAGTCCCGTTCCATGCACCAAGTAGACCAGGAGGCCCAAGCTGAAAGGTAGCAGCGTCTAGTTCCCGGGGCCCATGAGTCCCCTAAGAGGTCCCTAGCAGTCTGCGATAGTCCGCTGACTCGCCAGGAACCCCGGAAAGAGACCAAGCCACCAGGGGTAGTCGATCTTCCAGGATGAGCGGGTGGAGACATCCTTTGGGATCCGTGAGCAGGTCCTGGAAGGATGGAAGGAGGAGAGGATCCATGTAGGAGGAGGCCAGGAGGTCCGGGAACCATGGTTGACTCTGCCACAAGGGCGTTATGAGAACCAGTTTGATTTGCTGTGTCCGCATCTGGTGTAGTGTTCTCGCAATCATGGAGAATGTGGGAAAAGCGTAGGCTCCTGTCGCTGGCCATTGTTGGAGAAAAGCGTCTGTCGCCTTGCTCTCCGGGTCCGGAAGCCAGCTGAAGAACTCCGGGGTCTGGTGATTGTTGCGAGAGGCGAACAGATCCAGGTGAAAGGGACCCCTACGGGCTGCCAGGGCCCTGAAGATTCTCGTGTTCAGCTTCCAGTCGCTGACGTCTCTCCAGTGGCGAGAGAACCAGTCGGCTGTGAGGTTGATTTCTCCCGGCAAGTATTCCGCTTGTAACGTGATGTTGCGAGGGAGGCAGTAGTCGAAGATGTTCCTCGTGATATCCGACAGTAGGCGTGAGCGAGCGCCTCCTAGGCGGATGATGTACTGGACTGCGGAGATGTTGTCCATGCGAAGGAGGATGCAACAATTGGAGCTCTCCCGAGACAGGCTGCGAATCGCGAAGGATCCTGCTAGGAGTTCGAGGCAATTGATGTGCATGGAGAGCTCCTGCGTCGTCCATGCTCCTCCCGTGGAGATGGTTCCGTTGGTGGCACCCCATCCCCACAAGCTGGCGTCTGATTCTAAAATGAAATCTGGAGTGTCTCCGAATATGGCCTTGCCGTTCCAGGCTTGCATGCTGTCCAGCCACCATGACAGCTCTTCGCGAACTTCCGTCGTCACCGGGACGGGTTGATCGTAGGTAGGTCTGTGGCGAAGGTATTTTGCCTTGAGTCGTTGCATGGCCCTGTAGTGTAGAGGACCCGGAAATATGGCTTGAATGGAAGCTGAGAGGAGTCCCACAATCCTGGCCAGGTTGCGTAGAGGGATGGAATCGAGTCGGAGAACTCTGCGAATCTCCTTGCGAATGGTTGCGATCTTTGAGGTTGGTAGCCTCAGAGTGCACATCGTCGAGTCGATCTCGAAGCCGAGGAATTGTATCGTCTGGGTAGGGGTCAGCTCCGATTTCTGTTGGTTTACCACGAAGCCCAGAGATTCCAGTAGGGATACTGCCAGGTGAATGTGTTGGCGTAGTCTGCGTTCGTCGGAGCAGAACAGGAGGAGGTCGTCCAAGTAGATGATGCATCGAATGCCCCTGGACCTCAGGTGGGCCACCACGGTTTTAGGAGTTTGGTGAAAACACCATGGGGCTGAGCTGAGCCCGAAAGGGAGGCAAGTGAATTGCCAAGGGCGACCATGCAGAGGAAACGTAGGAGTGCTCGACAGTCCGGGTGCACCGGGACTGACAGGTATGCATCTTTTAGATCGAGCCTGGCGAACCAGTCGTTGCTGCGAAGAAGGTCCCGCAGGAGGTGGATGCCCTCCATCTTGAAGTGGCGAT